>NC_041732.1:90173856-90476886 GCF_004115215.2 Ornithorhynchus anatinus | reverse complement strand
GTATCTGGTCTTAAAATTAGAAGAGAATCCAGTTGATTATGACGGAAGGATTGAAGTTTCCGGCCCTTGTGTTCCCATCAGTCATGTCGTGATGAATTTCTGTTAGTAATTCAATGTAATATAGCCCTATCAAGTACCAGGGACCACTGTCTCTATTAAAACAGTTACAGGGATCAAGTCTTAGAGGGGATATCAGTGAATGCAGTCTCAATAATGCAATTGCTCCTAATGTATACGTATTTACCTTTAATGCAGTAGACACCCTAGAAGATCTCTGGAGAGGCTAAACAAGGCAGATAAGACATTTGACTCATCCTTAAGTATGAGGCTTTATGCCAAGCTAACACTACCTCAATTTATGTCTGCATTTCAAGATCCTAGAAAGAATAGTTTTATGACCTAGGAGATCAGACATGAGCAACGGTCAACATTTTAAAAGCTGGCTCAGTTGCAAACTCTTCCTGCACTCCGATATGTGTCTTCTTATTTATTTTTAGGATCTATTCACAGGAGTAAAGAGAATGATTGCCAAGATGCTGAGACAGAACATGTATTTTCTTGGATCCCAAGAGATGGAAGGTGGCCCTTTAAAGTAGTTCCCTTAAAGTTTCTCAGTTCTCCCAGAGTTTAAAGTGAATAATTATACTGTAGTTCATCCTTTCACATATGAACAGCAGGCCACAGGCAGCCTTCTGCTTGTCAACATTCTCAAGATCTTTTCTTCCTAGCAGCTTCCAATCCTGAGCTCAGTGGAGTCTAGAAAGTCATTCAGCTCTGTTCATATTTTAGCTATTTCTTAATACATTTGAACAGCGATTTCTAGGTGGAAAGCTCTGAGAAGATGTAAATCCTGAAAAGTAGACCTGTGAATAAACTTCTCAATAGCTAGAAGGGCAGAGAAACAGCAACTAAGTTTGCTAAAAATCTAAACTCCCTGACCTGGAAGATGCAGACCTGACTAGGAACTCAGCCCAAAATGAAGAAAAAAAACCCCTCTGATAAGGCTGTTAGTATTATCATCACCATTATTATCATTATTTTTATTATGGATTGTTAAGATAAATCCCAAGCTAAAGGTAAGGGCAACAGTCAGTCTAGCAAGCCAGGAGTGACCAAACCGACTTGCCCGTATCTCCCCATTTCTCCTGTGGCTAAGGAGGAGCAGGTCTTCTAGAAAGTCAGTCTACACCACTGTTAGGAAGAGGAGTGTTGAGACACTGTACCTGTGAGCCTGGCATCCTGGAGAGAGTCATTTATTTATTTGTTCTCCATTATCTAGCCTTGACTTCACTGACACTGTCCTCTCCTGGTTCTCCTCTTGTCTTTCTGACCACTTCATAGTCTCTTTCACAGGCTCCTCTGCTGCCCTCCACCTTATTATGGGGGTCCCTCAAGTCTCAGTTCTGGTGTATCCTTCTGTTTTCCATCTAAACATCACATCACTCTACATCACCTTGCCCCTTCCTACCTCTCCTCCCTTCTCTCTTTCTACCGCCCACCCCGCACGCTCCGCTCCTCTGCCGCCCACCTCCTCACCGTCCCTCAGTCTCACCTATCCCGCCGTCGACCCCTGGGCCATGTCCTCCCGCGGTCCTGGAATGCCCTCCCTCCTCACCTCCGCCAAACTGATTCTCTTCCCCTCTTCAAAACCCTACTTAAAACACCTCCTCCAAGAGGCCTTCCCAGACTGAGCTCCTCTTCTCCCTCTACTCCCTCTGCCACCCCCCTTTACCTCTCCGCAGCTAAACCCTCTTTTCCACCTTTCCCTCTGCTCCTCCACCTCTCCCTTCCCATCCCCTCAGCACTGTACTCGTCCGCTCAACTGTATATATTTCCATTACCCTATTTATTTTGTTAATGAATTGTACATTGCCTTGATTCTATTTAGTTGCCATTGTTTTTATGAGATGTTCTTCCCCTTGACTCTATTTATTGCCATTGTTCTTGTCTGTCCGTCTCCCCCGATTAGATTGTAAGCCCGTCAAACGGCAGGGACTGTCTCTATCTGTTGCCGACTTGTTCATTCCAAGTGCTTAGTACAGTGCTCTGCACATAGTAAGCGCTCAATAAATACTATTGAATAAACCCACATCCTTAGAGAATTTATTCACTCCAGAGACTTTAACTATCATCTCTACATGGATGATTTCTAAATCTACCTATCGGCCCCTACCTCTCTACTACTCTAGTCTCTCATTTCCTCCTGCTTTCAAGATAGCTCTACTTGATTGTCCCTCTGACTCCTCAATTTTAAATATGTCTCTCCATCCAAATGGCTAAAATGCTGATCTAAGTACTTATCATGCTCTACCTCAACAAACGCATTAGCCTCCTCGCTGTCCTCTCTGTCTCTTTCTCTATCCACTCCAGTCGATACTTCACTCTGTTCCCAGATCACCTTCTAAACAAACATTCAGTTCACTTCTCCCCACTCCTCAAACCCTTGCCCATTCAACTCTACATCAAACAGAGACTCCTTACCATCTGCTATAAAACACCCAATCAATTCACCAGCTCCTATCATCTCACTGATTTCCTACTACCAACAAATCAATCAATCGTATTTATTGAGTGCTATGTGCAGAGCACTGTTCTAAGCACTTGGAAGAGCAAAGTACAACAGAAATAGCAGCCAAGTTCCCTGTCCACAATGATGTACAGCCTAGTGGGAGAGACAGCCATTAATATGAATACATAAGTAATTTATAATATATAAATTACAACTCAATCTTCACACTTCACTCCTCCAAAGCCAAATTATTCACTGGTCTCATCTGCTTCACTCCTGACCCCTTGTCCATGTTTTCCCTCTAGCCTGGAACTCCCTTCCCCTTCCTATATGACAGATCACCACTCCTCCCACCTTCAAAGCCTTATTACAATCATCTGTCCTCCATGAGGCCTTCCCTCATGAGTTCGAATCCCAGCTCTGCCACTTGTCGGCTGTGTGACTGTGGGCAAGTCACTTAACTTCTCTGTGCCTCAGTTCCCTCATCTGTAAAATGGGGATTAAGACTGTGAGCCCCACGTGGGACAACCTGATTCCCCTATGTCTACCCCAGCGCTTAGAACAGTGCTCGGCACATAGTAAGCGCTTAACAAATACCAACATTATTATTCCCTGATTAGGCTCTCCCTTCTGCATCACCTACAAATTATGATCTGTTTCCCTTTAAGCACTTGATATTCTCCCCAACTTCAGCCCCACAGCACTTACGTACATATCCATAATTATTTTTAATGTCAGTCTCTCCTTCTAGATCATAAGCTTCTTGTGTTCAGGTGATATTCATTCAATAATATTTATTAAGCCCTTACTGTGTGCAGAGCACTGTACTAAGTACTTGGAATGTATATCCGGCAATAGATAGAGACAATCTCTGCCCAGTGACAGGATATGTCTATCAACTTTGTTGCATTGCATTCTCCCAAATGTTTCACACAATGCTCTGCACAGAGTAAACATTAAATGAATATGATTGATAGATTCATTCATTCATTTATGGCTGAATGAAGCTTCCCACTAGAAATGACAGCCAAGCCTTGGACCTAAGATTTCAAGACTGAGAATGGGTGTGTAGTGTTATGTTTGATTGCAACCTACCTAGGTGTTGTGGAGCAGAGGGGCTGGCTGCAACAATTCCTAGAGGGTGAGGGTTAGGCTTCAAACTGTCTCCCCTCCTTTAGCTTTAGAAAGATTAGTTGGTGTGGTACCTAGATTTGGTAGAATATGGACCATTAGGATTCTGTTACCCAGGCAGCCTCACCAGGGACTTTTGCCTGGGAATCAGAAGTCTTCAACAAAATTAAGTGACAGGTATCTATCCTGTAAATTTTGAGATTTCTCCATAATTTGAAGGTGAAGCTAAAAATAACAGGCACTGAGATTAATCCCTTTCTCAGAAGTAATCATTAATATATTTATTCATGAAAGGCCAACATTTTCCCGTCTTTCAAACCCGTATTTAGTTCACATCTCCAAGAGGCCATCTGTGATTAAGACATCTTTTCCCCAGCTGCCTCTCCCATCTGCTTCATTTATAGACTTTGATTCATTCCCTTTAAGCACTTGGTATTCACTGCCCACTTCAGACACCTCTAGACTGTCTCTCTCTCCGTCTAGACTGTAAACTCCCTGTGGGTAGGGATTGTGTCCACCAATTCTCTTGTATGTATTCTCCCAAAGCACTTAGTCTAATGCTTTGCACCCAGTAAGCATTCTATAAATACCATTCACTGATTGATTGTTATTCGTGTGATTATGACCTTTATTAGGTGCTAACTTTGTGCTAAGCACTGGAAGTAGAGACAAGGTTATTAGATTGAACACAGTCCCTGCCTCCCACAGGGCTCACCATCTGTTTTATCCTCTTTTTATGAATGAGAGACTGAATAACTTGCCCATCCATTCTAATCCTCCTTGACCTCTCAGCTGCCTTTGACACTGTTCCTCCACACCTATCTCACCTTGGCTTCACAGACTCCGTCTTCTCCTGGTTCTCCTCTTATCTCTCTGGCCGGTCATTCTCGGTCTCCTTCGCAGGCTCCTCCTCCCCCTCTCATCCTCTAACTATTGGAGTTCCTCAAGGGTCAGTTCCTGGCCCTCTTCGGTTCTCCATTTACACTCACTCCCTTGAAGAACTCATCCACTCTCACGGCTTCAACTACCATCTCTTCGCAGATGACACACAGATCTACATCTCTCCCCCTGTGCTCTCCCCCTCCCTTCAGGCTCGTATCTCCTCCTGCCTCCAGGACGTCTCCACCTGGATGTCTGCCGGCAACCTAAAACTCAACATGAGCAAGACTGAGCTCCTCATCTTCCCTCCCAAGCCCAGTCCGCTCCCAGACTTCTCCATCACCGTGGATGGCACGACCATCCTTCCCGTCCCGCAGGCCCGCAATCTCGGTGTCATCCTTGACTCGTCCCTCTCGTTCACCCCACACGTCCTATCCGTTACCAAGACCTGCCGGTTTCACCTCTACAATATCGCCAAGATCCGCCCTTTCCTCTCCACCCAGACTGCTATCTTACTGCCACAGGCTCTCGTAATATCCCAGCTAGACTACTGTGTCAGCCTTCTGTCTGATCTCCCTTCTTTCTCTCTCGCCCCGCTCCAGTCTATTCTTCACTCCACTGCCCAGCTCATCTTCCTGCAGAAACACTCTGGACATGTCACTCCCCTTCTTAAAAACCTCCAGTGGTTGCCTATCAACCTCCGCTCAAAACAAAAACTCCTCACTCTAGGCTTCAAGGCTCTCCATCACCTCGCCCATTCCTACCTCTCCTCCCTTCTCTCTTTCTACTACCCACCCCGCACGCTCCGTTCCTCTGCCGTCCACCTCCTCACCGTCCCTCAGTCTCGCCTATCCCTCCGTCGACCCCTGGGCCACATCCTCCCACGGTCCTGGAATGCCCTCCCTCCTCACCTCCGCCAAACTAATTCTCTTCCCCTCTTTAAAACCCTACTTAAAGCTCACCTCCTCCAAGAGGCTTTCCCAGACTGAGCTCCCCTTTTCCCTCTGCTCCCTCTACCCCCCCTTCACCTCTCTGCAGCTAAACCCTCTTCTCCCCCCTTTCCCTCTGCTCCTCCCCCTCTCCCATCCCATCCCCTCAGCACTGTAATTGTCTGCTCAACTGTATATATCTTCATCACCCTATTTATTTTGTTTAATGAGATGTACATCACCCTGATTCTATTTATTTGCTATTGTTTTAATGAGATGTTCTTCCTCTTGACTCTATTTATTGCCATTGCTCTTTTCTGTCCGTCTCCCTTGATTAGACTATAAGCCCGTCAAAGGGCAGGGACTGTCTCTATCTGTTGCCAATTTGTACATTCCAAGTGCTTAGTACAGTGCTCTGCACATAGTAAGCGCTAAATAAATACTATTGAATGAATAGGTTTCCTGACTTCCAGTCCCAACCTCTTCACCCTAAGGCACTCTGCTTCCCATAAATAATTAAACTCTCCTATCAGCTGTGCTGGGCAGCTGTGGCATGGGAGAGAGTCAAGGGTGGAGACTCAAATTTATTGTGCTGAAGGAAGCAGTGGTAAACCACTTCCATATTTTTACCGAGAAAACTCCATGAATACACTACCAGAATGATTGCAGATGGAGGTGGGGCAGTCTGGGAGAAATGTGTCCAATTTGTTGATGTGGGTCCCAGATGACTCGACAGCATAAGACAAAAAAAAAGATCAACTTGGATTCAATCCCTGTCTCTGTATGAGGTTCATAATTCCAAAATAAAAAAAACCCACCCAATCACAGTTCTCAGATTCTACCCCTAAGGAGTCCTCGTTCAAACATTTTCTCTTCTCAGAATCCAGATGTTCCCAGCCACCACTGTCCCCCCAACTCCCACCCTAAAACCTCCCCTAACAACCTAGAAGGGGGGGCTAAAGGATAACAGGAACTACTTGCTCAGGGGAGTTTCCTTTTCAAAGGCATACCATCCTCCGCCCACCAGACAAACTGCATAGCAGCCTTGGGAAGGAAAGTCTCCAGGAGTTTTTTACCTGCTTCTCCCTAAAATAATATCCAAACCCCAGAACATCTGACTGGGAAAAATGGAACGTGTTTTAGAGAGACCAGTCCACCTAGGATCAGGAGAGAAATCATTTCACCGGGGAATCCTACCTTTCTCATCATCCCCCTGATGGGAAGCTGTGGCACCAGAGATTATCCCTGCTATCTCCTTATTTTATCAAGACATGTTGAGGTTTATTTGATGAGTGTTTATTTGTTTGCCAGCGGAGTGGATTCCTGGCAGGAAGCCTGGAAATAGTGCATGGTCTTCCCATGGCTCAGTCCTCATCCTTTGCAGAAACCATGACAACCCTAAGTGAAACAGCAGGGAGCCCACACCTGGAAGAAGGATTTTAGGAGAAGGCTCCTAGATCTTTGATCTCTGGGGTTAGCCCACTTCCCCTTGTCAGAATTCTGATAGCAACAACTTCCTAGTGCAGAATGAGCTTTACACATTATAAACTAGTTACTTTGGGGAACATTTCCAGGTTAATCTCCCTCTCTCAACCTGGCTCCCCTGGATCTTACCCTGACACCTTTAGGTGACTGCTTTTTCTTCTTCTTCAACAAATTGCTTTGACTCAATCTTTTTTCCTCACTTCTCTTGACAATTGGTCTGAATAGTCTGTGGCACAGGCACAGCCTCCTGGGAGTTTGCTTCAACTTTTGGTCTTTGCTCTGACTTGTACATTTTAATAATAATCATTATAATAATAATTATGGTATTTGTTAAGTACTTACTATGTGCCAAGCACTGTACTAAGCACTGGGGTGGACACAAGCAAATCATGTAACTGGAGTCAGAAGTTAGAAGCAGCGTGGCGCAGTGGAAAGAGCACGGGCTTTGGAGTCAGGGCTCATGAGTTCGAATCCCAGCTCTGCCACTTGTCAGCTGTGTGACTGTGGGCAAGTCACTTAACTTCTCGGGGCCTCAGTTACCTCATCTGTAAAATGGGGATTAAGACTGTGAGCCCCACGTGGGACAACCTGATTCCCCTGTGTCTACCCCAGCGCTTAGAACAGTGCTCTGCACATAGTAAGTGCTTAACAAATACCAACATTATTATTATTATGTAACTCCGGTAAAATAAACCAGGTAGCAGCAAGTCTTCCAAGTCAGAACAATCCGGGTTCTAGTCCCGGCTCTACCACCTTTCTGCTGTGTGACCTTGGGCAAGTCATTTAACTTCTCTCTGTCTCACTTCCCTCATTTGTAAAATGGAGATTATGACTGTGAGTCCCTTGTGGGACAGGGACTATGTCCACCCTGATTACCTTGTATCTACCTCAGCGCTTAGAAAAGTGCCTGGGTCTGGGAGTCAGAAGCATCTGGGTTTTAATCCTGGCTCTGCCACATGTCTGCTCTGTGACACTGGGCAAGTCACTTCACTTCTCTGTGCCTCAGTTGCCTCATCTGTAAAATGAGGATTGAGACTGTGAGCCCCATATGGAACGAGGACTTTGTCCAACCCTATTTAGTTGTATCCACTCCAGCACTTAGAACAGTGCCTGGAACGTAGTAAGAGCTTACAAGCACTAGTAAAAAAACCCAAAGCAGTGCCTGGCTCATAATAAATGCTTAACAAATACTATTTTTTAAAAAAAAAGTCTGGTAGGGTAGCACAGGGCTCTCACATCCCAACATGGAGGAATTGATTAAAGTCCTGGTTGCTTGTGTGTCACCGCTCAAACTCCAGTGGCTGCCCATCCATCTTCGCATCAAACAGAAACTCCTCACCATTGGCCTTAAAGCACTCTGTCGCTCTGCCTCCTCTTACCTCACCTCACTACTCTCCTACTACAACCCAGGCCAAACACTTTGCTCCTCTAATGCTAACCTTCTCACTCAACCTCTATTGTATCTGTCTTGCCAGTGTGGCTTAGTGGAAGGAACACGGGCTTGGGGGTCAGAGGTCATGGGTTCTAATCCTAGCCCTGCCACTTGTCAGCTCTGTGATGCTAGGTAAGACACATAACTTATCTGTGCCTCAGTTACCTCATCTGTAAAATGAGGATTAAGACTGTGAGCCCCATTTGGGACAACTTGATTACCTGGCATCTACCCCAGCACTAAGAACAATGCTTGGCACATAGTAAGTGCTTAACAAAAACCATCATTATTGTTATTATTATTAGACCTCTTGCCCATGTCCTACCTCTGGCCTGGAATACCCTCCCTCCTCAAATCCGACAAACAATTACTCTCACTACTTTTAAAGCCTTATTAAAGGCATATCTCCTCCAAAAGGCCTTTCCTGACTAAGCCCTCTTTTCCTTCCATCCTCTCTGCATTGCCTTGACTTACCCCCTCTATTCATCCACCCTCCCAGCTCCACGTCATTTATGTACATACATGTAATTAATTAATTTATTTATATTAATGGCTGACTTCCCCTCTAGACTGTAAACTCATTGTGGGCAGGGAATTTATCTATTTTGTTATATTTTACTCTCCAAGCAGTAAGTACAATGCTCTGCACACAGTAAGTGCTCAATAAATACAATCAACTGACTGACTGACATTCTCCCTTCTCTGCCAGTTATGTTGCCATGGAACCCAGAGTGGAAAGAGTCTATAGACCGGCAGTAAGCAGCTTTCTGCCAATGAGGGCATTCTAATCGCCTAGCTCATGACCTACCAGTGGGCCACCAGAGTTCCCTTTGGCCTCTGGCTGCTCCAGGCCTGAGTCTGCACTGGATCCAAGCTCTTTCAACGCCTCACACATCAGAAATATATCTCAATAATAATAATAATAATGCTGATATTTGTTAAGCGCTTACTATGAGCAGAGCACTGTTCTAAGTGCTGAGGTAGATACAGGGTAATCAGGTTGTCCCTCGTGAGGCTCACAGTCTTAATCCCCATTTTACAGATGAGGTAACTGAGACACAGAGAAGTGAAGTGACTTGCCCACAGTCACACAGCTGACAAGTGGTGGAGCAGGGATTCGAACACATGACCTCTGACTCCCAAGCCCATGCTCTTTCCACTGAGCCAAGCAGCTTCTCTAGTCATGCTAAGTTAAAATCAGCTTATTACTCAGTAGAAAAATCACTGCACACTACTGATTTGTGGGTATAAAAAACCTGCTGTTCCTTTGGCCAAAGAAAAAAAGAAAACCACCTTTTTATAATGCCACCGTATCTTACCCTAGTATAAAGTCTGCCTAAGGCACTCTGTAAGGTAGACCATCTGAAGACAAAGTTGAGAGCCATGCTTGCCTAGGGGCTTGGGGAAGGAATTCCATTGTTCTCTCCTCTAAGCTGTTTCCTCCCAACCTAGGTTTCATATGCCTTATCTTCTGTTTCCCGTTCTACAGGGATCTGGAGATCAGCAATATGGAAGGCAGAAAAGTATTTTGGGTTAACAGTCTGTTGTGGTCTGGTGTTGCTTGCCTTGCATAGACCCTAAATTAGGCTGCAATTTGCAAAAAAAAAAAAACCAAAGAAGGAAAAGAACCAAAATTGTCTTCAACATCGCAAATTGCAGGGCAAATGTCTAGTAATATGTATTTGTCCTGAGGAAACTTCAGTATTTTATATATCCTGACATCTGGATAGATGAAGAGTAGATTACCAGGTTTGCCTGCAGTAAGGATTTAAACAAGAATACCCTTCTCTTTGTATCTCTCTCTCTCTTTCTCTTTCTTTCTCTCTCTCTCACTAGTGCATGCCTTGGAGGTAGGGAGTACCTCGAGATTCATGTGATTTATGAGGGTTTGAGCTGCAGAGCAAAGTGGTATAGCTTCATGCAGCTTTCTGGAGGTAACACAACCTCCTTGCCTATCACTACATCTCTCTCCTCTGCCTCTGAGCGTGCTTCTCTGCCTGTTCCTCTGTTACACTTCCTCCTCTTTCAGTATCATCTTCCTTTGCTTGAATTTCTCTGTTCTCTTACTTCACCCTGGAGAAAAAGTAGGGAAAATGTTTCATTGTTTTACATTCCTTCCACCTATTTTTGAAGGAGGGATGGAGGAGAGGGGAGTGATGTTTATGAGACTAGTTAGGCAGGGAGAGTCATAGTGTGAAAAGTGGAGAGCTAAGAAGTTTGTTTTTTTATTTTTGAAGCCTGTGCTTTTATTAACAGTACAAAGAAATGATTATTCTTCCTTTTGCTGACACATAAAGGAGAGAAACTTGAAGAAATGATAAAGTACTTCCCCCTTCTAAAGTAATTGGTCGCCAGGCTCAACAGAGGAGGATGTTGAAGGCTCGGCTATTGAATTTGTATGAGATGTCTTTCGAGGATCGATTTTTAAGCAGAATGACCATTCAGAATTGCAAGATGGTCCTACATCATCCCAAATTGGGAAACTTGATGTAAGCAAGACTAAAGAGAGGGAGCTGGAGAACCTGAAGGATTTGCCATTAAGATGATTAAAGGACAGGGAGGTAAGAAAGGAAAGTTGAATAGAATTAAAATTTTTATGCTGAAAATGTTAAGTCTTTATTCAACATTAGAGCTAGTGTTCAGAGCATAAAAACTAGCTCCATTTATCCTATGGTAAGAGGAAATGGGGTTGAATATAGGATGGGCAATTAGGTTAGGTATAACCATAATCACCATCCTATCCCATAATCCCACCATCCCATAATCACCACCATTGCTGTCAATCATCATCAATCACTCAATCACCATCATCTTTGTCATATGCACTTATTAAATTCTATTATAGCCCAAGCCCAAATCTTGTTATTACAATCTAGCAGGGGAGATAGACAAAAAATAAATGATAGGTAATGGGGAGGAAATAGAGTAGAAAGATTTGTGCACAAGTCTTACAGGGGTCCTGAAGGTGAGTACCCAAATTCTTCGGTGTCATGGAAGTGCTGAAGTGACAGTTGAGGGAAGACATGGGGAGAAGTGATGAGAAGATTAATCGGGAAAGGCTTCTCAAAGCCCTCATTTCCATTACGTGCTCTCTCTTCTGCATTGTATTTGTTTCTATATCCCATTTGATATTCTCTTGGTAGTCACTTGATATTTACTTGAGAGTCACCCCATCCTCATCCCCATGACACTTAAGTTCATATCCTTACACTCTACTATTTCCCCTATCTGTAATTTTTTAAAATGTCTGACTCCAATCTCTGATCTGCCATCTTCTTGTGGGCAGGGATTGAGTTTACTAACCTTTTGTGTTGTACTCTCCCAAGCACTTAGTACGATGCTCTGTACATGTCAATAAATAACACTGATTGATGGACTGATTGATTAGAAGCTCTTTGAAGATGGGAAGGCAATGGTCAAAAGGGAGAAGAGTGTCAGGCAACAGAGAGAGCAGTAGGATCATTTTTCTACAAAACCACTCAATCCATATTTCCCCACTCCTCAAAACCTCCAGTGGTTGTCCATTCACCTACATATGAAGCAGAATTGCCTTCCTATAGACTTTAAAGCATCCAATCACCTTACCTCCCTGATTTCCTACTACTGCCTAGCCCACATACTTCATTCCTCTAATGCCAACCTACTCACTCATTAAGTCACCTCAGTCTCCTCTATCTCACTGCCAACCCCTCACCCACATCCTGCCCTCCCTCTTCATATCTGACAGACGATCACTCTCCCTACCTTCAAAACCTATTAAAAATACATCTCTGTCAAGAAACCTTCCCAAAGTCCTCATTTTCTCTTCTCTGACTTCCTTCGGTGTTGTCTTTGCACTTCGATTTAAACCTTTCATTCACCCTTCCCTCAGCCCCACAGTACTATGTTTCCATCATTTATTTATTTATATTAATGTCTGTCTTCCCCTCAAGACAGTAAGCTTATTCTGTGAAAGGAACATGTCTACTAACTGTGGTAATGTACTCTCCCAAGTGCTTAGTGCAGTGTTCTGCACATGGTAAGCACTACATAAATGTGATTGATTGATTAATTGATTGAGAGATGAGAATGAGGCTTAGAGGGTAGGTTTGTTTGAGAGAAACAAAACATTTGAACTGGGGTATAATGGAGAATAAGGAATAGGGATTTATTGAATGAAAAAATACAGTGATAATTAGTAGACATGCTTAATATGCTTGATGCTTGCCTTCTTGGAGCTCATATAAAAGCATCTGGCCTCTAAAGCACAGCAGCAATAAAGAGTTACACATTTCAAAGCAATGCGAGCCTTTTTTTAGTGTGAACTGCCTCAAAATGTTCAATTTTTTAATCTCACAATTCAAAGAAGAATACTTTAGGATACCCCTCTGTCACATTCCCCTGTTGGTTAAGGTAGTTAACCTAAGAAAGAGTTATTGAGGTGGGGTGATAGAGCCTCCTTTTGGAAGGGCCTTATGAACAGAACAGATTGTTTAAGAGTCTGTGGGATTTAAGGTATGACTGTTCCTGAAGGCAGGAAAAGGGGGATTAGGTGGTGTCTGGAGGTTCCTTTTGTCACATTATTCCATTATATAGTGAGAGATGCTTTATCCTTGTATTAAAAAATCCACTGCCCCAGTCGTCACCTGTGTGTAACTTTTAGCTTGGCTGTAATTGGTGGTAGAGAACAGGTGATCCTCCAGGATTTGGGCTTATTGTTTTGGGGAGTTTGGGAGCTCTCTTTAGCTGAGGACTGCCAGCTCAGTGTCCACTAGTCTTCTTCTTTTACAACTCCTCTAACTCTTGCTCTAACCGTAAACATTTTCCAACATTTTGAAGTCCTTTTTCCTGCTGTTAGTTTAATAAGGTTTTGACCCCGAGGAAAATGACTGGTGCTTATTTTAAAAATGGATAAACATTTCCAGTTTCTTCCAACTTCATTAAAGGTAATAAGAACACCACCTTCCATTTGAAAGAACCACAAATCCTGATTTTCCTCCACCTTCTCTTCTGACTCAACTCCCATCCTACTGCCAAATTAGATACACAGGTGTCAACCAATCAGCGATCCTAAAGGAGATTGAAATCAAGCAGCGTTGTTGGGGGAGATAGATACAAAGATGCATTACAAGTAGATGAACCTACTGAGTTTAAAGAGATGTCTATGAGCACTTCAGTGGGGTTGGGAGAGGGAGTGTCCAAGTGGTTTCATGCTATGGAAATGCTTAAGAAGAAGCATCGTGGCTCAGTGGAAAGAGCTCGGGCTTGGGAGTCAGAGGTCATGGGTTTGAATCCCGGATCTGCCACTTGGCAGCTGTGTGACTGTGGGCAAGTCCCAACTTCTCCATGCCTCAGTTACCTCATCTGTAAAATGGGGATTAAGACTGTGAGCCCCACGTAGGACAACCTGATTACCCTGTGTCTACCCCAGCACTTAGAACAGTGCTCTGCACATAGTAAGCGCTTAACAAATACCAACATTATTATTATTATTAAGTGACAGATGAAGGATAAACAAGGTGGGCATTTGATAGAGTAATCAGGGAAGGACTCCTGCAGGAGATGTGAATTTAAAAGGGCTTTGAAGATGGGGAGAGCTGTGGTATGCCATATGTGAAGCAGGAGGAAATTCCAGGCAGACAGAAGAGCATGACTAAGAAGAGATGGGAGTGGTGGGAGAGATGGGAGTGAGGTACAGTGAATAAAGTTAGCTTGTGAGGAATGAAGTGTGTAGTGGGAAAAGAATGAGGATAAATAGGAGGGAGAGACCTGATTGAGTGGATTGAGAAGTAAGTATGGCCTAGTGGAAAGAGCATGGACCTAGCAGTAAAAGGACTTGGGCAAGTTGCTTAAGTTCTCTAGGACTCAGTTTCTTCATCTGAAAAATGGGGATTAAGTGCTTACTATCCCTCCCTTTACTTAGACTGTGAGCCCCATGTGGGAAAGAGACTGTGCTTGACCTGATTACCTTGTCTCTACCTCAGCAGTTAGTACAGTGCTTGGCAAAGAGTGAGACCTTGACAAATACCACAATTATTAGCATTATTATTGAGTGCCTTAAAGCCAGGATTCAGGAGGTTATGCTTGATGTAGAGAGGAATGGCTAACCACTGGAAGTTTTCAAGGAGTGGGGAAATATGGACCAAACTATGCTCTAGAAAATTATCCAGGCAGCAGAATGAATTGTGGATTGGACAGGAGAGACTCTGGAGGCAGGGAGGTCTATGAGGAGACCTAAACTCTGCAGGCCAAGCTCCCCTGCAGTTGGGGTCAGGCAGAAATTCTGAGTCAAGCTTCCCAGATGGCCTAGCCATAGGTGGCCTGGTTTCGCAAGAGGCAACCTGAGGGCTAGGATGATTCCATCCTGCCATGACCAACCTTGGGACCCAAGTCCACTGTATCCCATCCTATACTTTAGAATGTCACGAGGGTTATGGCTGTTTCTCAATGATGATGTTTAGTCTAGACCTGCGACAAGTGGAATCCTCCAGAAAATATTGAATTTACCTTCTGGTATTAATAGTGCAGGCTGCTCATCTTATTGATTGGATTGTTTCCATGTTGTTCCATGGATCTGTCTTCCACTTTCTCGATTCTACATGCCTTGTGGACCAGTACCTGGGAGACAGCATGGGTTAATGGAAATAATAGGAGACTGAGAGTCAGATATCAGGGGTTCTAGATCCAATTCTGCCACTAGGCTGCTGGGTGACTTTGGAAAAGTTCTTTGGAAAAGTGCTTAACACTTCTGTGCCTCAGTTTCCTTATCTTTAATGAGGATAATGGCATCTTCCTCAACCTCTCTTATAAGGTAGTTACAAGGATTAAATGAGAGAATCGAGATTAAATGAGGATCAAATGAGGATTAAATGAGATAACTGAGAAGCAGTGTGGCTCAGTGGAAAGAGCACAGGCTTAGGAGTCAGAAGTCATGGGTTCTAATTCCTAGCTCCACCACCTGTCAGCTGTATGACTTTGGGCAAGTCACTTAACTTCTTGGTGCCTCAGTTACCACATTTGTAAAGTGGGGATTAAGACTGTGATCCTCACGTGGGACAACTTGATTATCCTGTATCTACCGCAGCGCTTAGAATAGTGCTCGGCACATAGTAAGCACTTAACAAATACCAACATTATTATTATAATTGATGTGAAAGCCAAATACACAAATCAGGCACTACAGTTTTTGTTTTTGTTAAATTCTTACCTCATGCCAGACACTGTTCTAAGCACTGGAGTAGGTATAAAGTAATCAGCTTGGACATAGTCCATGTCCCACATGGTTCTGACAGTACTAGTCCTCATTTTACAGATGAGGTAACTGAGTCACAGAGAACTTAAGTGACTTGCCAAAGGTCACACAGCAAAAAAATGGCAGAGTCAGGATTAGAACCTAGGTCCTTTTGAGTCCCAGGCCAATGCTCCATCCACTAGACCATACTGCTTCTCTAATTGAGTTTCATGTAATTGCTCTGGCACTTAGTACATTATACAGCCTCCAAAAATGTTGCTAACAGTAATAATAATAATTCTTAAAGCCATATGGGGAGTAAACTTCCACTTACCAAAGCCACACCATTTGAAGAATAAATACTTATCTTACTTAAGGGAGTTGTGTAAATGTAGAATTCTGCCCTACTGGTGATGTTGGGCAATTAGCTTGGGTTCTTCCCATAAAGAGTAATGGGAAATCCCATCAACATCAGAGGCCGAATAAACCTCGCAATTTGTTAAATAGTGTAATCTCTATTAGGGATGGGTGAATTGGCTAATGTAGAGACCATATTCTGAGTTTGTCTGAACCAAAACTCCTTTTATGAGCTCTGAATTTGATGCATCCAGCCTACATTTAACTTCTTCCTCAGAGTTCACGGCCTAAGACAATCTAATTATATGTGGGTACCAATTCTAATGAATTGAAAAAGATTTTCCCAGACCTAGAATAAGTTCTCCTGCAATCCCTTCTTACACATCACCCTGAAAAAGTTCTCTTTAGCCATTGAGCTGATGGTTCCTTCTGGAGGAGACTGAATTTAGAGCTAGAAGGTAAATTTTACAACTGGGGACAGTATTTGAAGGAGGCTTCACTGGGGCCATGTACTGGGGATTATGGTTGTGCATTTTTGTGGTTTATGAAGCTTGGTTTTAATTATTTATATCCTCACCAGTGAAGCACAGAAATGTTCTCAATAAGTAACTCTGCATGAGGCTTAACACAAGGGAAAACGAAAACACTTTCTTTAGAAAGAAGCTATTTGTTTCTTGAACTTCAAAGTAAAAAGAACAAAAGGGATAATGGAAAATTTTGGTATCTTCATTTGTGCCTCACAAATGACCAGCACTGGGCTGGCATTTCCCTTTGGAAATGATGGATGAGCTGTGGTCCTCAAACCTCGGGCTTCAAAACCAAAAACCCACTCTTAAGATTAAATTGCTGTGCCTGGGTTTGGGCTGATCCTCTCACACTCTTGTCTGCCTCTCACATTCTCACTGGGGCACTGTGTTGCACATTGTAAAACTTATGCAAAGGTTTTGACAAGCAAGACCAATTTAGGGTTGAAGTGGCCCAGCAGAGTGCCAATACTACACTGAATTACCTTATCAGCCCTGGTGTAATATGCCTCCTCATCCCCGCAATAGTCCGTGTGTCATTTGGGGGAGTATACATACCCCTGATGGGCTCTGGACCTCGGCATGGACAATTCTCTTCTTCTTTTTCTCCTTCTTATTACTATAATTTTCTCTCCCACTTGGCTCCTGAGCTCTTGGAGGGAATATGTGTTCCTTATTGCGGAGGATAAGGCAGGACTTTCCAATCAACCAATGATATTTATTGAGCACTAACTGTGTGCAGAGCACTGCACTATGCTTGGGAGAGTACAGTACACCTCCTGGAAGCCTCTTCCTCACAGTCTCAAATCTAATTGGAAATCTGCCACCACTGGTTGGACCGATCACTGAAGAATATCACAAGCCATGCATTCCCCAGGATTGCTGCCCTGAAAAGTCAGCTTTACCTTCACCTCACTGGTGGAGTCAGAACTGGAGAGGTCTTGAGTAAGCTTGTGATAAATAGCATTGATTGATTGATTGCTTCATTGACTTAGTTTCTTTCCCTTTCACCATCTGAGGCAGGTACTAAGTCCAGTTCTTTTCAACTGAGGCCGGCGGTCATGTTTGAGGAATCAACCAGGGCTCTGCAATGCAATTCTGATCGCCTGGGGAACTGTTTCAACTCAACAGGCTGAGGATGTAAGTGACGGCCACAGAAGAAGACAATAATAATTGTGTTATTTGTTAAGCGCTTACCGTGTGCAAAGTACAACATTAAGCTCTAAAGTAGATACAAGATAATCAGCTCAGACATAAGCCCTATCCCTCCCATGGCTCGCAGCCTAAGAAGGGGAAGAATACACATTGAAGGCCCATTTTCCCGATGAGGAAACTGAGGCCCAGAGAAGTTAAGTGATGGACCCAAGGTCACCCAGCAGGTAAGTAGCAGATTACACGTAGGAAGGAGCCCAGAGCTTAGCCAAGGAGCAACATCAGAGACACGGAGCTGTACGCTGTCATTGAAGTCAACTACTTGGTAAACACCTTGCCCTACGATACAAGTAGAAAACTGAAACATGAAAATCAGTACCACCTCTTACAGTCAGTTTGGTATCAACATGGCTTCAAGATTTAGACCTAAAAATTTGCTAGAGCAATTGTAGGGTCTAGTCTTTGGGGCCTTAAGAACTGAACCAATCCTAGGGACAGGGTTGACTTCCAACATTTGGCCACCTGAGGAAAGGAAAGATTTGCCACTTTCCCACCCATTTCATGAGACTTCATTGCATCTCGCTGCAAATGCAAATGATGTTCTGTATGATGCCACTGTATTACTCTACTCTGAGTTACTGTGCAGGTATTATAAAGTGAACACAACTTAGACAAGACTGCTTTACCCTACCAAACCTATAATGCTTCTCTGTGAGGGAGCCCTGCCCCATCACCTTTGCTCAAAGCTATTGCATTCTCGTCTTGGGACCCTGGTGCAGGGCTCACTTAAGTAATATAGTGGCCACCATGACCACCTTCTGCTCATGAGCCCTCTGAGGTTGTGCCCCTGCTGTCTTTCATGGACTGTCTGCAACTGATCCTGCTTAGGGGTTATGGTCTGCCTCTAGAGCAATTCCATTAGCCCTCCTTACTTATATCGAAGTAGCATGGCTCAGTGGAAAGAGCATGGGCTTGGAAGTCAGAGGACGTGGGTTCTAATCCTGGCTCTGCCACTTGTCAGCTCTGTGACCTTGGGCATGTTACTTAACTTCTCTGTGCCTCAGTTTCCTCATCGGGAAAATGGGGATTAAGAACGTGAGCCCCATGTGGGACAACCTGATTACCTTGTATCTACCCCAGTGCTTCGAACAATGCTTGGCACAGAGTAAGTGCTTAACAAATACCATCATTATTATTATTATTATTACATAGGTGTTCGTCCCACGGGACAACCCACTGGACACGGCTGAGCTGAACTCCCAGACCTCTTAATCCTAGATCTCTGGCAGGACCTTACCTCTGCCCAACCTGGACTGCAAAGACCCCTACACAGTGGCTTTTCGGGCCATTCTGTCTGAAGACTATTCCCTCATAGCTCTCATTCTACCGAAAATCTCTGCCTCCTTAATACTAATGTTGGTATTTGTTAAGCGCTTACTATGTGCCGAGCACTGTTCTAAGCACTGGGGTAGATACAGGGGAATCAGGTTGTCCCACATGGGGCTCACAGTCTTAATCCCCATTTTACAGATGAGGGAACTGAGGCCCAGAGAAGTTAAGTGACTTGCCCACAGTCACACAGCCGACAAGTGGCAGAGCTGGGATTCGAACTCATGAGCCCTGACTCCAAAGCCCGTGCTCTTTCCACTGAGCCACGCTGCTCCTTCTTGCCTCCAGATGTAAGAAGAAAAGTTGACCCCTATAACCACTTACACAAAGACACACACACACACTCCATTAAGTTTCAAGCCACTTGAGATGCAGCTTGGCCTAGTGGAAAGAGCAAGGATCTGGAACTCAGAAGATCTGGATTTTAATGCCTGTTCCTCAACTTGACTGCTATGTGCCCTTGGGCAACTTAACTTCTCTGTGCCTCAGTATTCTTATCAGTATAATGACATTATAGACGTAATAGATGTTAAATCCTACTTCCTCATATTTAGATTGTGAGCACCATTTAGGACAGGGACTGTGTCCAACCTAGTTATCCTCTACCACAGCACATAATAAGCGGTCAACATATATTATTTTTTAAAAAAAGATAGGATGGTAAGCAAAGAGGTCCAAGAACAAAGTCAGGTCTGCAGGGTTGAAACAATGCTTGTCACAATGCACCCTTTATGTTTATGACTTAAGGAGTTTCTTGTGGAAATAGGATAGCTATGAGACATAAAATGTAACCTGCAAGAGTTCAGCTTAAGGAATTTATTTGTTAATCAAGCAAGTAGAAAGTCACTACTTCTAAGACAGAACTTGGAAACTGCAACTCACAAGGCCTATTTTTCCTCACCAATAGGAAATTATAATTATAATAATAATAATTATGGTATTTGTTAAACCCTTACTATGTGCCAAGCACTGGGGCAGATGCAAGGTAATCAGGTTGTCCCACGTGGAGCTCACAGTCTTAATCCCCATTTTCCAGATGGAGTAACTGCAGCACAGAGAAATTAAGTGACTTGCCCAAGGTCATAGAGCAGACAAGTGGCAGAGCTGGGATTAGAACCCATGTCTTCTTATTCCCAGGCCCGTGTTTTGCCACTGGTAGAGACTGGACTTCCAACAAAAGAGAAAAGGAAATTAAAATATATATATATATATAAATTATATATATATATATACTGATACATTTAATGTTTTCCTCTTTTAGAAAACAAGATAATTCATAAGGGGCATAATGTCATTGAAGCCAAATGCAGCTACAATTTGAATTGTCAAATATAGGTTCAGGAAGTCCAATAGACTTTTCCAAATACTTGAGTGGAGTTCAAAGAACCTTGAACAGCGTTAGTATGAAACTCTGTAGAGCACCTTTTAAACTTCTAAAATGTTAAGAGATGTTTCCGGCTTGGAATAGAACCAGGTCGTTTGAAATAGCAGATGAAGGTCTTTCTAAGTCTGTTTCAGATATGGAGTAGAGACATGACTGTCGGGCAGCAAAGAGTGATGCAGTGTGAGAGAAGCAACATGACCTTGAGGAGAGGGCATGGGCCTGGGAGTCAGGGGACCTGGGTTCTAATCCTGCCTCAGACACATATCTGTTGTGTGACCTTGGGTAAGTCACTTAACTTCTCTGTGCCTCAGTACCCTCATCTGCAAAATGGGGATTCAATACCTCATGCCTCCTACTTAGACTGTTAGCCCCATGTGGAACCTGATTGTCATGTTCTGTAATGATTCAGAAGTGACTTCGAAATCAGGGCAACATTCTGGTTAACCCACCTAAAGATTTTCCCATGACATCATCCCCTAAGGAGCCAGGGAGTTGAATGAATTCAATCTGAGTTAGTTTAGAATCACCTCAGCACCTGCATGATCATAGGTAGAATTCCTCAGGAACTAATTCTGCAGTGTCAGGGTCATCGTCTAGACTGGCGTGGCCTAGTGGACAGAGCACGGGCCTGGGAGTCAGAAAGAATTAGGTTCTGATCCCAGCCCTGCCACTTATGTGCTGTGTGACCTTGGGCAAATCATTTAACTTCTCTGGACCTCGGTTCCCTCATCTGTAAAATGGGGATTATGATTGTGAGCTCTGTGTGGGACATGGACTGTGTCCAACCTGATTACCTTGTATCTTCTCCAGTGCTTAGAACAGAGACTGGCGTATAGTAAGCACTTAACAAATACCATAAAAAATGGTGTTGCTAACTAGTCAGTTGCCAAGAACCTGCTAGCAACAGTGGGGAAGAGAAGATTATCAGACAAAACTCACTGGCAGAAGGAGTCTTGCTTTTCTATAATGGACACAACCCCTTTTCCTATCCCCAGATATTTCATTTTTTTAGTGCTACAGGTTGGCTGCTCAAGCATGGAGTCTCACACTGTTTTCTCCTGGCTCTCCTCCTATCTCCCTGATCACACCTTCTCATGTCTTTTTCTCAGGCTCTTCCTCTGCCTCCACTCCCTAAATATGGACTTTCCCCAAGGGTCAGTTATGGGTCACCTCCTAGCCTCAATCTACACTCACTCCCTGGAGAGCTCATGCATTGTCACGACTTCAACTACCACCATTACATGTACGGCTCCCAAATCTACCGCAGACTTCAGGCCTCCTCTGAAATCTCACATCTCTTCTTGCCTACAGGTTATCTTTACATGGATATTTGGTCCACCAGCACCTCAAGATCAGCATGTCCAAAACCGAACTTCTCCCCTTCAAACTTTCCCCCTCCTAACTTTTCCACTCATGAACACCATCATCCTTGTCTCTCAAGCTCATAAGTTTGCAGTTGTCATTGAAATCTTTCTCACTTTCCACTCCCATATTCTATTTGTCACCAAATCCTGTAGGATCTTCACAACACTTTCAGGTTAACTTGTAATGTACTCTCTCAAATACTTAGTACAGTGCTCTGCACATAATAAGTGCTCAGTAAATATGACTGAATGAATGCATGAATGAAAAGCCTAACAAATGCCATAATAATTTTTCATTTATATTTTTGGACGTCTTGCCACTCCTCAAAAACCTCAGATGGTTGTCCGTTCCTCTCTGCCTAAAGCAGAAGAACCTGACCATTAGCTTCAAGCCACTTGATCATCTCTCTTCCCCCTACTTTTCCTTTCTCCTCTCTACCTCCAGCTTCACATGTTTGGCTCCTTTCAGGTCAACCTACTTACTGACTGTTCCTCGTTCTTGTATCTCTCACCTTTGATGTCCTGCTCACTCCCTCCCTTTTGCTGCTAATCTCCCCATCTGCAAGGTCCTTCTGAAATTACAACTCCTCCAGGAGGTCTTCCATGATTAAGCTCTCATATTTCCTTAGTATTTCCTCCATCTTGTACCACTTCAGCATTTCCATGTAACCTAAGCACTTGGGTACTCACTCCTCACCATGGCATGTATGAATATATATTTTATACCTTATACCATACCCCTAACTTGCAATGGACTTTAAATTTTCTCTCCCAGGTAGATTGCAATCTCCTTGAGGGCAAGAATCATCATGTCTTCTAACTTTCCTGAACTTTCCCAAATGCTCAGTACAGACCTCTGCACTGAGCAAGCACTAGATAAATGTTATTGCTTACTTGCTTGATGGATTGATTGGAGTCCTCATCCTAGAACTTGGTTTGACATTAAACAGATATGGCTGCTTGCTCTTTTCAAGCAGTTAAAAAAGAAAAATCGGAAACTGAGAACATCCATCTAGAGATTTTCAGTTGTCGCCATACTGTCTTTAGTGGTCAACTGCTAGGAACCGAGTGACTGAATTATGGAATTTAAAGCAGGTTCTCTGATAATGTGAACACAGACCATTGAACCACACACCTTATGAAAAGGTGGTGATTAAAAACTATGTGGTAATTCTGAAGCCTGGCTGCTCTTTCCAAGTGACTTCCCAGGAATCCCTGTGAACAGCTTTTTTTTAATTTTTCAATCATTTTTACTGAGCGTTTATTGTGTGCAAAGCACTGTACTAAGCATTCTGTACAGCTCTGTTTGTAGAGATTTGCAAGCCAGCCTTATATATTTTATTTTCCTTAAAATAAGTTTTGTCACGATCCCCGGGTTCATACCAGCCAGGACCCTCCTGGACTGGGGAAGCCTCAGTGACACATAGTAGAGTCCAAACCGCACCTCGGATCACCAAGGTGGAAAGTTTTTTACTTAGTTTTTACCAGTGTGCCAGGGAGTGTCACATATATACTCACTCCACCCCACCAAGGGTCCAATACCAATCTGTGATCAAAGGAGCTCGTTCTGCCAATGCTTCTTCTTTCTGCTTCTGCCTTCTGCTGCTTCTGAATGCTGCTCTGCTGGTGGTGCTTCCCTCTGCTTCTCGCTGTGTGCCTCTGCTCCAGATGTTCTTCCCAGATGCCTCTGCACTCCCTCCCTCCGCATGCCCCCTGAGATGCAAAATGAGCACCTTTTATCTGCCTTAGGCATGGCACCTCTGGCTCTACGTGGCAGTCATAGATTGGTACAGGCCTGTTATTCCATAAAACAGGGAGAGAAAACCACATCTCCCTCCACTGTCCACCCCTATGGTCCAAAGTCACCTGCCTCAAGTAGAGTGGATCAGTGCCTTCGCCGGTCTGCTCCATGTTGTTGTTTCCAGAATAACAAACAGTCTCTAAAAAGGCAGCTTGTTGTGGGCTCACCACAGGTTTACCATATTTCTCATGTGGAATCTAACATATGTGGATACCTGAGGAAATTGCCCAAGTACTAACTACTGAATGAGATGAAGAAGCTTGTATTCCCCTTCATCTTAAATATAGAGCTATTAGTCTGAGACGTTTAAATAAGCACTCCCTTAAATTCACCCCGCTTAGAATTAGTGCTGATTTGGAAGATATGTTCAGTGCAGAGAGTAAGTGATTGGTTTGGATGCCTATTTTTCCTCATTACAAAACTATTTCATTTGAAATATTACCCTGAAAGCCTTGTAAAGGTACATTTTCTTGGAAAAAATACCACTAACAATTTCACATTTTGCTGGTCCTAAAGTTATATAGGGGAAGAGCACCTTTGGCTGGTTAGTTGTTCTTCTAATGTTAGTCTTGTCTGTGTAATTGATGGGCAAATAGTCAACTCCTTTGGGGTACTCTATTCTCCATCTATACCCACTTCCTTGGTAAACACGTTCACTTTCATGTCTTTAGCTATCACCTCTTTTTGTAAGTAATTCCCAAATCTGCGTCTCCAGTGCTGATCTCTCTCCTTCTCTACAGTCATGCATTTCCTTCGGCCTTCAAAACATCTCTTCTTGGATGTCCCACCGACACCTCAAGCGTAACACACACAAAACAGAACTCCTTTTCTTCCTACCCAAACCCTGTTTTCCCATCACTGTAGTCAGCATCGCCATCCTTCTTGTTTCACAAGCCCATTTCCTTGGCAATTTCCTTGACTCATCTCTCTCATTCAACCCACATATTCTATCTGTCACTAAATCCTGTTGGTTCAACCTTCACAGTTTGAGTAAAATCTGTCCTTTCCTCTCCATCCAAATTACTACTGTGTTAATCCAAGCATTTAGCCTATTCCACATTGACTACTGTATTAGCTTCCTTGTTTTCCTCCTTGCCTCCTGTCTCTCTCCATACCAGTCCATACTTCACTCTGGTGTCTAGATCATTTTTCTACAAAAATGTTCAGTCAATGTTTCCCCAGTCCTCAGAATCTCCAGTGGTTGCCCATCTACCTTTCTGATCTCCTAACCTCCTGTCTCTCCCTGCTTCATTGTATACTTCACTCTGCTGCCTGGATTATCTTTCTACAGAAACGTTCTGGGCATGTCACTCCCCTCCTCGAAAATCTCCAGTGGTTGCCCATCAACCTTCGTATCAAGCAAAAACTCTTCACTATCGGCTTCAAAGCTCTCCCTCACCTTGCCCCTTCTTATCTCACCTCCCTTCTCTCCTTCTACATTCTAGCCTGCACATTCTACTCCTCTGGCACTAACCTTCTCACTGTGCCTTGTTCTCACCTGTCCTGCTATTGACCCTGTCCCATGACTTGCCTCTGGCCTGGAATGCCCTCCAACCTCAAATCCGCCAAATTAGCACACTTCCCCCCTTCAAAGCCCTACTGAAAGCTCACCTCCTCCAGGAGGCCTTCCCAGACTAAGCCCCCCATTTCCTCTGCTCCACCTCCCCTGCCCATTGCTCTGACTCACTCTCTTTGCTCTACCCATCTCCCCGCCCCACAGCCCTGTGTATATATGCATATAATTATAATTCTATTAATTTTTATTAATATGTATATATCTATAGTTCTTTTTATTTACAGTAATGCTATTGGTGCCTGTTTACTTGTTTTGATGTCTGTCTCCCCACTTCAAAATTGTGAGCCCATTGTGGGCAGGGATTCTCTCTATTTGTTGCTGAATTGTATTTCCCCAGCACTTAGTACAAAGCTCTTAACACAGTAAGCACTCAATAAATATGATTGAATGAATGAATGAAATCTACCTCCATGTCAAACAGAAACTCCTTACCATTAGCTTTAAAGCACTCAACCAACTTGCCCCCTCCCAGCTTACCTCACTGCTCTCCTACTACTAATAATAATAATGTTGGTATTTGTTAAGCGCTTACTATGTGCAGAGCACTGTTCTAAGCGCTGGGGTAGACACAGGGGAATCAGGTTGTCCCACGCGGGGCTCACAGTCTTAATCCCCATTTTACAGATGAGGGAACTGAGGCACAGAGAAGTTAAGTGACTTGCCCACAGTCACACAGCTGACAAGTGGCAGAGCTGGGATTCGAACTCATGAGCCCTGACTCCAAAGCCCGTGCTCTTTCCACTGCGCCACGCTGCTTCTCACAACACAACCCACACACTTCACTCTAATGCCAACCTTGCTTGATCTCATCTATCTCTCCACTGCCCACTTGCTCACAACCTGCCTCTGGCCTGGAACGACCTCCCTCTTTATAATCAACAGTCACTCTCCTCACCTTCAAATACTTATTGAAGGTACATCTCCTCCAAGAAACCTTCTCTAACCAAGCCCTAATTTCCTCTTCTCCCAATCCCTTCTGCATCAACCTTGCACATGGATTTGCTCCCTTTATTCACCCTTCCCTCAGCCCCACAGCACTTGTGTACATCTCCATAATTCTTTCATATTCATGCTTGTCTCCCCCTCTAGACTGTAAGCTTGTTGTGAGCAGGCAATGTGTCCAAAAACTCGGTTATATTGTTATATTGTACTCTCCCAAGTACATGCAGTAAGCGCTCAATAAATACGATTTATTTATTATTTTTGGAAAACATCCTGATACAGTATGAATCTGTGCCCTTAGAATATGGTCGAATGGAGAGCAAATGTATTGACCATCTGAAGAACAATTTTCATGGTCCAAAGCTCTGCTTCTAAAGTCTTGGTTTCTAGGGAAAAACCTCTAGCTCTGAATTATGTCCATCTGGGTCTACCTTCAAAGAGTAAGTGGGCTTGGAACTAGTGTGAGTTATAGTGTGAAATTACTCAAGGAGTGAGTGATCTTTGGAAGCCCAGGAATTTAATTTCCACCTAAATTTTGATTCTGATCTTTAGTGCAGGTATAATTCAACCTGAACAACAAGTATATTCTTCTTCTTTATGTAAAGAGCAACTCGCCACGAGCCATGAATTCACAAGCTTAAAAGTGTTAACACTCCACATGTTACTTCATGGATCCAAGGAGGATTTTAGGAGAGTGAAAACGTTACTCCGTGGATCCAGGAGGATTCTAGGAGAGAGAAAACAACAGGAACAAAGACAATAACTCAGTCAGGGCAGTCAAAGATCCTCATCTGCCAAAAGCCCACAATCGTGACTCCTAGAGGGAAAAAGCAGTCAGCAGAGGAACTGCTAGTAAACGAAGATCTTGTTTTCATGCTAATGTCTCTAGTAATAAAGAACAAAAGAAGAGAAATGGAGAAAAAATGTGATTTATTGGAGGAATTGTTTCTAAATAGAGCATTTTTCAAAAGTATCCCTCTAGCTGTCAGCTGTTCTTGGAAGTGATAAACTCAAATGAAATCCTGTTCACATACGATTATTTTTATATTTTTCAAACTTTTTTCCCCCCCTGGATTACCTTGTGGCACACAAGGGGCTGCACTGGATCAAGGAAGAAGCATTACAAAAAGATCAAACACCCACTTCATCATCGTAAAAGACTTTGATACTACCTTGGGCAAGAAGAATGGAGGTAAAAAAGCAAGAGGACACTTCAGAACCAGATGTAAGGGAAAAGAGGTTAAAATCAGAGTCTACTCTGATTTACTGCTAGCAAGAGCTTAAAGAACCAGGGAGAGGGAGGCTGGGTGGGCAGTGGAGATTGAAATTCCTGTCAAAGACCTCTCCTAGGCTCACTTAGATAAATTTATGAATGTCTGGTGGCTTACCTTGTGAGAAACAGCGTGGCTTAGTGGAAAGATCCCGGGCTTGGGAGTCAGAGGTCATGGGTTCTAATCACCGCTCTGCCACTTGTCAGCTGTGTGACCTAGGGTAAGTCATTTTCTCTGGGCCTCAGTTACCTCAACTGTCAAATGGGGATGGAGAGTGTGAGCCCCATGTGGGATGACCTGATTACCCTGTATCTACTCCAGTGCTTAGAACAGTGCTTGGCAAATAGTAATCACTTAACAAATACCAACATTATTATTATTATCACCTATTGGGCTCAGGAGGAAGAAGTTTCTATAGGTCAACTTGGGTATGCTTCATTTGGCTTGGTCCCCTTAAGCAATTTGATATTCACCCCATCCCCACAGCACCTATGTACACATTCTTATAAAGCAGTGTGGCTTAGTGGCAAGAGTCCAGGCTTGGGAGTCAGAGGTTATGGGTTCTAATCCTGATTCCAACGCTTGTTAGCTGTGTGAACTTGGGCAAGTCACTTCACTTCTCTGTGCCCTAGTTACCTCATCTGTAAAATGGGATGAAGACTGTGAGCCCTATGTGGGACAACCTGATTACCTTGTATCTACCCCAGCGCTTAGAAAAGTGCCTGGCACATAGTAAGTGCTTAACAAATACCAACATTATTATTATAATTATTATTACTATTTACCCTACCTGTGTTGTATTTCAATGTCATTCTCCCCGTATAGACTGTAAGTTGCTTGTTGGCAGGGATCCAGACTACTATCCCTATTATACTGTATTTTCCCAAACACTTAAAACAGTGTTCTGTACACAGTAAATGCTTAATACAACCCACTGATTGATTGATTGATGGATTGCAATTGTTTTCTCTGAGTGTACCATACACATTGCAGAATGTTTATCCACTAAGTAGAGTGGCTCAGTGGACAGAGTATGGATCTGGGAATCAGAAGGACCTGGGTTCTAAGCCTGGTTCTGCCACTTGTCGGCTTTGTGACCTAGGCAAGTTAGCCTCAATTACCTCATCTATGAAATGGGGATTAAGACTGTGAACCCCATGTGGGAGATGTACTGTGTCCAGCCTGATTACTTTGTGTCTACCCCAGTACTTAGAACAGGGTCTGGTATATAGTAAGCCCTTAACAAGTATCATTTTTTTAATATGGGTATAGATGTTAATAAGACCCTTCAGAGCAGGGATCAGGTCTATTTACCCTACTATACTCTCCCAAGTGTTTAGTAAAATGCTCAGTAAATACCACTGGCTGATTGATTAATTAATTGAGTGTCTGGGCCTGGTGCTGGAGGAAAAGACGACTATTATTATTGTGATTATTATTATGGCATTTGTTAAACACTTACTATGTGCCAAGCACTGTACTTAGCACTGGGGTGGATGCAAGCAAATCGGGTTGGAGACAGTCCCTGTCCCAAGTGGGGCTCACCGTCTCAATCCTCATTATACAGACAAGGGAACTGAGGCCCAGAGAGGTGAAGTGACTTGCCCAAGGTCACCCAGCAGACAAGAGGTAGAGTGAAGATTAGAATGCATGACCTTCTGACTCCCAGGCCCATGCTCTGTCTACTACACCTTGCTGCTTCACAGTCAGCCACAAACACACACAAACACACACACACATAGACTCCCACACAGCCCCTTGGGCAAGACGAAGCTGACAGTCTCCACCATTCCCTCCTCCCCAACTTGAAGTTGAGCCCAGTTCATTTCCACTGACAGCGTTCTCTCCAAGAAGGATCAGGACTGACCAGCTAATGGGGCTGGCTGGAGAGTCAGTGGTGGAAGTACATTGGCTGGGTGGTCCTGAGAGATTTGGATAGGAGTACATCCTATCCCATCGGGCCTTCTGGAGTCATCAAGCTCACCCAGGGCATTTTTCCCATGGCCGGAAGCATAAAAGTGAACAAGCCACCTGATAAGTCACTTACACAGTGTGGAGAGGCCCAGATGTAACTAGATCACCCTGTTTGGGAACGAAAACAAACATGGATATTTTCAAACACATGAGCCAATACAGTCATTTTTAATTCCGAAATTTCTGATTGCCTATCTATTCAGATGGCTTCAAATGCCATTTTACAGCTTTGGATACCACTTAGCGGCTGTTGTGGAACATTCCACGAAGTATTGACTATTCATCTTCAAATGGCTGACAGGGTGATCGTTGGACTCAAATTGGAGTAAACACGAGTCTTTTTCTCTGGCCTTTTGAGAAAGATGTGTTTTGCAGACAAACAGTTCAGGGAAAATGTGCAAGAAGAGATTAAAGGATGCAGAGTGAATAAAGTGCAAATGATTTCAGTGTCCAGGGAGGGCTTCTGCATAAAACACAAAAGCAATTACATCTCCCAGGTATTTATAATTGCTGGAGTTGCAAGGGGAAATAGAAAGAAAGCATCATCAGAATTGGCAAAAGCCATAAACCCTCATTTTCTGTGGGAGAGTACTGCTTGTGGAGATTTGATTGACAGGAAATTTGCTGTCCAAGCAGCTTCCTGCACATTTCACTTCTCACCTAGAGTCCTTTCACGTGACTAATTATTTTGTTCTGCTAATCTGCTAATTCTCTTGTTCTAAATACTCTCCCCAGTACTTAGAACAATGCTCTGAACATGGTGGTGCTCAATAAATACCATTGCTTGATTGATGGATTGATTTGCCCTTGTTGTCAGCCAACCTCCCATTTTTGGTTCACGTCCATTCACTGTAGCTGCTGGGGGAATCAGAGAGCTCTTTCTCTCTCCTCCGAGCTGCTGTTTAGTGCTTCTGTGGCTTGGCATGTGAACTCTTCGCTGACAAGATAGATTGCTTTGCAGATGGCACATGGAGAGGTCTGGGACTATATCCATGGAGATGAAAATTAAGTAGTTAACTTGGTACATCGAGTTGAAGATAAATCCCGGACCCTACTAACATCATTTTAAGGTCTCTTTAAGATGAAGTTTTATTGGTTTTTGTAGTCCTGTAGGGCTATTGTCCTGGTGGCTTTTGAAGTGATTTGATTAAGTGATTTTGATTTCTGGCTGGTAAAGGAAGCTTCACAACAGACAGACACTCATGGAAAATCCTCGGAAACCTACATTACTTGTGTTTCTGTTTCTCTTTTTCTTTCTATCAGTTCTTGCTTCCCATTAGGGGGGATATTTTCATGAGAACAGAATATTGATCATTAATTCATCTGCACCTGATGCTTATCCTGCACCCAAAATTCTATTCCTCCATCTGTGACAATATATTCATTTCTGTAGTGACCAAGTGAGATGCTGTAAAGTAAAGCTTAGAACTTCAGGTGGGGAAAATGTGTAGTCAGTAGCTGCTGAATTCTTATGGAATAAAGAGTGCATTTTCATGCAAATTTCTGAAATGATGGGAAAAGGATAAGAATGACAAAGAATCATCATTATTTTGAAATATATCTGGAAACATTTATTGTCTGCAAATTCTGCTAGTCTTTTAGTGATAGAATTAGTTCTGGGCAGTGCACTTCGTGGATGTGCAATAAAGATCATTTTTACTAGTACTATTACTGCCTTTGTTGCGAGTCTTGCTTCAGGTGTTCTTGAATCCATATGCCGATTTTGCTACAACAGAGAAAGAGGAGATGAGGAGATCATTATGAAAGAAAAAGGCACAAGGCCAATCAGTGTGTCAAATCTTTCTTTCCTTTGAATCACCTTAAGGCTGTACCATCTCTAGAGGAGTTTGATTAGAAGGTGGGGTCTACAGTTAGAGAGAGCAGGGGAAGTTGCTTAAGTTTCCAAAGTTTATCTGAGTATCCAAAGAATTGGGGGAAAGAAGGAAAGAGGTTTTAATATGGACAGTATAAGAAAGAGCATGGCCATGTGGAAATAGCACAGGACTGAGAGGCAGGAGATACAGGTTCTACACCTGACTCAATCACTTGACATCTATATGACTTTGGGTTAAGTAACAACTTCTCTGTAACTCGGTTTCTTCAACTGTAAAATGGGGATTCAAAGCTGTTGTCACCCCCTCTAAAACTATGAGCCCCGTGTCGGGGCAGATACAGTTTCTGATCTGATTTATCCCAATTCCACAGTGCTTGACCAAGAGTAAGTACTTAACAAATACTACTATAATTATTATTATTATGACTCAGTATGAGAGAATGGGTTTTTTCTGGTAAGGGATTTAGAATGTGTAGACTATGCAACCTCATATTATAGGGACATGAACTGTTAATAGAGTGCTTGGCACATACCAAGTGCTTAAATAACACTATTATGAGTAGTAGTAATAACAACAATTTAGGTGAGCCCACATCAAGCTGCCTTATTAATGACTGCGATCCTACAAACAACAAGAAGGAAGAGACTTTGCAAAGGCACTGATGTGCCCTACCTGAGGCAGGTGATTGCTGGCCTGTGGGGGGCAAAGCATAGAGGGAGGAGGGGCTTTCTCTCCCTGTTCTACCCAGTAACAGGCCTGGACCAATCAATGACTGCATGTAGTTCCACAGCTGCCATGTGTAAGGCAGATAAAAGGGAGTTGGTTTGTGACACACAAGGGGCACCTGGAGGAAGCATGGCGGTCTGCTGGGGGTAGAAGCATGCAGAGAAGCAAGATCAGGAGAGCAGCACTGGAAAACAGCAGAAGGCAGCAACACTTGGAAGCAGAAAAAAGAAGTATTGGCAGAATGGGCTCCTTTGACTACAGACTGGTATTGGACCCTTGGTAGAGTGAGTGAAAGTGTGTATGTTACTCCTTTGCATGTTGGTAAAACTAAGTAAAAACTTCCCACAATAATCTTGGTGATCAGAGGTGTGGTTTGAACTCTACTATGTGTCACTGAGGTTTCCCCGGTCCAGGAGGGTCCTGGTTGGTACAAACTGGGTGGGCTCATCACAAGAATTATGTAAGATAATGTTTACACAAAGGAAGCTCCTGTATAGGGCATGGACCAGACTTTATTGGGTATCGACATGCACCCTTGGCTTGTCTCCTGTCCATTTCCTGAGTGAGGACACACAAACCTGGAAGAGTTGGGCAGCAAAAGTGATGTGAGCTCTCTAGTTGAATTACTCTTGCATGTTATTTTTAGCCTTGCACAAAGTTTGCATTTGTTTTTGGTACATAGTAAGCACTTAACAAATGCCATCATCATCATCAGCATTTCTTTTAATAATGTTGGTATTTGTTAAGTGCTTACTATGTGCTGAGCACTGTTCTAAGCGCTGGGGTAGACACAGGGGAATCAGGTTGTCCCACGTGGGGCTCACAGTCTTAATCCCCATTTTACAGATGAGGTAACTGAGGCACAGAGAAGTGAAGTGACTTGCCCAAAGTCACCCAGCGGACAAGTGGCCGAGCCGGGATTCGAACCCATGACCTCTGACTCCAAAGCCCGTGCTCTTTCCACTGAGCCACGCTGCTTCTCTAACTGCATGTCTCAGTAGTGGATGTATGCTGCCTTGAGTGGACTGGTGGCAATTATGCACCGATCCCTTCCCTCAGGTGGTGGTGGAACCAGACTCTAAACTGTAAAGTCCCCTTACTGTAAAGCTCAGGAGGTGGGGGAAATGGAATAATTAGAGGTTGTGTTCTGCATCTATTGTTTATGCACAAAATGGACATTGTGGCTATCTAAAATCTGTTCTTTTCTGTACTAATTGTAACAGGGCCTTCAATTTGTAGAGTAGTTTTGAGCTTCAGAACTGTCCATTTCTCTCTTTCTTCCTCTCTCACTCTATCCTCATCTGTACTCATCTATAAAATGTGTATTCAATATCTGTTCTCCCTCCCACTTTGACTGTGAACCCCACTTGGGAAAGGATCTCTGTCTGATCTGTTTATATAAAGAACTCATTTAAGCTTGAGTGCTAAGACTGACTTAATAAGTTCATAATGGGACATAAGATTGCAAGGGGGAAAATGTAGCCTTCAAAAATGATCCCCAATTTCCAATGTCAGAATTAAATAGAAGGAAAATTTCTTGGAGATATTTTTTTCCCAAGGCTAAAATGGGATACTGGGGGGAGTCAGACCCTGCTTTGGAGAGATCATTTCTACCACCCACAGTGGCCTAATAATAATAATAATAATAATAATAATAATAATGTTGTTTAAGCGCTTACTATGTGCAGAGCACTGTTCTAAGCGCTGGGGTAGATACAGGGCAATGAGGTTGCCCCACGTGGGGCTTACAGTCTTAATCCCCATTTTACAGATGAGGTAACGGAGGCACAGAGAAGTGAAGTGACTTGCCCACAGTCACACAGGTGATAAGTGGCAGAGCTGGGATTTGAACCCAGGACCTCTGACTCCCAAGCCCAGGTTCTTTCCACTGAGCCACACTGCAACATGAGAGGGAAACAATTTGGACCCAAGGCTCACTCTCTAGCTTGAATAAAGCATAAATTATGGACGCTGGTCTCTGATACAAATCGCATTGCAATTCCTCACATTATCAGTGAAATTAATTTGAGGCAAATATCTGCTGGTACAGCTGGTATAGAACAGAACAAACATTTACTTTGAAGTGTCATAAACACTTTGGCTTTTCGTTAGTTAACTCCTTAATGGGTGATTCAGAAATGAAAGTCCCTCAGGGAGGCTGTGAGGGTAGTGATTTGGTGCTTGTGTTTTAGCTGAAGATCCTCTGGACACCAGTTTAGGCTGTTGCAGTTATATCTATACTATTTCCTGTTGTGTCCTTGTCTTCTGCTCCCACTAGTTGAACATCATTATTATCACAGTCCACCAGAGAAGGTGGACATTTAAATAATAATAATAATATCAAATAATAAGGTACAAATAAGTAGAGATGAGGGAGAAAGGAAACAGGATATTTAGAAGAGTTGATGCTTAGTCAATAAGGTGTGCAAGATATGAACTACCCAATTATGAGAAGTTCCCAAAATCCCAAAACCTTTAATTTTACCACAACACTGGTTAATTGTGACAATTGGATGTACCTGGAGAACACTGTTGAGAAATCTGGCTCAAATTGTGGCATTCTGGTTCAGTAAACCAGTGCATATTTGCTATGGAAAGGCAGAAGTGGTAAATGGTGGGGTATAAATTAGGGTGGGTTACAAGTTCTGCTGGAAAAGGCATTAATCAAGGAAGGCAAGCTCGGGGAGGTATGTTCTGGAAAGAGCTCTGAAGATGGGGATAGCTATGGTCTGGCAAATTTTCATTCAGGAGGCAATCAAGAATTATCATTTGTCTGACTGATAAATTGAATGCAGATGATTCATTGCTTGTAGACAGATTCACCCCAGAGTTACAGATAAAAGCTTTCCCTGAAAATATGAAAGATATGTGAGTGAGTTTGTGTGTAGCATTTGTTTCATTTTATTTAAGATGACTGGAAGAAATAATCTCAAATTCTGCCTCTGAACTTGGCCTTATCAGACTTCAACACTGGGTGGTTCTGAACCAGGAGACCTTGCTTTCAAAAGGAATTTTCCTCTGGAAGAATATAGTTTTGCCAAAACCTATGGAAAGTCTATTGGTACTCTTCTTCTCTCCCATCCAAGGTTGCTTTCTTAGTGGGAAGACAATGTTCTGATTCAGCTGTCATACAGTGTTTCCACCCAGGGGAAAGTCAGATGGATGAGAGAAGTTTGTTCCCCACAGGAGATCACAGTCTTAGGTCAATAGTAATACTACCCTCTTTTTATAAAGTGTTTGAATTCCTAAAGTGCTTTCACAGTACTTTGGTAATTTTTGTTGTCCTGGCAACAGCCCTGTGAAGTAGGAAAAGGCAGGTATTAGTAACCCCATTTTGCAGATGGGAAAATCGAAGGATCAAAAGTTGATTACCGAGGATAAAGTAGCATGGAATTTTACTTTTAAGAAAGGACTGGGTTTTTTGAGGAAAACTCACTGTAAGGAACAAAGGTTAAGCAGCCAAAAGAGAACAAATCAATCAACCATATTTATGGAGCACTTAGTGTGTGCAGAGCACCATACTAAGTACTTAGGAGAGTATGAAAAAAAACAGATGTAGTAGATTCACTGTCTACAACAAGTATACAGCTTGGCTCACTGGAAAGAGCACGGGCTTTGGAGTCAGAGGTCATGGGTTTGAACCCCAGCTCTACCACTTGTCAGCTGTGTGACTTTGGGCAAGTCACTTAACTTCTCAGTGCCTCAGTTACCTCATCTGTAAAATGGGGATTAAGACTGTGAGCCCCACGTGGGACAACCTGATTCCCCTGTGTCTACCCCAGTGCTTAGAACAGTGCTCAGCACATAGTAAGCGCTTAACAAATACCAACATTATTAAGTATACAGTCTGGGGGGGGACATTAATATAAGCAAATAAATTAAGGATATGTACTTACGTGCTGTTGGGCTGAGGGAGGCGTGAATAAAGGGCGCATATCCAGGTGCAAAGATTATGCAGAAGTGAATGGGAGAAGAGGAAACGAGGGCTTAGTCAGAGAAGGCCTCTTGGAAGAGATGTGATTTTAATACAACTTTGAAGGTGAGGAGAGTGACTGCAGGAGATGAAGAGGGAGATAGTTCCAGACTAGAGGCAATACGTGGGTGAGGGTTTGGTGGTGAGATAGATGACACTGAGGTGCAATGAGTAGGTTGGCATTAGAGGAGTGAAGTGTGTAGCCTGGGTTGTAGTAGGAAATCAGGATGGTAACAGCACCGGGTGCTAGAAACATTTAGCATGCCAACAAAGCAAGGAGAATCCCTTTATATGAAAAATATGGTAGGCATGATGGGTCCCACGTTGTCCCTTTCAGGCAGTTATACTGATAGGTGAATTTCATTATGGCCAGAGAACATGACTTAATTATTTTGTATTATACTTTCCCAAGTGTTTATTACAGAGTTCTACAAATAGTAACCTCTCAGTAAACACCATCGATTGATGTCACTGTTAGTAGTATCTAGATATATAGATATGTACATTCTCACATATATATCTATGCCTACACACACATTCATATATGTACCTAAATAACCAAGATACATACTATTCTGAAACTTGAAACTGGAGGAAGAGAAAATATTCCCTTGTCTATAGCTATGAAAGAACCAATTTATATATCTGAACTAAATTCTGCTTCAATGAGCTGAAAATTACGCCTGCTATGTTGAAATGCATTCAACACTTTGAATAATGTGCTCATCATCAATGAATCCTCAAAGAAATTTGTGCTGAAACAAAATCAGATGTGAAAGTCATTAACTGCAATCAGTAATTTATTACACAAATTTTAAATGTGGAAAGCAATTTCTTTTGACTTTTCATTGGAATCTGGTTTTATTAAAGAAATACAAATGATGAAGAGTGATTTAGTGCTGTCTTATGGAGGGAATAGCTCAGTAAGGCTGAAGTGGGGCATTCTCTGATGCAAAGAAGAGGGTTCTACTACTGCTGTGACTCACTAGGGCCCTGGGGCTACCTAAAGGGCTATCATCATGTATAAACATTTTTTCAAACTGGAACAGGAGTTCTGGGACTTTTTCAGAGATGACGTTTGGCCCATTTGAAGTTACTTTCAGTCCTACTAAGAAGTCTCCTCTGGCTCCCATAACTCATTCTAGCTATCATTCCGTCTCTGTGCTCTCATTCTCATCCAAATTCCTTGAAGTCCATTCCTGTCCAGGCTTGCTGCCTTCCACTTTCTTGATCCAGTACAATCAGGCTTCCTTCATCCCACTGAGGCCCCCTTGACCTCTCGTTAACCACTGACACCATGACAATCCTCCTTGAAACACTCCGATCATGGTGTTTCTAACATGATATTAACTGATTTAACTTCTCTTTCACTGACTTGATCCCTCAAGGATTTTACAATCTCATGGGGAGCAGGGGGGACATGCATTAAGATAAATGATACACATAGGAAACAACTGAATGTGAAGTTATGTACATAAGTGTCGTTACCAACTCTATGTGGATGACACCCAAATCTACATCTCCAGTCCTAATCTCTCTTCCTCTCTACAATCTCACACTTCCTCCTGCCTTCAAGACATCTATACTTGGGTGTCCTGCTGTTACCTCAAACTTAATATATCTAAAACAGAACTTATCTTCCCAACTAAACCTTGTCCTCCCCATGACTTTCCCATCACTGTAGACAACACCACCATCTTTCCTGTTTCACAAGCCCATAACCTTGGCGTTACCCTGGGTTCATCTCTGTCATTCAACCCACATATTCAATCCATCACTAGATCTTGTCAGTTTCACCTTCACAACATCGCTAAAATCCACTGTTTCCTCTATATACAAATTGCTACCATGTTAATACAGTCACCTATCCTATCCCGCCTTGATTACTATGTCAGCTTCCTTGCTGACCTCTCAGCTTCCCGTGACTCTCTCCACTCCTGTCCATACTTCACTTTGCTGCCTGGATCATTTTTCTACAAAAACTTTCCAGATATGTTTCCCTATTACTCAAAAAACTCCAGTGGTTGCCCTTCCTCCTTCAGCTCAAACAAAAACTTTGTACCAGTGACTTTTAAATTCTCAATAACTTTCCCCCTTCTACCTCACCTCTTTACTCTCCTGCTACAGCCCAGACTGCACACTTCACTCCTCTAATGTTAACCTTCTCACTCTAACTTGATCTCATCTATCAAGCTGTTGATCTTTCCCCCACTTTCTCTCTCTGGCCTGGAATTCATTAATTCATTCAATTTTATTTATTGAGAACTTACTGTGTGCAGAGCACTGTACTAAGCTCTTGGAAAATACAATTCAGCAGCAGAGACAATCCCTGCCCAAAAACTGTCTCACAGTACAAAAGGGGAGACAGACAACAAAACAAGTAGTCAGGCATTAATACCATCAAGATAAATAGAATCATAAATATATACATAACACTAATAAAATAGGCACAAGTGCTGTGGGGAGGGGAAGGGAATAGAGCAGAGAGAGTAGGGGGAATGGGGAGGGGAGGAGGGGCAGTCTGGGAAGGCCTCCTGGAGGAGGTGAGCTCTCAGTAGGGCTTTGAAGAGGGGAAGAGAGTTTGGTGGATGTGAGGAAGGAGGGCCAGGGGTTGACAGCCGGACAGGCGAGAACGAGGCACTGTGAGGAGATGAGCAGAGTGTACAGGGTGGGCTGTAGAAGGAAAGAAGGGACGTGAGGGAGGAGAGGGCAAGGAGATGAAGAGCTTTGAAGCCAAGAGTGAGGCGTTTTTGTTTCATGTGAAGGTTGATAGGCAATTCTGGTGGCTTTTGGGGAGGGGAGTGACATACCCAGAGTGTTTCTGTAGAAAGATTATTCTTGCCACGGAATGAAGTATAGACTGGAGCAGGGAGAGACAGGAAGATAGGAGATCAGAGAGGAGGCTGATGCAATAATCCAGTCAGGATATTATGAGAGCTTGTACCAACAAGGTAGCATTTTGGATGGAGAGGAAAAGGCCGATCTTGGCGATGTTGTGAAGGTGAGACCGGCAGGTTTTGGTGACGGATTGGATGCGTGGGGTGAATGAAAGAGCAGAATCAAGGATGACACCAAGGTTGTGGGCCTGTGAGACGGGGAGGAATGCCCTTCCTCATATCTGGCAGACGATTTCTCTCCCCTGCTTCAAAGCCTTTTTGAAGGCACATCTCCAAGAGGCTTTCCCTAAATAAACCCTCCTTTCCTCTTCTCCCATCTTCTTCTGCATCACCCTGATTTGCTCCCTTTATTCATCCCGCCTTCCAGTCACACAGCACTTATGTACAAATCCATAATTTATTTATATTAATGTCTGTCTCCCCACCCGGCCCCAAACTGTAAGCTTGCTGTGGGTAGGGAACATGTCTGTTCATTCTTATACTGTACTCTCTCAAGTGCTTAGTGCCATACTCTGCATATAGTAGGTGCTCAATAAATATGACTAAATGAATAAATGTATGAATAGGAAAGGTGAGTAAGTGCTTAGGAGATACAGACTCAAGTGTCTGACAGACACAGTAGGGGGGAGGAAAATAGGATCCATCAATCCAATTGATCACTTACTGGATGCAGAGCATTGTACTAAGCCCTTGGGAGAGTACAATATAACATTTGGTAGACACATTCCCTGCCCACAGTGAGTTTACAGTTTAGCTCAAGCACCAGTTCAAAAGTTCCAGGATTTCTTTTGGTAATGGTTTCTTCAGTCTGAATATCCTCTGTCGATCTTGTCTGCAGGCCCCAGAATTATCAGAATGATCCTATTCCCCCTCCGCCCTCTGCTCCTTCCACTTCCCCCTTCAGCTCCCCTCAGCTAAGCCCCCTTTCCCTCTACTCTCCCCTCCCCATCCCTCCTCTCAGCACTGTGCTCATTTGTATATATTATTACCCTATTTATTTTGCTAATGAGATGTACATCCCCTTGATTCTATTTATCGTGAATATGTTGTCTTGTTTTTGTACGTCAGTCTCCCCCCACATTAGACTGTGAGCCCGTCATTGGGCAGGGATTGTCTCTGTTGCCAAATTGTGCATTCCAAGCGCTTAGTACAGTGTTCTGCACATAGTAAGCGCTCAATAAATATTATTGAATGAATGAATCTTTTGGGAGACTCAAAAGTGCCCTGGCAGTTCTAGCATCCATTTCCCTTTGTGAATGTGAGGTGAAGACTTGACAGAAGACACATCCAACCCCTTAGAGGCCTTCTTTTCCTCTTCTCCCACTCCCTTCTGTGTCACACTTGCATGCGGATTTGCTTCCTTTATTCACCCCTCCCTCAGCCCCATAGTACTTCCATACATACCTGTAATTTAATCTATTTATGTCTATCAACACATCTAGAGTGTAAGGTTATTGTGGGTAGCGAAATGCGTCTACAAACTCTGTATTGTACTTTTCCAAAGTACGTAATAAAGTGATCCACACTGTAAGTGCCCAATAAATATGATTAATTGAATTCCAAATGGAGTCTCCACCCCTCTCTGAAATGGTCAACACTGGGCATTTCTGTCTTTGCAGGAGTATTCAAGCTAAAGATGCAATTCCAGTGCTTCATTTGTACTGGAAGAGGTAGTAGGGCATTCTTCCAGTCTCTAATTCTATTCAATCCATCTGTAATATTTACTGAACCCCTACTGTTTGCAGAAGATTGTACTAAGTGTTTTGGAGAGTACCACAGGGTCAAAAATATGATCATTGTCCTCCCAGATCTTATTATCCAAAAAGAATCCTGGGAGAAAGGGAGAGGTTTCTTTTTAACATTATCGGACCTTTTTATATGAATTTAAATTTCAGAAGTCCCTGGCTCTGTCCAGAGTTCTGGCACCAACGGCTCTGTCTGCAGGTTTTAGGATTGAGCCCCAGAAAGCTCTTGCATCTATTAATTAATTCATTCATTCAGTAGTATTTATTGAGCGCTTACTATGTGCAGAGCACTGAACCAAGCGCTTTAAATGTATAATTCGGCAACAGATAGAGACAGTCCCTGCCCAATGATGGGCTCACAGTCTCATCAGGGGAGAGAGACGGACAAAAAGAAGACAAGCTAATCATGATAAATAGAATCAAGGGGATGTACACCTCATTAACAAAATAAATAGGGGAATAAAAATATATCCAAATGAGCACAGTGTTGAGGGGAGGGGAAGGGAGAGGGGGAGAAGCAGAGGAAAAGGGAGCTCAGTCTGGGAAGGCCTTCTGGAGGAGGTGAGCTCTCAGTAGGGCTTTGAAGAGGGGAAGAGTTTGGCGGGGGTGAGAGAGGGCATTCCAGGACAGCGGGAGGACTTGGGCCAGGGGTCGACAGCAGGATAGGTGAGAATGGAGGTGGGCGGCAGAGGAGTGGAGCATGAGGGGTTGACAGTAGAAAGAGAGAAGGGAGGAGAGGTAAGGGGGCAAAGTGATGGAGAGCCTTGAAGCCCAGAGTGAGAAGTTTTTGTTTCGTGCAGAGGTTGATAGGCAACCACTGGAGGTTTTTAAGGAGGAGAGTGACCTGTCCAGAGAGTTTCTGCAGGAAGATGATTGGGGCAGCGGAATGAAGAATAGACTGGAGCAGGGAGAGACAGGAAAAAGGGAGATCAGAGAGGAGTCTAATGTAATAATCCAGCTGGGTTATAATAATAATAATAATAATAATAATATTTGTTAAGCACTTACTACATGCCAAACACTGTTCTAAGCACTGGGGTAGATACAAGGTAATTAGGTTGTACCATGTGGGGTTTACAGTCTTAATCCCCATTTTACAGATGAGATAACTGAGGCACAGATAAGTGACTTGCCCAAGGTCACACAGCAGACAAGTGGCAAAGCCAGGATTAGAACCCAAATCCTCTGATTCCCAAGCCTAGGCTCTTCCTACTAGGCCATACTGTTTCTCACTAATGATGGTATTTGTTAAGTGCTTACTTTGTGCCAGACACTATACAAAGCACTGGGGTGGATGCAACCAAATCGAGGTGGGCCCAATCCCTGTCCCATCTGGGGCTCCCAATTTCAAACATTGATGCCTCTGGAGAACAAGGAGGGGCAAGTAGTTGTCAAAGTAGCATGGCTCAGTGGAAAGAGCCCGGGCTTGGGAGTCAGAGGTTCAAATCCCGGCTCCACCACTTCTCAGCTGTGTGACTTTGGGCAAGTCACTTCACTTCTCTGGGCCTCAGTTACCTCATCTGTAAAATGGGGATGAAGACTGTGAGCCCCATGAGGGAAAACCTGATCACCTTGTATCCCCCCAGTGCTTAGAATAGTGCTTTGCACATAGTAAGCACTTAACAAATACCAACATTATTATTATTATTATATCTACCCCAGCACTTAGGTCATGGTAAGTGCTTACCAAATACCATAATTATTTCCCTGCAAACCTAGGTCTCGTGGGGCCTCTCTGGGACTTGATTCCCTCTTCTCTACTCCCTTTCTCCATCCTACTCTAACTGACCTGGGATGGAAACAAAAAATGATGATGGGTTTGAAAAAGCTTGATGAACACAAGGACTACATATATGTTTAAAGGTAATAAGTTCATTCTTGCACTGAGAAGAGGTATTTAAAGATGGGGGAGCAACAAAAATAAATCTGTTTTTTTAAAAATCAAGACATATGTTAAAAGCTGAATTAAAATTCCTGATACCTATTTCATCAAGTAGGCCAAACTGTAGAAACAGACTGGGAAATTAAGCTCCTCTTTAATCTTTTAACTCTTACCGTGCAGGGAGGCAACAGGACAACCTTGCTCAAGAAAATAATTTGTTTTTGTTAACCACTGCAGGTGTTGAAGCAAGAGTGATATGATGGAAGCTTTCTTGTCTGAAGGAAGATTCATTTTTACTCCCTTTATGTTTCTGGCTGGAAGCTGACATGGGGTTATTTACGTGCATCGTTATGAGCTAATGTTTCATCTCACAATATAATAATACGGGACAACTAAATGGCAGTATCCCTGGTGAACACTGAAAGTGGTACATGTCCCCAGACTGTGGCAAATGGGGGAAATTACTAATTCACAGATGGGTGAATATTGCTAATTCAGCGATATGGGGATAGTTCATCTTAATGGGCTTTATATTTCATCAAAAGGACAAGGGAATGAGACAGTGATGTATTTTTTTTTAGGACTAAGGTTAATAAAATCATCATGCAGAATAGAGATTTATTTAAAATTCACAAGGTTGTCTAAGCAGTTATTAAAGGAGGGAAGGGAATTTTCCACAATTTTTCCTCTCCTTTAGCTGAGGAAGTTAGGCAGAAGTGGTATTTTCGAATATGTTGTAAACTAAAGGTAGAATGTTGTGTCAGCTAAGCCAGATTTCACATTTAATACGATTAAAGTGATATGATGCCAGTTAAGTTGGTGAAGTTGGTCTCAGTTCATTTCAGACTGGGAGAAGGAGTGTGGAACATGTTCGGTATCTATAGTTCAAATGAACCACTGTTTTAGGACTGCCTTCTGAGAAACACCTTCAGTGAGAATTGTGGTATTTTTCCAGAGCCAAAATAATATTCCTCTCCACTGAGAAATCTTGTTTTTATTTTGTTGTTGCTGTTGTTGTTAATGGCAGGGCAACACAATCATGAGACTGATATAGAAAGAAGAACCAAAGACCAAAGACAAAAAAATCAGGGCTTTTAAATGAAGAAATGGGTAGCAGATCAATTAATCAATCAGTGATATTTATTGAGTCTTTATTGTGTGCAGAGCATTGTTCTAAGCACTTGGGAGAGTACAGTATACTAGTGCTCACATGGAATGTGTTTTTTTAAGGTTCTTAAATCAGACCACCAAAACCACTGATGACCAGCAGTGGCACAGCATGGCTCTGGTTTGAGTTATTCCCTAAGCCCCCCTCTAGTCTCTGTGCTTCTTTTGGACAGGGAGCATGTCTACCACCTCTATTGCATTTTACTCTGCTAAGTATTTAGTACAGTGTTCTGCACATAGTGAGCGCTCAATAAATGCCATTGATTAATTTTAGTTGTACAGAGAAGCAGCATGGTGTAGTGGATAGAATATAGTGTGGAAGTCAGAAGTCCATGGGTTCTAATCCCAGCTCCACCACCTGTCTGGTGTGCGACCTAGGGCAAGTCATTTTACTTCTCTGTGCCTCGGGTCCCTCATCTGGAAAATGGGGATCTAGACTGTGTACCCCACATGGGACAGGGACTGCATCCAACGTGATTTACTTGTATCTACCCCAGTACTTTCTACAGTGCCTGGCACATAGTAAGTGCCTAACAAATACCATAATTATTATTATTATTATTATTACAGATCATTTTGTTTTGAATGTGAGAGAAATCACTGAGGATTTCTACTGACTAAAAAATACCAAAAACTGCAGTGTATGCTTGCACCAGTGATATTATTGCCATTGTTCTTGTCTGTCCGTCTCCCCCGATTAGACTGTAAGCCTGTCAAACAGCAGGGACTGTCTCTACCTGTTGCCGACTTGTTCATCCCAAGCGCTTAGTACAGTGCTCTGCACATAGTAAGCGCTCAATAAATACTATTGAATGAATGAATATGAAATCAACCAGTGGTATTTATTGAGCACTCACTGTACTAAGCACTTGGGAGAGTACAATACACTGGAGTTGCTAGACCCATTCCCTACTCATAGGGAGCTCAGAGTCTAGAGGGGAAATGGAATGGAGAGGTCATTCAGGCTCCAGGTCTGCCCTCTCCAGGCCAAGGATGACCCTTCTAATAATAATAATAATGACGGTATTTGTTAAGCACCTACTGTGGGTTGAGCACTGTTCTAAGCCCTGGGGTAGATACAAGGTAATCAGGCTGTCCCACGTGGGGCTCACAGTCTTAATCCCCTTTTTACAGATGAGGTAACTGAGGCATAAAGAGATAAGTGACTTGTCCAAAGTCACACAGCTGATAAGTGGCAGAGCCAGGATTAGAACCCATGACCTCTGACTCCCAAGCCCGTGCTCTTTCTACTAAGCCACGCTGCTTCTCTAAGCCTGGTTTCCATCAAAATAGGGCTGCAGGAAGCTACTTCCCATCAGACAATCAGGGAGTCGAGTCTGAATCCCCAACCGATGAATTCCTGGGAAGTATGAAGAAGATCATAACCAAGGCTGTGGTCTGGAGGTGGGAGGAGCCTGAGGACCCTCATCTCCCAATCTAATTACTTTTTATCATTCTTAAATTAGAATATGACATCATTAGTGCGTTTGAATATATTTTTACGTTTTATGTGTCTGTACCTCCCAATCTGACAACCCATGATGTTCATAGGGAGCTTACTGTGTGCAGAGCACTGTGCTAAGCACTGGGGAGTAAAGTTGAGTTGGTAGGTGTAATCAATCAATCAACCAATGGTATTTATGGAGTGCTTACAGTATGCAGGGATTCTCTCTCTTTATTGCTCTATTGTACTTTCTGAGGGCTTAGGACAGTCTGCATACAGGAAGTGCTCAATAAATACGATGGAATGAATGGTCTGTACACAGTAAGTGTTCAATAAATATGATTGTGTGCCTGGCTTCAGCCAGAGATTTAATTTTTTTTTATTTGTCACCAGTAGAGATATAGAAATGAAGCATGGGGATGGATAAACTTTCATACATTTTCATAAAAGACCAATCAGACACTGGATGAATCTGAGATGCTAATGAAGTGGCATTATTAATCTGCTGTTAGCCACCTGAAGTAAAGTACCTTCGGTTCTTCTGCAACTTCAGAAGAGTCAGGAAGGACAGAGAGAGTTTTGGACCGGTTCTAGAGAAAATAAACCCCAAGTGAGAGATAAGTTTGCTAAAATATCTGAATTTTGTGACTTGGTGATATAACATTTTAGACTCCCTACCCCCTTATAAAATTATTCAAAAAATAAGAATACTCGATTATTTGAACTTTTGAGTTGTACACTCTAAAAAAAATAGTTTAGGAAAGGAGTGGGAGGGAAAAACTCGCATTTCTACCTGAAAAAGGAAAAAACTTTCTTCTTCTTAAGGTATTTGTTAAGCACTTACTAGATGCCAGGCTCTGTACTAAACACTGGGGTGAATACAAGCTAATCAGGTTGGACATAATCCCTGTCCCACATGGGGTCACAGTCTTAATCCCTGATTTACAGATGAGGCAACTGAGACCCAGAGAAGGTAAGCGACACACCCGAGGTCATGCAGCAGACGAGTGGAGGAGCCAGGATTAGAACACATGTTCTTCTGTCTCTCAGGCCTGTGCCCTATCCATTAGATCACACTGCTTCTCTTGATTCGGGCAGTGAAATAAAGATCAGTGCTTGCAGGGAGGAGAATCAGTAACTGAAATGCGGGGAACATAGTTAACTAAAGGAAATATCTGTGAAAGTATCAACATATTCGAAGTAGATTGTAAACACCAGGTGGGCTGGGATTCTGTCTATCGACTATTGGTTTTTACTCTCCCAAATGCTTACTGAACTTCTCAGTACATGGCAAGCACTCAATAAATGCCACCGTTTGACTGAAATAGATCAGGGTCTTAGCTTAAGTCAACTGACCCTACCTTGCAGGAGTATTGTGAGACCAGACAAATTAAAATTGGTAATGCAAATGGCTTGGTTTAAAAAGGCACTAAATAGAACTAGGACCTCTAGACTGTAAGCTAATTATGGGCAGGGAACATATTCACCAACTCTGTTGCATTATACTCTCCCAAGTGCTCAGTTACAGTGCTCTACGCTCAGTAAGTGCTCAATAAATACCATTGATTGATTGACTAATAAGCCATATAAGTAAGAAAATGAACAGATTATGAGAAAAAATGGGCAAAAGTGGTTTAGGGAACTTAGACCTTTTCTGTTTTTATGACTTCTTGAGGCTTCTGTGTATAGTTTGCCCCCGGTTAAAAAGATGGATCAAAATCAAGCTGTGTATTGAAAATTTAAAGTATGCACCTAGAGTATATTACAACAGAGAGGTAGCTATTAGCTCATACTCCCCATAAGTCTCTGCCAACACAAAGAATAACAATAAGGTGGTTGAAGGGGAAAAAAATCTGTCTTACTGATCATCAATAAAACAGGAACAGCAGGAGGGCTCTAAGCTATTTAAAGAATTTCATGGACTTTGAAAGACATTCTTTGTGGGTTGCGGTGCTTTTCCCAAATACTGAAATTATGTTTTAAAGGCTGACAAGTTGAAAAATTCTATCACTAAACTCCAATTGCAGGGCTGGGTGATTTCACAGAGAAGCTGCTGAAAGGTTTCCCTCTGAGAACAGAGCTGGAGCTGTGGAAAGTTTTGCCTTGGGGAAAAGGAGTGGAAGTCATGTAGATCCTCACAGTCCAGAGATTGGGGCCTCCTGAAATACTGACTAGGTTTCAACACTGTAACAAACCTGCTCAGCCCGGGGAAATCACTACACCGTAGGGTGCCATGACAGATCAGCACATTTTGTACTATGACATGTTAATCAGGCTGCGTTAATCCAGATGATCTGATAAGTGATTTACATTGGCTCATGATCAACTGTCTTCAGATCTTCAATTATGAAGTTGCTCCATTTTCCAACTAGGGGGAGGCACTGGGGAAGAGGGAGGCAAAACTTTTTTCTGGATCTGATCCTCAGGACAGGGCCAGGGGGCATAAAATCTGTCCGGGAATGCCTTTGGATTTGGGGGGCAGGGAGCAGACTGTGGGTGGGAGGGGAGGTTGCACCCTACTATGAGATCTCTTCCCTGGTGCTGGCTCCATCAGTAAGGGCAGAGGGGATGGAGTCTCTAGCGTATGGTCTCCCCAGGAGCTGACTTTAGTCTGGCCCACACCGTACAGAGAGGAGGTGGAGGTAAAGTCAGAGTGTCTCTGTTCCGGCTCCCTCTCATAATAATAATAATAATTATTATATTTGCTACGCACTTACTACGTGCCAGGCACCGTACTAAGTGCTGGGGTAGATACAAGCAAATCCGGTTGGACAGTCCCTGTCCCACATGAGGCTCCCAGTCTCAATCCTCATTTTACAGATGAGGTAACTGAGGCCCAGAGCAGTGAAGTGATTTGCCCAAGGTCAAACAGCAGACAAATGGTGGAGCTGGGATTAGACTAGAACCCATGACCTTCTGACTCCCAGGCCCATGCTCTATGCACTATGCTGTGCCTCTGTGGGTTGGGTGGGAGCCAGTGGTCTCCCGACTATGTGCAAAGAGCTGTCATTGCTGCTCCAGATGAGCTACTGGGGAGCAGACCACCTGCCATGGTCATCTGCACGTTCCTGACATGGGGGTGGACAGTATCCATGAGAAGCAGCGTGGCTTAGTGGAAAGCGCACAGGTTTGGGAGTCAGAGGATGTGGGTTCTAATCTCGGCTCCTCCACTGGTCTGCTGTGTGACCTTAGACAAGCTACTTTACTTCTCTGTGCCTCAGTTACCTTATCTATAAAATGGGAATTAAAACTGTGAACCCCACATGGAACAAGCTGATTACCCTGTATCTACCCCAGAACTTAATACAGTGCTTGGCACATAGTAAGCCCTTAACAAATACCCTAATAATAATAATTGTATCCAGGTGTTTTGTGAGTGGAGGGTTTAAGCTTGCTGTGGGAAGGAAATGTGCCTTTAATATTGTTATATTGTACTCTCCCACGCACTTAGTACAATACGCTGCACACAGTAAGTGCTCAATAAATACAAATGACTGATTGACTGACAGAGAGGCCTCTCAGGCAGGGGCAGAGGAGCTGAGTCTCTGGCATGGCCACAGAGTGGATGGTCTGCCTTAGGATGTGTCCTGGGAATAAGTGCGAGCCTGACATCAGATTGCATTATATGATGGGCAGATATCATTCATGAGGACTTGGCACCACATTGGGTCGTAGATCAACCACTTCTAGGGATTGGTAGCTTTGTAAGGATGTCTGGACACATTAATAATTCAAGCAAATGCCACATAGGTAAATTGCAGCCCCATCTTAGCTCACTACTGTACCCATATTGCTTCTCAGAATACCCAAGGGGACCATGAGCCTCTCTGGGTTCTGGTCAAAGAAATCTCAGACCTACCGCTGGAAAAAAAAAATTATCTTCATTTAACTCACATTGGAAAATTGTACAGATGATTGAAGCCATCTCTATCTCCACACTGCTGGAGAGTGAGAAAGCCATATGATTTTGATTTGAAAGAAGTTAGAAACTGAGGATAAAAAGAGAGACTAGCAGAAAAGTGCTTTAGCTATATAGATGGTGTCCTGGGATTGGTGAATGGGTAATTTTAAGCTGAAATGGGTCAAATAATTATTTCCAAAGAAAGTAGGGTTATCTAGGAAAATTAAGCAAGGTACAAAGTAAACCCCCGTAAACTCTGGGTAAATACATTTCCAACAGAGGAAATTAGATTTTGAGTCTCTTGGGTCTAGCCATTGCCCAGTGGGATAGCACATGACTCGGCTGCAGGACACTTAGGTTGTAACCCCTGCTCCACCACTTGCCTGCTGTGTTGCATTGACAAGTCACTTAACTTCTCTGAACATTTGTTTCCTTATCTGTAAATGCAGGTTCAATACCTGTTCTCCTTAATACTTAGACTATGAGCCCCATGTAATATGGTAACTGTGTCCTGACCGACCTGATTATCTTGTATCTACCTTGGCATTTAGTACAGGACTCGGCACAGAAAAATCAACCAATGGTATTTATTGAGTGCTTTCTGTGGGTAGACCACTCTAATAAGCACTTAGCCTTCTATTAAGTGCTTTACACTGTACATCTTTCAATTCTTCTTCTCCTTCTTTTCCTTCTTCTTCTTCTTCATGGCTGGCTTCCCCCACTTCCCCTCCCCTCAGCCCTGTCCTTATTTGTATATATTATTTATTACCCTATTTATTCTGTTAATAAGAGGTACATCCCCTTGATTCTATTTATCGTGATATTGTCTTGTTTTTGTTTTGTTCTGTTTTGCTTTGCTGTCTGCCTCCCCCGATTAGACTGTGAGCCTGTCCTTGGTCAGGGATTGACTCTATCTGTTGCCAAATTGTACATTCCAAGCGCTTAGTAAAGTGCTCCGCACATAGAATGCGCTCAATGAATACTATTGAATGAATGAATCATCTGATTCATTATTCCTTACAGAGTACAGAACTTCGCAAAAAGTAAGCACTCATTAAATAAAGCTGACCGAAGGGGACATGTACTTACACTTTTCAATGGATTTGATGCCTAATTATTAAAAGATGCGTATTTTAAAGTTACAGTTCTGAACCACAGCTTGATTTGTTTGAATTTGTTCTTCCCCAGGATTCGTCTATTTGTAAAGCATTTTCCCCTGCTTTCCCCACTAGATTGTAAACTCCAGGGCCAGGTCCATGGGTCTTGTTAACGTTGTACTCCAGTCAAATGACCTACTTTCTGTAGGTGGTCAGTAATGCCACTGGTGATAATGTTAATGCTTATACTCTGCTGTTGCAGCCCATCCCATTATTAGGAGAAGAAGCCTACCCTGTTCACTGTGGGAGAAGAGATTGAAACTAACCACTGAAAGAACAAGAACGTTAGACCCCAGATAAGACTAGTGTCCTGTATTATGTACTCCATGAAACCAGCCCAGTTGACTGAAACCCTACAGAGTTTTCTTAAAGGAAGTAAGCAAGCAGTATGGCCCAGGGGAAAGACCATGGGCCTGGGAATCAGGGGAGCTGGGTTCTAATCCTAGCCCTGCCATTTGTCTGTTGCGGGACCTTGAGCAAGTCACTTAATGGTGTTTTGTGAAGCACTTATGATGTGCAAAGTACTGTTCTAAGTGCTGGGGAGGATACAAGGTGAACAGGTTGTCCCACGTGAGGCTCACAGTCTTAATGCCCATTTTACAGATGAGGTAACTGAGGCACAGAGAAGTGAAGTGACTTGCCCAAAGTCAGCTGCCAAGCAGTGGACCCGGGATTTGAACCCATGACTCTGACTCCCCAGCCCGTGTTCTTTCCACTGAGCACACTGCTTAATCTGTACCTCAGTTTCCTCTTCTGTAAATTGGGGATTTGATTCCTGATCTCCCTTCTACTTAAACTGTGGGACAGGGACTGAATCATTCTAAGAATATAGGTAGGGAAAAGCAGACTACATTCAATAAAGGCAAAAATTAATAGTGCACTGTGGCCACAAAGGTGAAAACTTTCACATTCCTTGAGGCTTGGAGTTCAAGACACACTCAGTAGCCACAGTGACTATTACAGCAACCACTAGTCTTCTTGAGGGTTTGGGAAGCTTTATGCTGTAGGTAATGTTTCTTTTCTGGTCTGGCTGGAAGAAGGTAGGGCAGAATGGAGTGTCTTGGTGGTACAGAGAAAAGCTGGTGCCAGTTCTTGGAGAAGCAGTGTGGTTGGCTGATAGTTGTGGGGATTGCCAAAAATATTATAGTAGCTTTTATACCCTGCTTGACGTATGCAGAACTTGTCGGGAACAGGGACCCTTGGTGGTGGGGGAGACAGTGATAGTTATCACATGCTTCACTCGACCTCGGAGAGGGAACATCTTGTAGAAAGCACCAAATCCTCCATATTTGCATGTACTGCCCTTGGGTTTGCTAAACTAAAACAGCACATATTAGAGGAATGTCCCAAAAATAACTCCTAATCTCAACTATCCAGGATTCTATTGGCCTTCAGGCAAACATGAGGTACCTACAGACATGGAAAAATGGCTGGAGAAATTAGGTCAGGGACCACTGTGGGTCGGCAGGAAATTGGGGGGGGGAGGGGGGCATCTGTTCCTATGGAATTTTGCCAATTCTTTTCTTCTAGTTTTGCTAGTGTTTTTATCTTCAGGATATATTTCAGAGATTTCAAAGTTTGGTTTCCTTTTCAAAGTCTAGATGGTCGGCAGGAACTGGGACTTCCGTTTACCTGCTGTGTGACTTTAGGCAACTCAGTTAATTTCTCTGTGTCTTTGTTTCCTCCTTTGTAGAAATGGGGATAAGATACCTGTTCTCCCTCCCTCTTAGACTGTGAGACCTGTGTGGTACAAGCACTATGTTGGTTCTGATTATCCTTTGTCTGCCCTTGTGCTTAGCTCAGTGAGAGTACAATATTAGACAAGGGACAGGCAACTTGTTTAATACCCACCAGTGGTTTCTTTAGTACAGGACTCTGCACACAGAAATAACTTCATAAATTTCATTACTATTACTTCTACGGTATCTGGTAGTTTTATGACCAAAATGGGCAGAATGTTGAGACAAGATAGGATGAACCCAGACAGAAATGGTGGGTTGGAAGGGAGAGAGGGTGATTAAATCACCATTCTTTAGTTCTTTGCATTAGAGCTGTTAGGTGATTTTAACAGCTCACTGTCAAGAAAATCTTAGAAATCTGTATCTCAATTAATAATAATAATAATGGTGGTATTTGTTAAGCGCTTACTACTGGCAAAGCATTGTTCTAAGCACTAGGGGGATACAAGGTGATCAGGTTGTCCCACGAGGGGCTCACAGTTTTAATCCCCACTTTACAGATGAGGTAACAGAGGCACAGAGAAGTGAAGTGACTTGCCCAAAGTCACACAGCTGGCAAGTGGCGGAGCTGGGATTAGAACCCATGACCTCTGACTCCCAAGCCCGGGCTCTTTCCACTGAGCTGTACTACTTCTCTGATCAATCAATCAATAGTACTTATTGAGTGCTTACTGTGTGCAGAACACTGTACTAAGGGTTTGGGAAGGTACAGTACTGCAGAGTTGGTAGCCATGTTTCCTACTCATAAAGAGCTTACTGTCTTCTCAGTTTCTGACCCTAAAAATCTTCGTTTTCATTCTGCCAGCAGTGAACAGTTGACAGGGGAACAGCTATCATGGTGTGAAAAGTCTCACTTCAATATTGAATATTTTTCTCTCAGTACCTTCGGGCTGAGCATATGTTTCTTTATCCGTGCACATTCCTTTGTTTTCACCTTTATATTTAGTCATTTGAAAAAAAAGGTGCTGCCAGGAGACTTGGGGAAGATAATCTCTTAACTATCAGGAATTCATAGAAGGAAATGGGAGGAAGACAAAAAATTGAAGGAGGAAAGAAGACTCAAACTATTTTTAAATCTCTGGTCTCTCATTTACAAAGAGAAAGAGAGAGAGAGAGACGGATAGATGGATAGAAGATCAGATATTCAATGAGATGTTATCCACATGTATGCTTCAACCAATCAAAGGGTTTTATTGAGCACTTTGGGAAGAACATTTTACTAAGTGCTAGGAGTGTGCAGTGCAGCTGGGAAATACAGTCCTTTCCCTCAAAGGGCTTTCAGTCTAACATGTGACTGGAAAGGCAGGTATGAAACAGACATTCCAATCTATACAACATGCACTTGAAGATTGTGTCGTGCAGTGTTGCTGCTTTTACTACTTTGGGGTCAGGTGGCTGTGTGCCAATTAGTGTCTTGGACTCATTCATTCAATCATATTTACTGAGCACCTACTATGTGCAGAGCACTGTACTAAGTGCTTGGAAAGTTCCATTCAGGAACAGAGACGATCCCTGTCCACAAAGAGCTCACTCGTGGCTCCCCTGGTGCAAACCTTCTCACTGTAACTCAATCTCGTCTATCCCCCTGCACTGCACACAGTAAGTGCTCAGTAAATATGATTGAACGAATAAGCACTTGAAAAAGCAAAATAGCACAAGTCAGTGTTCCCGGCCTGCATGGAGTACATTCTGATGGGCAGATGGAAGTAGAAATATTGACAAATTGGGAAATCGGAATAATTGAATGCTCCATTAAAAATGTATAGATGTACTTATGTATACATATATTAATTGAATATTCAAGTGTCTACAGTACAATATGATATAATGAGGACGTGCACACACACAGAGGTGAGAAGATGAATATAAACAAGTACATAAGTGCTGCTAAAGGAGGCTAATGGGTAGAATCAACTAGCGATGTTGGGAATTAATCCAGGAAGGCTTGTTGAAGAAACTGGGATTTCAGGAGGGCTTTAAAGCTGGGATGGGATGAGATCTGGCAGATTTTGTCGGGAAGGAAACTCTCTAGCTCTAGGGACAGCATGGTCAAGGAGTCACAGGTTGGCAGGTCAGAGTGGGGTCAAAGGTGGACGAGGTCAGAATAGGATACAGTCAGGAGATAGGCTTGGGAGGAATGAAAAATGTGTGCTGGAGGAGAAACAGCATCATTTGCAAAATGGAAAGCCTTAATGCCAATAGTAAGGAGTTTTTGTGTGTTGAGCAACATTTTGAGAAGATGATCTGGGATAGGACTAGGCATTGAGGTAGAGAGAGACTAGAAGATGAGGAGAAGAGGGTGAGGTGGGAGAGAGATTTTCAAGACCTAGAAACTTTTGCTTGTGTGAATAGGTTGTCCTTTATTCCCACTGTGGTAGTCTAAGCTTCCCCGCTCAGGGTTGCACTTGGAGAGTTTCCAGTCCTTTACCAGTCTCGACTATGGGAGAAGAGTCAAGCAGAAGCATATCCATTCCATTCCTAGCTTGGGCAGTGGCTAGCGAGTGGAAGGCAATCTGCTACAAGTCAAAACTCACCTGTGCTGGGCAGCAGCGGCACGGGAGAGAGTCGAGGGCAGAGACTCAAGTTTACTGCATAGAAGGAGCCAATAGGAAACCAGTTCCATATTATTACCAAGAAAACTCTATGGATCCACTACCAGAACGATTGCAGATGGAGGCAGGGAGTTCTGAGAGAGATGTGTCTATGGCACCGCTACGGGTCGGAGATGACTCGATGATATAAGACAAGGTAGTCTAAGCTAGGTTAGCCTTGGACATAGACAAAAGAGAACTGGCCAAATTACTAGGACAGGGAAATTGCTCTTGCCTCAGGATCGTCTTCCCCTAAAGGAAAATCCTTTTGGAAAGGTTATCAATCACTCACCGGATGATATCAGCTATAGCCCAGTCAATAATAGGGAAGGATTGGCCAAGGAAGAGGAGGCTAGCAAAGTGAATGAAAATGTTCAAAGCCATGAGGATACTTTAGGTGTCGGGACAGGAAAGACATAAAGCATAGAACCTCTCGACTTCTTCCATCCTACAAAATTGTAAGCTCTTTTTTTTAAAATGGCATTCATCTTGCTTTGTTCCAGGTAGTGCTCTGTGAGATACAAGATTATCGGGGTTTGTCACAGTCTATGTGCCACATGGGATCACAGTCTTAATCCCCATTTTACAGATGAGGTAACTGAGACAAAGAGAAGTTAAGCGACTTGCTCAAGACAAATGGTAGAGTCAGGATTAGAACCCAGGTCCGCTGACTCCCAGGCCCATGCTTTTTTTCACTAAGCCACACAGCTTGCCCTGTAGGCAGAGAATGAATCTTTAAATTCCATTCTACTTCCCAAGTAATTAGTATTGCATTCTGCATAGTAAGTGATTACCAAATAATAATGATGGTTTTGTTAAGCACTTAGTATGTGCCAAGCAATGTTCTAAGTTCTGGATATCGTAATAATAATTGTTATTAAATACCAATGATTGATCGATTGATCCTGCAACCCCAAGGATGTCTGAATTTACACCTGGAAAATGCTTATTAAGGGTTGTTCAACTCTGGCACACCTCTCTGTCCATTTGCACTTTTTCTTGTTTGCCTCTTTGCTCAAGGTTCTAAGTTGTTACACCCTCTATGGACCCTAGCTAATGTTCCTGACAAACACTGATGAGGACAATAGCTCTTTTTCTTAATGAAACAACAAACAGCAAAGGGCTAGAAAATAAAATGCCTAATAGAAACAAAGAAGAAAGTGAAAAAAGGAAAGTGAGAGAGGAAAGCTTGAGCGGAAAAAAGGCTCATTGCAAGTATCTTCATTGTGCTAGTTAATAATTTGGAAATCCAGCACCCAGAAAACGAAAATTAATCACCTTTGGGAGTTTGAATGCATTTTGAAAGTCTTCATACTGGTTTTTGTTCCAGAATGGCTGTCTTTCCTTGAGTGGCAGAAAGACTAAGAAGTTGTTTATGGGGAGGAATCCCCACCCTATTGGTTATTTGAACAATTCAGCAAAGCAACCAATCTTTATCAGACCTTATAATGAATAACGAGACAAATATGCCCCAAGTTGGCATTTACCTATTTGGATCCCTTTACAATTCTGGCTTTCTACATTCAGGTCCCACCTTTGCTCCTAACAAACTGTTATACATCAATACATGTCTACAGTCACCCACAGACACTCTAAAGTCATACAGAACTGATTTCATAGACATGAACATTGAATTATTCCATTCATTCAATAGTATTTATTGAGTGTTTACTATGTGCAGAGCACTGTACTAATCGCTTGGAATGTACAAATCAGCAACAGATAGAGACAGACCCTGCCCTTTGACGGGCTTACAGTCTAATCGGGGGAGACAGGCAGACAAGAACAATGGCAAATAAATAGAATTAGGGTGATGTACCTCTCATTAAACAAAATAAACAAAATAGGATGATGAAGATATATACAGTTGAGCGAATGAGTACAGTGCTGAGGGGGTGGGACGCGAGAGGGGGAGGAGAGGGAAAGGGGGGAGAAGAGGGTTTAGCTGTGGAGAGTTGAAGGGGAGGATAGAGGGAGCAGCGGGGAAAAGGGGGGAGCTCAGTCTGGGAAGGCCTCTTGAAGGAGGTGAGCTTTAAGTAGGGATTTGAAAAGGGGAAGAGAATTAGTTTGGCGGAGGTGAGGAGGGAGGGCATTCCAGGACCGCGGGAGGACGTGGCTCAGGGGTCGACAGTGGGATAGGCGAGACCGAGGGACGGTGAGGTGGGCGGCAGAGGAGCGGAGCGTGCGGGGTGGGCAGTAGAAAGAGAGAAGGGAGGAGAGGTATGGAGGGGCAAGGTGATGGAGAGCCTTGAAGCCTAGAGTGAGGAATTTTTGTTTGGAGCGGAGGTTGATAGGCAACCACTGGAGGTGTTTAAGAAGGGTTTAAGAATTACTCCCTTTTCCTTTACCTCATATACTCACACCGACTGTAAGCCCCTTGTGGGATAGGGACTGTGTCCTACTTGTTCATCTTATAACTAACCCACAGCTTAGTACAGTGCTAGGCATGGAATAAGCACTTAACAAATCAATCTATCAATCAGTGATCTTCATTGAATGCTTACTGTATGGAGAACACTACACTGAGCACTTGAGAGAGTACAGTATGACAGAATTGGAAGACTTGTATCTTGACTACAAGGACATTGTAGTATATAGGGGTGGTTATTTTTATTGTGATCTGTGCGCCCAAAACTCAGAGCCTATTATAGCTTCCTTTTTTTAAATGATGTTTAAGTGCTTAGTATGTGCCAGGTAGTTTACTAAGTGCTTGGGTAGATACAATATAATTAGGTTGGTCACCATCCCACTGGTCACCATCCCACTTGAGGCTCATGGTCTTAATCCCATTTTTCAGATGAAGGAACTGAAGGACAGAGATGATTAGTGACTTCCCCAAGGTCACAGAGTAGACCTGTGTCAGAGCCAGAATTAGAACCCAGGTCCTCTGATTCCCAGGAATTGTGTGCTTTACACTAAGCCACACTGCTTCTTCAAATCCTACCTCAACTATGCCTTTTTATGGTATATGTTAAACACTTACTCTGGAACAGTTGTATTAAGCACTTACTATATTCCCTGGGTCTGTACTAAGTTCTGGGGTACATACAAGATAATTGAATTAGAGTCCCTGTCCCTCACAAGGCTCACAGTCTCAATTCCCATTTGTAATTGAGGTAATTGAGACACAGAGAAGTGAAGTGACTTGTCTAAGGTCACACATTAGGCACATGACAGAGCTGGGATTAGAACCCAGGTTCTTCTGATATAAAGTTGTCAGGTTGGACACAGTCGTGCATGGGGCTCACTTCTTATCCCCCATTTTGCAGATGAGATAAATGAGGCATAGGGACATAGAGTGACTTGCCCAAGGTCACAGAGCAAGTTGGAGAGTCTGTATAAGAACCCAGGTCCTTCTCGGTCCCAGGGCCGTCTTGCTCTATCCACCAGGTCACACCATTTCTCTCTCATTAACCTCACTTCCTTTTTCTGGGAACCCTAATTCCCATATAAGGTTAGGTGTTACAGGGTCCTCCTTATCCATCTTAATCTGGAAGTTCCAGTCCCCTTGCTCTCATCTTGCACTTTGGATATATTAGTATATTAGTAACCTTGCAGTAACTTTGCAGTTACTTTCCATGTTGGAATGGTGGATGTTGTTTCAGTCAGCCAGTTGTATTTACTGAGCACTTACTGTATGCAGAGCATTATATTAAGAGCTTGGGAGAGTACATTATAAGAATAAGCGAACACATTCCCTGCCCACAGTGAGCTTACAGTCTAGAGTGGGAAACAGACATTAATACAAATAAATAAATTACAGTTATATGCATAGTTCTGTGGGACTGGGAGGGGGGATGAATAAAGGGAACAAGGGGCAATGCAGAAGGGAGTGGGAGAAGAGGAAAAGAAGGCTTAGTCAGGGATGGCCTCTTGGAGGAGATGTGCCTTCAATAAGGCTTTGATTAACTGTGAAAGTGATAGGAGATGCAGTGTTTTTGTGTCTTTGTGGTTCAGATAAGTGATATTAAAATACAGCAATGAAAGGAAGTTGTCATGCTTGACAGATTATTTTAGTATCCAGAGACCATTTTCTTTTGGTAAAAGTTCTTAGTCACTATTCCTAAAACTTTTCTCACAAGAATATGATGCTCTAAGCTCCTTACCAGCTTGTTGAATTGTGGGCTGAGAATGTACCCTTAGCTGTAGGGTGAAAAAGGGGGTTATTGTTGGAAACCAGTACGAACCACTTGAAAATTTCTGGTTTTCTCAGCATAGATTTGTCACCAGTGCCATGGTATGAGGAAGAATGGGAATCCACAAGATAATGTGAGGCTTCGCCTCAGTCCCCCATCTCAATTCTGGGTTCTGATACTGGCTCAATCACTTGTCTGCTGTGTGACCTTGGGCAGGTCATTTAACTTCTCTGTACCTCAGTTACCTCATCTGTAAAGTGGGGATTAAAACTGTTAGCCCCATGTGGAACATGGACTGTGTACAACCTGATAAGCTTGTATTTACCTCAGCACATAGTAAGTAATGAGAATAATAATTATTTAAGTGCTTACAGTGTGTCAGACACTGTACTAAGCGCTGGGTGGATACAAGCAAATTAGGATGGACACAGTCTCTGTCCCACATGGGGTTCAAAGTCTTAATCCCCATTTTACAGATAAGGTAACTGAGGCAAGAGAAGTGAAGTGACTTTTCCAAGGCCACACAGCAGACAGTTTCTGGCACATAGTAGGCAAATACTGTTGAAAAGAAATAAAAATAGTTTTCCTTTGATAATGGAGAGGTTGTCTATCTACACCTGACTAGCTAGGGGACTCTTTGTGAACGGGAACTTGGTCAGTGCCTTAAATTCCCCTTAGGGTCTGGCCATACACAGCACTTGGGGCTCCCCTCTCTCCCCATCCTTGGAGATTCAGAATGGCTTGGGAAAGAGTCTTTAACATGGGATGCTTGCGCTCCCTGCCAATGACTGAGCCAAGGAAGCCCTGGCTAGTCTTACAAGAATGGAGTCACTTTACCTCTAGATGGAAGTGGACTTTTTAATAAGATGAAGTCACTCTGATAAAGTTTTGCCTCAAGGGGTCGTTGCTCCAGGTAGTAAAATGGATATCTAGTTACATTTCTTTTGTATTTCTTACTAGTTAATATTTGCCAAATGGTAACAATCTCATGGTCCTTTCCCATCACATACACACAAGCACACACACAAATACATGGACACATACACACACTAACCCATATGAATACACATACCTGGACATCTTTCAGTTTTGAAGATGACACTACTGCTTTCATTTCTATCTTTAGAAAGTTTCTATTCCAGAGCACTCCCACCACATTTCTGATTTTTTCATACCTGGCGATCCTGCCTTCGACTACAGTCTCCAAAATGTCCACTCCTATATCACGGCTGTTCGAGGTTGGCTTTGGTGTGTCTTTAGAACATTTCTTCCGTTTCCCCATTTTCTAGGATTACCCCATTCTAATTTAGCATAGAGTAGCTGTTTAGATATCCTGCTGTCATCCACTCTTCTCACTCATCTCACCAAGCGAAGGTACAATGGGATGAATTATCTGCTCTGTGAACTCGGGCAAGTCACCTAACTTCTCTGTGCACCAGGTACCGCATTGGTAAAATGGGGATTGACTGTGAACCCCATGTGGGACAGGGGCTATATCCAGCCTGATTATCTTTATCTACCCTATTGCTTTGTCCAGTGCCTGACTCATAGTAAGAGTTTAACATATAACTTTAAAAAAAAAAAAAAGAAAAAAAAATCCCTGGAGAAAAGTAGCATCAGCCTAGGGGAAAAATACTAACAATCATAGTCTATGAAAACTGGTATTTGTTAAGCTCACCCCTCTGCCTCTCCCCTCCCCCTCACCAACCCTCTCCCCTACTTTTCCATCCTTCCCTGCAGTATCCTCAGAGGAGATCTCCTCCCTCCTTGCAAGTGCCAGCCCCTCCACCTGCGCTTCGGACCCCATTCCCTCTCACCTTATTAAAAACATCGCCCCTGCCCTCCTCCCTTCCTTAACTTCTATTTTTAACCACTCAACCTCCAATGGCTCCTTCCCCTCTGCCTTCAAACATGCCCACGTCTCCCCCATCCTAAAAAAACCCCTCTCGACCCCACTTCCCCTTCCAGTTATCACCCTATCTCCCTGCTACCCTTCCTTTCCAAAATCCTAGAATGAGTTGTCTACAATCGCTGCTTAGAATTCCTTAACTCCCATTCTCTCCTGGACCCCCTCCAATCTGGCTTCCGTCCCCTCCACTCTACCGAGACTGCTCTCTCTAAGGTCACCCATGACGACCTCCTTGCCAAATCCAATGGCTCCTACTCCATTCTAATCCTCCTTGACCTCTCTTCTGCCTTTGACACTGTCGACCATCCCCTCCTCCTCCACACCTTATCTCACCTTGGCTTCACGGACTCCATCCACTCCCAGTTCTCCCCTTATCTCTCTGGCCGGTCATTCTCGGTCTCCTTCGCTGGTGCCTCCTCCCCCTCCCATCCTTTAACTGTTGGAGTTCCTCAAGGGTCAGTTCTTGGTCCTCTTCTGTTCTCCATTTACACTCACTCCCTCGGTGAACTAATTCGCTCTCATGGCTTTGACTACCATCTCTACGCAGATGACACGTAGATCTACATCTCCGCCCCGTCCTCTCCCCCTCCCTTCAGGCTCGCATCTTCTCATTCATTCATTCATTCATTCAATAGTATTTATTGAGCGCTTACTATGTGCAGAGCACTGTACTAAGCGCTTGGGATGAACAAGTCGGCAACAGATAGAGACAGTCCCTGCCGTTTGACGGGCTTACAGTCTAATCGGGGGAGACGGACAGACAAGAACAATGGCACTAAACAGCGTCAAGGGGAAGAACATCTCATAAAAACCATGGCAGCTAAATAGAATCAAGGCGATGTACAATTCATTAACAAAATAAATAGGGTAACGAAAATATATACAGTTGAGCGGACGAGTACAGTGCTGTGGGGATGGGAAGGGAGAGGTGGAGGAGCAGAGGGAAAAGGGGAAAATGAGGGTTTAGCTGCGGAGAGGTAAAGGGGGGATGGCAGAGGGAGTAGAGGGGGAAGAGGAGCTCAGTCTCACCTCTTGGAGGAGGTGATTTTTAAGTAAGGTTTTGAAGAGGGAAAGAGAATCAGTTTGGCGGAGGTGAGGAGGGAGGGTGTTCCAGGACCGCGGGAGGACGTGACCCAGGGGTCGACGGCGGGATAGGCGAGACCGAGGGACGGCGAGGAGGTGGGCGTCAGAGGAGCGGAGCGTGCGGGGTGGGCGGTAGAAAGAGAGAAGGGAGGAGAGGTAGGAAGGGGCAAGGTGATGGAGAGCCTTGAAGCCTAGAGTGAGGAGTTTTTGTTTGGAGCGGAGGTCGATAGGCAACCACTGGAGTTGTTTAAGAAGGGGAGTGACATGCCCAGATCGTTTCTGCAGGAAGATGAGCCGGGCAGCGGAGTGAAGAATAGACTGGAGCGGGGTGAGAGAGGAGGAAGGGAGGTCAGAGAGAAGGCTGACACAGTAGTCTAGCCGGGATATAACGAGAGCCCGTAACAGTAAGGTAGCCGTTTGGGTGGAGAGGAAAGGGCGGATCTTGGCGATATTGTAGAGGTGAAACCGGCAGGTCTTGGTAACGGATAGGATGTGTGGAGTGAACGAGAGGGACGAGTCAAGGATGACACCGAGATTGCGGGCCTGCGGGACGGGAAGGATGGTCGTGCCATCCACGGTGATGGAGAAGTCTGGGAGCGGACCGGGCTTGGGAGGGAAGATGAGGAGCTCAGTCTTGCTCATGTTGAGTTTTAGGTGGCGGGCCGACATCCAGGTGGAGACGTCCCGGAGGCAGGAGGAGATGCGAGCCTGAAGGGAGGGGGAGAGGACAGGGGCGGAGATGTAGATCTATGTGTCATCTGCGTAGAGATGGTAGTCAAAGCCGTGAGAGCGGATGAGTTCACCGAGGGAGTGAGTGTAAATGGAGAACGGAAGAGGGCCAAGAACTGACCCTTGAGGAACTCCAACAGTTAAAGGATGGGAGGGGGAGGAGGCTCCAGCGTAGGAGACCGAGAATGATCGGCCATAGAGGTAAGAGGAGAACCAGGAGAGGACAGAGTCCGTGAAGCCAAGGTGAGATAAGGTATGGAGGAGGAGGGGATGGTCGACAGTGTCAAAGGCAGCAGAGAGGTCAAGGAGGATCAGAATGGAGTAGGAGCCATTGGATTTGGCAAGAAGGAGGTCATGGGTGACCTTAGAGAGAGCAGTCTCGGTAGAGTGGAGGGGACGGAAGCCAGATTGGAGGGGGTCTAGGAGAGAATGGGAGTTAAGGAATTCTAGGCATCGATTGTAGACGACTCGTTCTAAGATTTTGGAAAGGAAGGGTAGTAGGGAGATAGGACGATAACTGGAGGGGGAAGTGGGGTCAATTCTCCTGCCTCCAGGATGTCTCCACCTGGATGTCGGCCCGCCACCTCAAACTCAACATGAGCAAGACTGAGCTCCTCATCTTCCCTCCCAAACCCGGTCCTCTCCCAGACTTCCCTATCACCGTGGATGGCACGACCATCCTTCCTGTCTCTCAGGCCCGCAATCTCGGTGTCATCCTTGACTCATCTCTCTCGTTCACCCCACACATCCTATCCGTTACCGAGACCTGCCGGTTTCACCTTTACAATATCGCCAAGATCCACCCTTTCCTCTCCATCCAAATGGCTACCTTACTGCTACGGGCTCTTGTTATATCCCGGCTAGACTACTGTGTCAGCCTTCTCTCTGATCTCCCTTCCTCCTCTCTCGCCCCACTCCAGTCTATTCTTCACTCCGCTGCCCGGCTCATCTTCCTGCAGAAATGCTCTGGGCATGTCACTCCCCTTCTTAAACACCTCCAGTGGTTACCTATCAACCTCTGCTTCAAACAAAAACTCCTCATTCTAGGCTTCAAGGCTCTCCATCACCTTGCCCCTTCCTACCTCTCTTCCCTTCTCTCTTTCTACCGCCCACCCCACACGCTCTGCTCCTCTGCCGCCCACCTCCTCACCGTCCCTCGGTCTCACCTATCCCGCCATCAACCCCTGGGCCACGTCCTCCCGCGGTCCTGGAATGCCCTCCCTCCTCACCTCTGCCAAACTGATTCTCTTCCCCTCTTCAAAACCCTACTTAAAACTCACCTCCTCCAAGAGGCCTTCCCAGACTGAGCTCCTCTACTCCCTCTACTGCCCCCCCTTCACCTCTCCGCAGCTTAACCCTCTTTTCCCCCCATTTCCCTCTGCTCCTCCACCTCTCCCTTCCCATCCCCACAGCACTGTACTCGTCCGCTCAACTGTATATATTTTCGTTACCCTATTTATTTTGTTAACGAATTGTACATCGCCTTGATTCTATTTAGTTGCCATTGTTTTTACGAGATGTTCTTCCCCTTGACGCTGTTTATTGCCATTGTTCTTGTCTGTCCGTCTCCCCCGATTAGACTGTAAGCCCGTCAAACGGCAGGGACTGTCTCTATCTGTTGCCGACTTGTTCATCCCAAGCGCTTAGTACAGTGCTCTGCACATAGTAAGCGCTCAATAAATACTATTGAATGAATACATGCCTAGCACTGTACTAAGCATTGCAGTAGATAGAAGACCATATGCCTGGAAGTCAGATGACCTGAGTTCTAATCTTGGCTTTGCCCCCTGGTGCTGGGTGACTTGGGTCAAATCACTTATCTTCTCTCTGCCTCACTTTCCTCACTTGTAAATTGGGGATTCAATACCTGTTCTCCCTCTCACAACTGGAATAGGAGGTCTTGAGCTGGTCCCTTCTATCTGTCACCCTTTTAGAGGATCACCAGCCAGGATGAAGAAGTTCCCAGTTGGTCATTTGGCAGGAAGGAAAAAGGGAGCAGAGCCATAGTCTTGTTTTGTCACTAGCTAAGACTATGGTTCACTCTAGCAGGATTACTGAGTAGTGGTTTGGCTCCAATTTAGGGAGGACATAAATGAGCTTGAGAAGTTACGGTGGAAGTTAATATTGAGACAGGCAGCCAGGATGACCAGGGAGATGAAGATGCTTCAATTTAGGAAGAGAGTGAAGGGTTACAAGTCCTTAATGGGGGAAGGTACAAGTAAAGACCAATAATTGACATTTTTGAAATCATGGATTAGTAGATACAAAATTGCATTTTTGAAATGGTATTTCTTAAGTGCTTTCTATGTGTCCCGTGAGTGGAGTACAGGTTTTCTCAATGATTTCAGCAGGAGTGGCCAACTGCAAGGCTTCTCAAACCACATTCATTTTCTCTAGTCTAATATTCAGGCCAACCAAAGGGTGGAATGCTGCCAGAGGCATCCAATCAGTTGCTAGAAGGCAGTCAGATTTGGGGATGCAGGGATGCTAAAGGCAAGGTTGATGAACTCATGCTTGAGCTGATTAACCCGCAGGCAGAATGGTAGTTTGAATAAATGCCTCTAACAGGCTTGAAGGAAATTAGCATCTCCAAAACAGTGCATTTGCTTCTGGAAGCAGCGGACGTGCCCTGGGCCTCTGAGCTTGGTCTTGTCAAGCCTGATTCTGACCTTGGGTGAGGGGTGAAGATCCAGGAAGGGGGTCTGGGCCATGCACCATCAAACCTGATGACCTCAGATTTTCAGCAGAAAAGAATCAGCCACAAATTATCACGAACATTACTCTTTCCTAAATGTTGCTCTATTATTACATCTGTCTTCCTCTGGTAGTCTTTATTTTAGAATGGGAACAGGAACAGCTACCAAACATGTCAAACATTTAATTTTCAACTCTCGCTTTAGAGTGCTCGCCTTGTAAAATGAAGTCAGTCTCTCCCTGTCACATTGAACAACCCCACACCTGTAATATGAAGCAACTGTAATAAGAAGCGATTGAATAGTGTATTATTTGCAAACAAAAATCTATCTGATCATGCTGAAAGGACACATATTCTAAACAACAATATGTATCATCTAAGAAAGCTCTTTTCACTTTGGCTGTTGATTACTTTCCCAAATTGAAGAAGAAATCATTGTGTAGTATTTTTAAATTACTGGAAAAAAATTCCTACCTTAATGAAATCTTTGCAAAACCATCAGGCAAACTAGGTAATTATCCACTCTCCCATCAGTGATGGAGATGTGTTGAAAAGCGGCTCACTTGTGGATGAGAACGATAGAACCTCTTGAGACTGTAGAGTAAGTTGTTTTTTTCCTAGGAATTGGCTCTTTCAGAGCTGCAGAAGATCCAGGATTTTTGCCCATTTAAGCCTCTATTTTCTTTTGTCACATGGAATCAGAATGGTGAATTGAAATCCCCTAGGCTTGAGCTGGTCCCTTCTACTTGTCACTCTGTCAGAGGATCAACATCCAGGAAGAAGTTTTCCGGTTGGTCAGTTGGCAGGGAGGGAAAAGAGAGCAGAACTGAAGTCATGTTTTGTCACTAGATAAGACTGTGGTTCACTCTCAGCTGGATTAGAGTGGAGGTTTGGCTCTGATTTAAGGAGGACATAATCGAGTTTGAGAAGTTACAGTGGAAGTTAATATCAAGACAGGCAGTCAGGATGGTTAGGGAGATAATAATAATTACGGTATTTGTTAAGCCGAGCACTGTTCTAAGCGCTGGGGTAGATACAAGGTAATCAGGTTGCCCCACGGGGGGCTCACAGTTTTAATCCCCATTTTACAGATGAGGTAACTGAGGCACAAAGAAGTTAAACGGCTTGCCCAAGCCACACAGGAGACAAATGGCAGAGCGGGGATTAGAACTCGTGTCCTCTGACTCCCAAGCCTGGGCTCTTTCCACCAAGCCACACTGCTTTCCATGAGATGAAGATGCTTCAATTTAAGAAGGGAGGGAATGTTTAAGACAACTTAATGCGGAAAGGCAAAATGAAGAGGACACATGGTTGACGTTTTGAAATCATGGATTAGTAGATACAAAATTGTTCTTTTGAAATGGTATTTATTAAATGCTTTCTATGTGTTAAGGGCTGGGGTAAATATGAGATAATCAGATTGAACACATTTCCCACCCATATGCTTTACCAAAACTTGCCAAATCAGGATTAGCAGTCAACCGCTGACACTGGTGGTTCCAAACAAACAAAAGAAAACACTTCTTCACACAACACACATGACATTTGTCATCAATTGTATTAACTTTGGAGCTTGTATCATTTTAAATTGAACTTAAAATGAGAAATGCCACCCTGACGTGTGGACTGAATGTCTCCTGGAAGCAGTAGACAGGTATTTTTTCAGTGGCAGTGAGTCCTCGGAACAGGCTTGCATGCTTTTGAACATTCCCAGTCAAGCTCCACATCGCCAGGGTGTCTTTGGGCTCACATTTCCCAGGAACTGGAATGTTACCACTGCCTGATTTGAGACCACTTAACAGATGTCAAAGGACAATTTTCATCGCATAATAACCTGAGTTAAGTTTGAACCGTGCCCTGTTTTCAATCCTCTAAATCATCTCACTTCCCCCATAGGCACACTTCGCTTGTTGGTTGAGAGGAGGTACACAGCCCAGTGAAGGATCTAGGAATAGCAGATGTCAAAAATGAAGGCACCCCCATAGTCCGTGGTGGATGAGGCTTGCTCCCTGGCACCCAGGATTAAGATTTCCCCATAAACCCAAGACATGCTTCCAGGCACAAGATAGAAAATAAAAATGTTACACAAATTCTTAAAGCTGAAAGGATTTCATTTATTTTTCTTGTTTCAGAAGCACAAATTGCTTTAGAAGGGACCATTTCCCCTACCATCTTTTATGATTGAAATATTTTACAAAGAAGAAAAAAATGGAATGATTCAAAATGATATTTTCCATACATTTAGCAGCCCTTTGGATTTGAAGAAGATGCATCTGATGCTGAGATATTTATCGGTGTGTCCAGGTGTGAGAGGTAGTGTGGCCATTTGTCCGGTTTTGTATCAGTCTGTTTTGAGATGCTCCGTCCCCTGTTTGATAGAGATTCAGCGCCAGGCCCCTTCATCGTCATCATAATCATCGACAGCAACAACAATCAATAGTATTTATTGAGTGCTTTCTGTGTGCAGAGCACTGTACAAGTGCTTGGGAGAGTACAGTACAACAAAGTTGGTAGACATGTTCCCTGACTGCAAGGAGTTCACTATCTTTCACTAAATTATAAGTAGGTACCTAAGTGCTGTGGGCCTGAGGGTTGTGTGAATAACAAGTGTTTAAAGGGTCCAGAGTCAAATCTCTAGTCAACACAGAAGGCTTTGATGATGGGGAGAGGTCTGTCGTATATGAGGGAGAGGGGCAATCCAGGCCAGAGGGAGGCACCGTAGTTTAGTGGAAAGAGCACGGGCTTGGGTGTCAGAGGTCGTGGGTTCTAATCCCACCTCTGGCGCTTGTCAGTTGTGTGACTTTGGGCAAGTCACTTAACTTCTCTGTGCCTCAGTTACTTCCTCTGTAAAATGGGGATTGAGACTGTGAGCCCCACATGGGACAACCTGATTACCTTGTATCTACCCCAGCACTTAGAACAGTGCTTGGCACATAGTAAGAGCTTATTTACATAGAGAAGCAGTGTGGCTCAATGGAAAGAGCACGGGCTTGGGAGTCAGAGGTCATGGGTTCGAATCCTGACTCTGCCACTTGTCAGCTGTGTGACTGTGGGCAAGTCACTTCACTTCTCTGTGCCTCATTTATCTCATCTGTAAAATGGGGATTAACTGTGAGCCTCACGTGGCACAACCTGATTACCCTGTATCTACCCCAGTGCTTAGAACTGTGCTCTGCACATAATAAGTGCTTAACAAATACCAACATTATTATTAAGAGCTTAAATACCATTATTATTATTATGTAGATGCTAAGCTTGGGGATCGATTCAAGAAAATCACATCAGCTATAGACTCTATCTCATATAGATCTCCCAGGCTAAGAATATTTGACCCTCATTTTTTTGCACATGAGGAAACAGGCACTCAGATGTCTAAGATAATGCATAGCAGGCAAGTGACAGAATTGGAAGTAAAACCAAGGACTCCTGACTCCCAGTTCCACATTCTCTGTGTTAGGCCACCTTCCTCACACCCAGCAGGCATTTGGTAAATGTCATTGGTCCTCTTCCCCCTTCCCATCTTTCTCCTTCTCCTCCTCCTTGCCCAAGTAATGCCATTCTGGATTGCTGCATGCCAAGATGATCTGTCCTGCTACTGTGTCATTAGTGACCACTGCTATGCCACTTAGTTTGCCACTTTGTGATTTAGTTTGGCTTCACTTTATCAGTGTATGATTATCGTAGGTCAAAAAGAGTTTAGATATATTCAAGGGCCAGCTGCTCATTATAGGTTCTAGAGAGGAAGGTAGCAGAGGGCCATCCAAGGACAAGGACCTAGACCAAGGGCAGCCATGCAACACCTATGGAGGATCAGTGCCCCAGCTTCTTGCTTATTGGGTGGAGGTGACCACCCCTCCCCACAACCCCGGATCTGGAACCTCCCCCACCCCGCAACATACTGGGCTTGGTCCCACACCATCCCCTGTCAGTAACATAAGGCACTTGCTCAGCCCGCCCTGGCCCCTACGCCCTGCCCCACGCCATTAGAGGAGGTGAAGGCTCTTCTGAAAAGGGCCTAAGATTAAAAATTAGTTGCAAATGGCATGGGAAGATTTCATATTCTTCACCACATACCAAGAACCTTCATCGTCCCATTTCCCTAGCCTCTTCCTCCCCACCAGATAGTTGAGGGTGGCAAATTGGGGTGCTATTTCTTGGGAAGACCTGCCCCTATCTGATTAAAATAATTCAGTGGAAAGTGTTTGCCATTTACTCATCCTCCATCTATGTCTATAATACTTGTTTATTGAAACTCTGCTTGGGGAAAGAAGAGGGTGTGACCATGTTCACCCCTCTTGCTGCTTTTTGCAGCTCTGCTGGTCAACACAACTACCTGCCACAGACCCCAGCCAGACTCTGCCACTTACCAGCTGTCCCAGGTTGTACTCTTTCCCAGAACTAGGGGCAATCATGCCTGGGCCACCCTTTACCTTGCCATGTCAACTGCTCCTCTAGACTGATATTTTTTCCTTATGGGCAAAGATCACTTCTACAACCCTATAGTATTATACTCTTCCAAGCAATTAGAACAATGCTCTGCTCAGAGTGAGTGCTCAAAAATACCAAAGACTTACTGATTGAAGTTAGGGGTGTTAGGGGATTCATTTCTGAACATTAGGATTGTTGTCCTCAAGGGTTGCCATCACATGATCCCACCAAACACTTGTTGCCCCGATAGAGGCAAAATCCTGGAATGGATGGACCATTGATCTTCCCAGCAGTGACATCGCTCATGGTCTTAGGGTCACGCTGATGTTCTACCTTCTGAGGGCTCTAATCTCACTATCTTCCCTCCATCTTTCCTTTATGAGGAGGAGGGGGAAGTCACACAAGGTTGTAACAGCAGCCCCATGTCCATTTCAACCAAAATAAGAAGATCAGCCTACACAAACAGTTTTAATCACCTTGGCATTTACTACAGGTGTACATGACCCATTGTTTGAGATTTATAAAATATAAACATGTACATATACACACTCATACACACACACGTACACGTGAACACACATACTCTCATTCATGTATTTGTCCTGGATCACGGCTTCACTGGCCTCATTCCCCAAATTCAGCCTGCCTGAACCTCAGTGGGATGCATCTAATTGGAACACCATTTAAAACTGCCTTCATCAACACCACTCTTCTTCTCAGCTTATGTTGGTTTCTGAAGCAGAAGCTCAGCAGTGTCAAGCAGACAATATGAGTTTCAGAATGGAGTGGTGACTGACAGGAGGTAGGAGGCTGGGGTGTTCAGATGTCAGTGGAAAAGTGGCTTCCTACAGGAACAATCATAAATCTTCCATTACAGCAGCTCAGAATATGACTTCTTTTCTTCCTCCTTCTCCTCCTCCTCCCCCTCTTCCTCTTCCTCCTCCTCTAGTGATTAGACTATCCTAGCTCTGGGGTGCACATTTAATTCATCTAAAATTTTTGAAACTACTAGGGAGGATGAGAAACCAGAATTAAATCAAGGCAATCTGGAAAACAACACTGGCAGTAATCAATACAATGAGTGAATGCAAACATCTTTGATTCATTAAACATGGAAAATAACATTTAACAACAATGATTTTACTGTATTAACACAAAAGAAAATGAGGATCCTTCATTCTAGACCCAAATGGGCATTGTGTTTTGTAAACAGGGCACATTTGTTCCAATCAATGCAATGAATGCCTCCAATACAATAGTTACCCATCCACTTTGGGGTTGTCATTGAGTCCTGGGATGATTAGAACGCATATTAGTAAATGACAAATGGTGTTTGCCATGCAACAAGTCTTTCCAGGAAAGAAATGATCACTTTTTAAACGCATTAGAGATGCTGTAAAATTAGGTTTTACAAAACAGGTTTTGGGGTATTTGTGTTTATCATTATTTATTGGGAAAAACTCTGCTCTCTGAAAGGAAGGACTCTGTGAATATCTGAGTACCAAGAAACAGACAGGCCCTGAATGGCAAATGCATCTCTTGTTCTCTCATATTCTCTTTGCTTCTCTTGTTCTCTCTCACCCCCCCCCCCCACCTTCTTCCTTCCCTCTCTCCATATCTCTCTCTCTTTTTCTATGTATATGTATATACATATATGTGTTTGTGTGTATAGATGTGTATATATGTGTGTGTGTACATACCTGTATATATATACATACACATATGAAGAAGGAGAGACATGGAGATAGGAAGGAAGGAGAGAAGAAAGAGGGGTGAGAGAGAGAGAGCGAGCAAGGTAGGGAGAGAGAATAAGAGAGAGAGAGATGGCAGGATGGCTGAATGGCAGAATTAGGGAACAATCTTCCAAAAGCACATATCTAGCAACAGTGGAATGCCTGAATGTGATGTCGTATGTGAGGTCAGTATTACAACACAAATTACAACACAAAACACAACACAGCAGACATCTGAGTGAGGTGTAAGTGTCGGGGAGAAAATTGCTCTCTGGAGGCTTTTAAATACAGGAAAGACCATCTGACCGGGATGATCTAGGAGTTGTTATACCTAGATGCGGGGGATGGACTATATGACCTTTGGTCTCTCACAGTTTGGGGGGTTTTATGGTATTTTTAAGCATTTATTATGTGCCAGGCATTGTTCTAAGCAGGTAGATATAAACTCTTCAGGTTGGTCACAATCCAAATCTCACAGGGGCTCATAATCTTAATCCCCATTTTTCAGATGAGGTAACCGAGGCCCAGAGAATTGAAGTGATTTGCCCAAGGTCCCAAAGCGGCAAGTTAGAGGAGCTATGACTAGAAACCGTGACCTTCTGACCCCAGACCCATGTTCTATCCACTAATTTATCCTAGCTCTGTCACTTCCCTGCTGTGTGACTGTGGGCCAGTCATTTGAAATCTCTGTGCCTCAGTTTCCCTCATCTGTAACATGGTGATTAAGAGCCGGTTCTTCCCTACTGCTTGAACTGTGAGACTCATGAGGATCAGAGATTGTGTCTGATTTCATTGTATTGTATCTTAGTCCAGTGCTTTTCCCATAATATGCACTTAATAAATACTGCTTATTATGCTTATAATATGTAATCATGTAATGCATTAGCGTGGCTCAGTGGAAAGAGCACGGGCTTTGGAGTCAGGGCTCATGAGTTCGAATCCCAGCTCTGCTACTTGTCAGCTATGTGACTGTGAGCAAGTCACTTAAGTTCTATGTGCTTCAGTTCCCTCATCTGTAAAATGAGGATTAAGACTGTGAGCCCCACATGGGACAACCTGATTCCCATGTGTCTACCCCAGCGCTTAGAACAGTGCTTGGCACATAGTAAGCGCTTAACAAATACCAACATTATTATTATTATTATTAATATACTAATTAAAAATTCATTAATGATAATAAAGCAAATAATAAATCAAAACACAAGTGAGGCATGGGCCTGGGAGTCAGAAGGTCATGGGTTCTAGTCCCAGCTCCCCAACTTGTCTGCTGTGTGACCTTGGCCATCTGCCATTTCTCCAACTCCTCCAGGCTTCTGGGTTCAAGGTAGGTTTTAATTTTTCCTTGGCATTTGTTAAGCACTTACTATGTACCTGGCACTCTACTAAGCACTAAGGTTGATAGAGCTGATCAGTTTGGACACAGTCCAGGTCCCATATAAGGCTCATAGTTTTAGCCCCCATTTTGGAGATGACAGAACTGAGGCCCAGGATTTCCCTATCACTGGACTCTGCTCTAAGGACAGTCCATCTATACTCTCCCCTCTATTCAAAGACTTATTGAAGGTACATCTCCTCCATGAGGCTACGTCCCCTTTTTCTCTCTCCCTCCTTTTTGCATCACCCTAACTTGCTTCCTTTATTCATCACCCCCTTCCAGAGCTCCACAGCACTTGTGTACTGTCATTTATTTATTTGTATTAATGTCTGACTCCCCTTATAGATTGCAAGCTCATTGTGAACAGGGACTGTGTCTATTATATTGTTAAATTGTACTCTCCCAATCGCTTAGTACAGTGCTTTGAACACAGTAAGCGCTCACTAAATACTATTGACTGACAAATTTTCCCTAAATATGGGGTTCTTCAAGAAAGCAAAACCTGTGGCAAAAGAGATTTGGGGCAGATACACACTGAGATGGTAGCCCTCCACTGTATTAGAAGAAATACCCTCTCTATCTTATTCTTGAAAGAGTCTTCAGACATTGCATTGTAACTTTGTACTCTCCAGTGCTCCGATAACTTTCACTACAATTTGTTGCAATAAAATATGGTAGAAATAATGATAATAATAATTCTGGTATCTATTAAGTGATTACATTCTGCTAAACAATGTACCAAATAGTAGGAAAGAATGGCTTAAAGAGAAATCCATTTTTTCCAACTGTCGTGAGGAAAGAACTCAATCTGGTGGGGTTTATCTGTCTGTTTCTCTGGCTCTCCTCAATCATTCTTTCAGTTAATTGTATTCATTGAGTGCTTACTGTGTGCAGAGGACTGTACTAAGTGCTTGAGAAAGTGAATATTACAGAAACATTCCCTGCCCCCAACGAGCTTACAGTCTAGACGACTGCTTTGTCATAATAGTAGCACTGATTCATATTTAATATTTTCTCCTTCTTGACTGTGAGCTCATTTTTTTGTTAAATGCTTATTTATATCAACTATTGTTCTAATCTGCGCAAGGGTAAATGCAAGTTAATTAGGTTGGACAGAGTCCCTGTCCCACATGGGGCTCAAAATCTAAGCATCTAATCAGTCAAGCAAGCAATAAAATTTATTGAGTGCTTTTTGTGCTCAGAGCACTGCACTAAGCCCAGCCCTTGGGAGAGTATGACATAAAAAAAAATTGGCAGACATTTTCCCTGCCCACAAAGAGCCTACAGTATAGAGTGGGGAGACAGACAAATTTAAATAAATAAATTAAAGATACGAATGTGAGTTCTTTGGGGATGAGGGAGGGGTGAATAAAGGGAGCAAATCCAAGTAGTAGGGAGAACAGGAGGAGTGAGGCAAAGTGAAGTTAAGTGACTTGTCCAGGGTCACACAACAAGCATTTTGTAGACCAGGGATTACAACCTAAGTCCTCTGACTCCCAGGTCTGTGCTCTTTCCACTAGGCCAAGCTGCTCATTGTGGACAGGGAAGATGTCTACCAACTCTACTGTACTGGACTCTCCCAAGTACTTATTACAGTGCTTTGCACATAATAAGCACTCAGTAAATACTACTGATTGACTTATTAGACCCTTGCTGTGTGTGCAGCACAGCACAGAGTTCTGGCGTCATATTAGCCAGTCAGATGAGGATTCTGTTTCATCACTTCCAAACTGCAGTGGAGGGGCCACGGCGTCTCAGAGCATTGTCTCTTGGGAGATAAATTTCCGCTCTCGTCAATAAAGTTTTTCATTTAAGTGAATCATTTGTCAAGCACCATATGTGATCCTCATTAATGGGCTTGATTCGATTTTGTGAATAACAGCTTTATTACGGTTTCTTCTCTTCCTAACTTCCCACTTTATCGGGAAACTTCGGGGGCTTAATGAGGTTGACTCAGTGATTGTCAGACGTGAGGAAGGAATGCACTCACAGGAAGGGGCAGCAGCTTTCCTGATTTAGGTGCCAAAGCTGTGTCTTGGCAGGCAGGGAGAAAGATGCTGGATTTCAATGGGTGAGTCTAGGAAATCTCATTTTTTAGCATTAGTCCCACATCTTTGTTCAGGTTAGGAAAAGAAACAGCAAGAACAGTCTCAAATGAAAGCCATATTACTTTGAAAGGAAGGTGACCTTGAATTTAAAACAGCCCCCACAACCCCCCAGACCAACCCCTAAATCTGGTTCTTCAGTGGAAAACAAAAAGTACCAAGGAAAGCCAAGACAAATGTCTCGCTAACGTTTCACGGGCCTGGGAGTCAGGAGGCTGAGATCTAATCTTGTCTGCTGTTTGACTTTGGACAAGTCACTTAACTTCTCTGCCTCACAGTTTCCTCCTCTGCAAACATGTAGATAAGATTCTTACTCTCCTTCCCTCTTAGACTATGCCACTTGGGCCAGGGACCAAGGCTAACCAGACTATCATGTATCTAGCCCGGCATTCAGTATAGTGTTTGCCAAATAGTAAACATTTAGCAAATATTATTATTATTGTTTTTAATCATGATTGAGTTCTGTGTTTCCTGACAAAGCTTCTGCAGAAGCTGGAGTGATTTTCCTCAGGGGCAGAGAAGGGGAATAGCATCTCCACTAAAAGCAGCCTCCATTATATCTGCTGGGCTTCACTCTGCCCCTCCCCTCTCAGGATGTTGAAGAGAAACAAAGGAAGAGGGAGCTGAAGTGACCAGGCTGGAGACAGTAGTAAGTAGTACAACAAGTAATTCCCTTGCTTTAAAGAGTTAAAATTCTTAATCTCCCATTCTTTGCTCCAGGTTTGATTTATTTTGATTTAAGATATGCTCTCCCCTTCCTCCCTCTCATAAATTCACACTTAAACAGAACATCGTTTATTCAGTTCTATTGTGATTAGAACTCTTGATGCTAAACCCGATTTCGGTGGAAAAACCTCATAAAAACTGTATCTGATCTTCTGACATCTTTATGCAATTTTAAGATTTTTGCACATAAATGAAAGAAGGAGTTGAGAACTTTAAATGTTGGGGATTTTCATGATAAATGTGCAAAAAACTATACTGTAGCTCACATCTGTAAGCTAAAATCCCCATTCCAAAAGAGCCTTTGGTTTAAAGGCACATGAATCTCAAGAGTGAAAGCTCTCACATCAGTGGCTCAGCATGCTGAAGAGGCCTTCATCGTTTCATGGTTATTAGTGAAAGAACAATAATAATACAGCACTGACCTGAGCCAACCCTGAATCAAACAGAGCCCAGACGAGGTGTATTCTGGTACCCTTGCCTGCTTCCCCCTCTTCCTATTTTACCTATCTTCCTCAGGACCAATAAAACTGGTGGGGTGGGTGGAATACAGCTTGGAAAATGAAGCAGCATAGCTTAGTGGAAAGAGCACAGGCTTGGGAGTCAGAGGCCATGGATTCTGATCCTGCCTCCACCACTTGTCTGATGTGTGACCTTGGGTAAGTCACTTAATTTCTCTGTGCCTCAGTTACCTCATCTGTAAAATGGGGATTCAAAGTGTGAGCCCCAAGTGGGACCACTTGATTACCCTGTATCAGCCCAGTGCTTAGAACAGTTCTTGGCACATAGTAAGGGCTTAACAAATACCTTAATTTTTATTGTTATTACTACTAATAAAAAATTCAAACACCAAGTCAGTGGAAGGAGAAATCAGTTTGAGCACATGTGTCACAATACCTCAATCTCATCTATCTCATCACCGACCTCTTGTCCACATCCTACCTCTGGCCTGGAATGCCCTCCCTCCTCATATCCGACAGATAATTACTCTTCCCCACTTCACAGCCTTTTTGAAAGCACACTTCCTCCAAGAAGCCTTCTCTGATTAAGCCCTCCTCTTCTGCACCACTCTTATTTGCTCCTCCATTCATCTTCCCTCCCATCCCCATAGCACACATGAATATATCTTTATATATATTGAGAAGCAGCGTGGCGCAGTGGAAAGAGCACGGGCTTTGGAGTCAGGGCTCATGAGTTCGAATCCCAGCTCTGCCACTTGTCAGCTGTGTGACTGTGGGCAAGTCACTTAACTTCTCGGGGCCTCAGTTACCTCATCTGTAAAATGGGGATTAAGACTGTGAGCCCCACGTGGGACAACCTGATTCCCCTTGTTTACCCCAGCGCTTAGAACAGTGCTCTGCGCATAGTAAGCGCTTAACAAATACCAACATTATTATTATATCTGAGAAGCAGTATAGTGTAGTGGATGCAGTACGGGCCTGGGAGTCAGAAGGTCATGGGTTCAAATCCCAGCTCCACCACTTGTCTGATGTGTGACCTTGGACAAGTCACTTAACTTCTCTGTGCCTCAGTTACTTCATTGTAAAATGGAGATCGAGACTGTGAGCCCAGTGAGGGACGGGGACTGTGACCAACCCAATTTGCTCCTCTCCATCCCAGTGCTTAGTTAGTACAATGCCTGGCACTTAGTAAGCAATTAACAAATTCCATTTTTATCATTATTATTATCATATCTGTAATTTATTTCTTTATATTAATGTCTGTCTACCCCTCTAGACTGTGAGTTCATTTTGGGCAGGGAATGTGTCTATGTGCTATTCTATTGCACTCTCCCAAGCACTTAGTACAGTGCTTTGCTCACAGTAAGCACTCAATAAATACGATTGAATGAATGAATGAATGTCTGTTCCTAAAGGTGTTTCAAAAGAGTCGGGGAGGGGCACCCCACTTACCTGCTGCAAATATTCCCTACCCCACCTTACTGGCAGCCAAAATCCTATTTCCACGGTCCATGGCTGACTCACGTTCTCCTTCCCCTGGATCTGGCACCAGAAATGTGGAACAGACCCACCATAGTCAGGGCATTAAGTGAAGTTACATTTTCTTGCTAGAGAAGGAGGCAGTGTTTGGAACAACCCAACATCCAGAAATGTGCCTGGCACATAGCAAGAGTTTAATAAATACCATTACTACATACATATATGTGTGAACACACACTCACAGAGTATAACTTCTGCTCTGTCCTCAGAGCAACCCACATTATTGCCTGCATTCAATTTGCTTATACAGCCATAAAATGTCCCTAAATTCTTTTTAGCAAAAAAATGTTAATTCTTCTTCCTGGCCATCTATTCCATTACACTGATGCTTTGCAGATCTGTTTGTAATTCATCTTTCCACTGGGTTGGGAGAGGTCTTACACTGTATTTGATGTTGTGATCATTAGTATTAATTTCTACTGGGCAAAAGATGGGAATGTTGCTTTGCAGAGACAAAATTGGAAGAGAAGGCTTTTGGATGTGGAAAATATCTTCTCTGGGGGGCAGAGAGAGCAGGTATGGATGGGCTGCCTTCTTCCTACTGGAAGCCACTTTGTTTAACTGGTCAAGGGGCCTCAGCAAATTGTCTCTCATGTTATGCAAGTTGCCAAGTTGTGACTGGAGACATGGTTACCCACCCACAGCATCGGCAGTAGTATCAGAAAGAACGGGAAGGCCTTCCTCAATCTATTTCTTATGGTAGTTCTTAAACGCTTACTATGTGCCACTCACTGTACTAAACGCTGGGGTAGATACAAGCTAATCAGGTTGGACACAGATCATGACCCACATGAGACTCATAGTCTTAATCCCCATTTTAATACTACTACTAATGATAATTACGGTATTTGTTAAGTGCTTACTATGTACCAAGCACTGTATTAAGTGCTGGAGTGTGTACTAGCAAATCATATTCGTTCATTCAATAGTATTTATTGAGCGCTTACTATGTGCAGAGCACTGTACTAAGCGCTTGGAATGAACAAGTCGGCAACAGATAGAGACAGTCCCTGCCGTTTGACTGGCTTACAGTCTAATCGGGGGAGACGGACAGACAAGAACAATGGCAATAAACAGCGTCAAGGGGAAGAACATCTCGTAAAAACAATGGCAACTAAATAGAATGGAAGCGATGTACATTTCATTAACAAAATAAATAGGGTAATGAAAATATATACAGTTGAGCAGACGAGTACAGTGCTGAGGGGATGGGAAGGGAGAGGGGGAGGAGCAGAGGGAAATGGGGGGAAAAGAGGGTTAAGCTGTGGAGAGGTGAAGGGGGGGCGGTAGAGGGAGTAGAGGGAGAAGGGGAGCTCAGTCTGGGAAGGCCTCTTGGAGGAAGTGAGTTTTAAGTAGGGTTTTGAAGAGGGGAAGAGAATCAGTTTGGCGGAGGTGAGGAGGGAGGGCATTCCAGGACTGCGGGAGGACGTGGCCCAGGGGTCGACAGCGGGATAGGCGAGACCGAGGGACGGTGACGAGGTGGGCGGCAGAGAAGCGGAGTGTGCGGGGTGGGCGGTAGAAAGAGAGAAGGGAGGAGAGGTAGGAAGGGGCAAGGTGATGGAGAGCCTTGAAGCCTAGAGTGAGGAGTTTTTGTTTGGAGCGGAGGTCGATAGGCAACCACTGGAGTTGTTTAAGAAGGGGAGTGACATGCCCAGAGCGTTTCTGCATGAAGATGAGCCGGGCAGCGGAGTGAAGAATAGACTGGAGCGGGGCGAGAGAGGAGGAAGGGAGATCAGAGAGAAGGCTGACACGGTAGTCTAGCCAGGATATAACGAGAGCCCGTAACAGTAATGTAGCCATTTGGGTGGAGAGGAAAGGGCGGATCTTGGCGATATTGTAAAGGTGAAACCGGCAGGTCTCGGTAATGGATAGGATGTGTGGGGTGAATGAGAGAGACGAGTCAAGGATGACACCGAGATTGCGGGCCCGAGAGACGGGAAGGATGGTCGTGCCATCCATGGTGATAGGGTAGTCTGGGAGAGGACTGGGCTTGGGAGGGAAGATGAGAAGCTCAGTCTTGCTCATGTTGAGTTTTAGGTGGCGGGCCAACATCCAGGTGGAGACATCCTGGAGGCAGGAGGAGATGCGAGCCCTGTCCCAGGTGGGGCTCACAGTCTCAATCTCCATTTTACAGATGAGGTAACTGAGGCACAGAGAAGTGAAGTGACTTGCCCAAAGTCATACTGAAGACATGTGGCGGAGCCGGCATTAGAACTCATGACCTTCTGACTCCCAGGCTAGTGCTCTGTCCACTATTCCATGCTGCTTCCCTACAGATGAGGTAACTCATTCATTCATTCATTCCTTCTGTCATATTTATTGAGTGCTTACTGTGTGCAGAATACTGTTCTAAGTGCTTAGGAGAGTACAGTATAACAATAAGACCCACAACAAGCTTACAGCCTCGAGGGGTTTACAGTGAGGCACAGAGAAGTTAAGTGACTTGCCTAAGGACACACAGCAGACAAGCGGACAGAACCGGCGTTAGCACCCAGGTCCTTCTGACTCCCAGGCCTTTACTCTATCCACTAGGCAATGCTGCTTTTCTGGGTAGTTCGCTGCCTAGAGCCCAAATCAAAGCCGGTTTCTTTCCTTTACACAAGCTTCCGCCCCCCCCCCCCCAACGGGGTCTGGAGTGGAAATCAAACTTAATCTTAATCTCCTAGTCAGAGCTATCCATACCCTTTCCCTCACCCTTGTCCTCTGCCCCAGGCTACCACTAGATTGAATATACCTGGAGGCCGGGATTTTGTCTATTAACTTTATGGTTCCTCTCCCGCCTTCTGCCCCATTGGATTCTGATGGAAAGTCCCAGGATTCAGGTCCTGCTGAGATTCACAGCCCAGTGGAAAGAGCACGGACCTGGAAGTCAAATGGTCTCGGTTCTAATATAGGCTCTGCCACTTGTCTGCTGTGTGACCCTAGGCAAGTCACTTCACTTCTCTGTGCCTCAGTTTCCTCACCTGTAAAACAGGGATTAAGACTGTGAGCCCCATGTGGGACAGGGACTATGTCCAACCTGATTAGCTTATTTCTTCTCCAGTGTTTAGTACAGTGCCTGGCACGAAATAAATGCTTAACAAATATTTAAAAAGTCCACTGAAATTCATTTTAATAATTGTATAAACAAATCCAGGAATCAATCAATCAAATGTACTGAGTGCTTATTGCATGCAGAGCACTGTACTAAGCACTTGAGAGTACAATATAGCAGAGTTGGTAGACATGTTCCCTGCCCAGATTGAAAAGACTGTCTAGAAGGGAGACAGATTAGTCATTTAGACTGTGAGCCCATCATTGGGCAGAGATTGTCTCTATCTGTTGCCGAATTGTACATTCCAAGCTCTTAGTACAGTGCTCTGCATATAGTAAGCGCTCAGTGAATACTACTGAATGAAAGAATGATTCCAAGGCTGATTTCTAAATTTATAGTTTCCTCTGGGGAAGGCAGTTCTTGAGAGTTCAGTTTCAATTAGGGAAAATAGCATCCTCCTGGCTGCTGGGAAAAAGGAATGGAAGGTTTCCACTGCGCACTGGACAATCCCGATCCCACTGAACAAGTTTGTTCTGGATCCAAACCAGCATCTCCTTTTGCCTTCGGCAGGAAAGGATCTCAGGCAGAAAGGGAGAGAGACGGGGGAGAGACAGAGGGAGAGAAAGGGAGGGAGAGAGTAAACTCTTTATCAGAGAAATACCCCAGGGGCAGAGTTTCCAGAAACAGCTTTCTACCCAGTGGATACTGACTTGGCGGAAGGCTTTTCTGCATCTCTCTGTGGATTTAATTTACAACTTTATCTGATCCAGGAGTTGAGTGATCTTTCCTGCAGCCAGGCCCCCTGTGGGGATACATGGCTTTCAGTTGGTCCGTCAGTCTGGCACAGAAGAAATAATCCTCCCCTTGTCACCCTCCCCCCACCCCCCGCAAAAAAAAAGAGAGAGAGAGGAAGCAACTTCATCCTTACTCACTGGCATATCGAATTTCCCAGTGTCCCAGCAGAGAGCACCTTGTAAACTATCTACCAACTCTCCTGCATTGTACTCTTCCAAACACTGAATACAGTGCTCTGCATGCACTGTAAGACAGGGACTGTGTCCAACCTGATTAACTTGTATCTAACCCAGCTCTTAGAACTGCACTTAGCACATAGTAAGTGCTTAACAAGTTCCATTATTAGCAAGAAGCAGCATGACCTAATAGAAAGAGCAAGGGCTTTGGAGTAGAGGACCTGAGTCCTTATTCCAGCTCTACCATTAGCTCTGCCAAATTATAGCTGTGTGACCTTTGACAACTCTCTGTGTCTCAGTTTCCTCAACTGTAAAATGAGATTCACTATCAGTTCTCCCTCCCACTTAAGACTGGAACCCCAGTCTACAGGCCCATGAGAGACTGGAACTCTGTCCAACCTAATTGACTTCTAATTAACCCAGTGCTTTGAACAGTGATTGACGCATAGTAGGTGCTGAACAAGACTCCGGTGCCCCAGTTACCTCATCTGTAAAATGGGGATTAAGACCGTGAGCCCCAAGTGGGACAACCTGATTACCCTGTATCTACCCCAGCACTTAGAACAGTGCTCGGCAAATAGTAAGTGCTTAACAAATACCAACATTATTATTATTATTACTATTACTAAGGGCTCAATCACTACCACTGATTAATTGATTACCTGTGAGGGGTAGGTTGCCTCTCTTGTGCCCCTATGTTACCATGAAGGGAGGCTATGGAGTCTATTAATTTCCCCAGGAGCTTGGCTGAGTTACTGTGCTGCAGGATTGGACACAGCTATGCCCTTGGACACCGAAGCTTTTCGGCAGGGTGCCCTTTTCTGGTTTGGGCTTCCAGGGCACCGTGGGAGCATATATCCTACCAGATCTGGGCCTGTCCGGTCCTCCTTCTCCTCTTCCTCACACTATCAGTGATCTTGTTTTTGAGGACCTGAACTTCAAATTCAAGGACCTAAACCTCCTTCTGGTCACTCACCATTTCTCACAGGGAAAAAGAGCTGGAGGTTGTATCATTCAGGTGTCTATTGTGCTGTACATTTGCATTTGTTTGAAGTAGCCACCAGCCATCCCTTTAGATTGTAAACTCCCACTAGCCTGTAAGCTAATAGTGGATGGGAAATTTGTCTGTTTATTGTTATATAGTACTCTCCCAAGTGTTTAATATAGTGCTCTGCACACAGTAAGTGCTCAATAAATGCGATTGAATAATACCACCAACTCCCAAAGGCATTTATATCAATCTAGGAGAAAACTGCATAATGCGTCACATAGCCCAGCTTGTGGTTCTCAGTCCCTGTAAGAGACAAAGTGGTTCCCCCATCAAGGATGATCTGACAGAGGGTGAGTGAGAAGTGCAGGAAATGGGTGGGATGTTTCACAGTCTGGCAACAGGCTGGCACATATCATGCAAGTGTACTGATGAAACAATAATAATAATAATGTTGGTATTTAAGCGTTTACTATGTGCCGAGCACTGTTCTAAGCGCTGGGATAGACAGAGGGGAATCAGCTTGTCCCACGTGGGGCTCACAGTCTTAATCCCTATTTTACAGATGAGGGAACTGAGGCACAGAGAAGTTAAGTGACTTGCCCACAGTCACACAGCTGACAAGTGGCAGAGCTGGGATTCGAACTCATGAGCCCTGACTCCAAAGCCCGTGCTCTTTCCACTGAGCCACGCTGCTTCTCTAAGGGAAAAGTGGGCAGCATGAAGCAGTGTGGTTTAGTGGAAAGCATGGAGGTCTGGAAGTTAGAATTCTAATCCCACTTCTACCGCTTTTCTGATGTGTGACCTTGGGAAATGCACTAAACTTCAAAGTGACTATGTCATCTGTAAAATGGGGATTAAAGCTGTGAGCCCCGTGTGGGAGATGGACTGTATTCAGTCTGATCAGTTTGTATTTATCTTAGCACTTAGTACAGTGCCTGGCACATAGTAAGCACTTAACAAATACCATAATGAAGTAAAACTCACCCAGAAATGTCACAGATCTTTTTGTGATAACCCTTCTGAATGACCAGGGCAGCAGTGAATGACAGAGCCTGTGTAGGTGAACTTACCCCCATTGTCAGATAATTCCTGCCACTTGGATAAATCATGGAACTTTTCGGTGCCTCAGTTCCCTCATCTGTAAAATGAGAATACAATATAGTTTCTCTCTCCCTCTTTACTGTAAGACATACAAGAGACAGGTACTACATCCAATCTGAATCTCTTGCATCTATCATTTGCTTAGCACAGTGCTTAGGATGTGGTAAGTGCTTCAGAAATGAGATCATTATGTTAACTTCTCTTTGCCATTAGATTCAAGCTACTTGAGAGCAGGGACAGTGTCATATTCTCCTTTGCATATTCCCCAAATGCTGAAGACAGGGCTTTGCACCCAGGAGAGACTCAGAGGATTAATGATGATGATAACAATAATGAGAACTGTATTTGTTAGGTGCTTACTCTGAGCCAAACACTGTAATAAATTAGTCTCTAGAATGTATGCTCATTATGGGCAGGGAACGTGGTTGCTAATTCTGTTGTACTGTACTCTCCCAAAGCTTTGTACAGTGAACCTATTTATATATCTGTAATATCTTTATATGTATAAATGTCTGTCTCCCCCTCTAGACTGTAAGTTTGTTGTGGGCAGGGAATGCATATGTTTGTTGTTGTATTGTACTCTCCCAAGCACTCAGTACAGTGAATGAATGAATGAACTGCTCCACTGCACTAAATGTAGCCCTGAAGGCCTGCAGATTTCTGAACTGCCCCTGTTTCTCTCTCTCCTGCAGAGTAGCTGAGAGAATGGACTTCATTAACTCTTGGAGAATTTTCAGTCCAACACAGACTGCTAATTGTTCCACCTTTTAGTGGAATTAAAGCCACAGCACCTTTCAAAGACCACATTGGCCCACCACAACTACCCAGGCACTTCTGCAGTGCATTGACTTTGTCCCCACTGAACAGTTTTGAAGACAATTACGTTAATTCTGGACTGTCTTGTTTTTTTTAAGTAAAATGACTTTGCTTGGCAAACCCGCTCTAGCTAGGCAGTTCTATTAAAATAGCATCTCTCTTTACACCTAATTCCTTCTGTACTGCCAAGGTGCTCGACTAGGCTGTGAGGGACATGCATGCATTATAGCAATCATTAAAGATCAAGGTTTTCCAATTACCAAGTCACACTTAGGCAGCAATAGGCTGAGATGAATGAGGTGTGGGTGGGCAGCTTCATATTTAGAATCAAAGTTTTCAGATAAACAGGTACAAGGTGCTGATGCCTTGCTTCTTAAAGAGATTTGTTTCAACAGTTGGATGAGTCACCTCACAGAGATCATCTAGCCATAAAATGTATGACTACTCTGCGTTAACCATGGGATCAGTGATGAGGGTGTTTTAAATTAATCAGGGAAGCGGTTCTGGAGGAGGTGAATTTGAAGAGAGGCTTGAAGATGTTCTGCAGTGCCTGGAACAGAGTACATGCTTAAGAGATGCCATTAGTAGTAAGATGGGGAGAGAGGTGGTCTAGCGGATTTGTGAGGGGTGAGCATTATAGTCCAAAATAATAATTCTGGTATTTGTTAAGCACTTAATATGGTGTCAAAAACTGTTCTGAGTGCTGGGGCAGATACAAGTGAATCAGGTATGGGAAGCTCATAGTCTGAGGAATCAGAGGACCTGGGTTCCAATTCTGACTCCACCACTTGTGTGTTGTATGACTTTGGGAAAGTCACTTAACTTCTCTGTATCTCAGCTACCTCATCGGTAAAAATAGGGATTAAGCCTGTGAGCCCCATGTGGGACATGGATTGGGTCCAATCTGATTGGCTTAAATCTACCCCAGCACTTAGTATGGTGCCTGGCATATAGTAAGTACTTAATAAATGCCATTAAAAAAAAGGTCAGACATTGTCTGTGTCCATGAGGGGCTCACAGACAAAGTAGGAGTCCAAAGAGAAGATTCCTCTTATTTCATGTAGCTAAACCACCCTATCTGATCAGAAGCTGGGAGTCTCTCCTGACATGTGGTCCCTGCAAGCACAAGGCTTAGGAAGAAGTTAGATTGAAATAAGGTCCTACATGGGGCTCACAGTCTAAGTAGGAGGGAGAACAGGTATTGAATCCCCATTTTACAGTTGATGGAACTGAGACACTGAGGAAGTAAGTGACTTGCCCAAGATCACACAGCAAGTAAGTGGCAGACTGGCAATTAGAACCCAAGTCCTTTGACTCCCAGGCCTGTGTTTTTTCTGCTAGGTCAACCTGCTGAGAGACTGCCCTGCAACTTAGTATAGTGCTCTGACCACAGTAAGTGTTCAATAAATATGATCAATTGACTGATTAATTGATTGGAGAGAGGCCAGTCTGGGGAGTCAGATGGTGCCTGTTTCCCTGGGTCCATGCTACAGTTGTCCAGTGGGAAATCCAGGGTGGCTCCCAGGATCAAATTGCAACCTAGGCAGTCTGAGGGAATGGGGGAGCATGCTGGAGGATTGAAAGTGTCATTCACATACCTGTTCCAACAGACTAGAAAATTCAGACCCTTTTCTACCTCTTAGGATTTCCCACTACTTTCCTGGAAGCCTGGAAGGAGTAGTGGGAAAACAGGTATGGAAAAATCCCTTGTCATTTTCAGAAATGCTCAAGGATTCAGGCTCATTTTTTGAAAGTCAGCTTATAAATCCACTGACACAGTGACTCCATGTGTAAAATTCATTCATTCAATAGTATTTATTGAGCGCTTACTATGTGCAGAGCACTGTACTAAGCGCTTGGGATGAACAAGTCGGCAACAGATAGAGACAGTCCCTGCCGTTTGACGGGCTTACAGTCTAATCGGGGGAGACGGACAGACAAGAACAATGGCAATAAACAGCGTCAAGGGGAAGAACATCTCGTAAAAACAATGGCAACTAAATAGAATCAAGGTGATGTACAATTCGTTAACAAAATAAATAGGGTAACGAAAATATATACAGTTGAGCGGACGAGTACAGTGCTGTGGGGATGGGAAGGGAGAGGTGGAGGAGCAGAGGGAAAAGGGGAAAATGAGGGTTTAGCTGCGGAGAGGTAAAGGGGGGATGGCAGAGGGAGTAGAGGGGGAAGAGGAGCTCAGTCTCACCTCTTGGAGGAGGTGAGTTTTAAGTAGGGTTTTGAAGAGGGAAAGAGAATCAGTTTGGCGGAGGTGAGGAGGGAGGGCGTTCCAGGACCGCGGGAGGACGTGACCCAGGGGTCGACGGCGGGATAGGCGAGACCGAGGGACGGCGAGGAGGTGGGCGGCAGAGGAGCGGAGCGTGCGGGGTGGGCGGTAGAAAGAGAGAAGGGAGGAGAGGTAGGAAGGGGCAAGGTGATGGAGAGCCTTGAAGCCTAGAGTGAGGAGTTTTTGTTTGGAGCGGAGGTCGATAGGCAACCACTGGAGTTGTTTAAGAAGGGGAGTGACATGCCCAGATCGTTTCTGCAGGAAGATGAGCCGGGCAGCGGAGTGAAGAATAGACTGGAGCGGGGCGAGAGAGGAGGAAGGGAGGTCAGAGAGAAGGCTGACACAGTAGTCTAGCCGGGATATAACGAGAGCCCGTAACAGTAAGGTAGCCATTTGGGTGGAGAGGAAAGGGCGGATCTTGGCGATATTGTAGAGGTGAAACCGGCAGGTCTTGGTAACGGATAGGATGTGTGGGGTGAACGAGAGGGACGAGTCAAGGATGACACCGAGATTGCGGGCCTGAGAGACGGGAAGGATGGTAGTGCCATCAACGGTGATAGAGAAGTCTGGGAGAGGACCGGGTTTGGGAGGGAAGATGAGGAGATCAGTCTTGCTCATGTTGAGTTTTAGGTGGCGGGCCGACATCCAGGTGGAGACGTCCTGGAGGCAGGAGGAGATGCGAGCCTGAAGGGAGGGGGAGAGGACAGGGGCGGAGATGGAGATCTGCGTGTCATCTGCGTAGAGATGGTAGTCAAAGCCGTGAGAGCGAATGAGTTCACCGAGGGAGTGAGTGTAAACGGAGAACAGAAGAGGGCCAAGAACTGACCCTTGAGGAACTCCAACAGTTAAAGGATGGGAGGGGGAGGAGGCTCCAGCGAAGGAGACCGAGAATGACCGGCCAGAGAGGTAAGAGGAGAACCAGGAGAGGACAGAGTCCGTGAAGCCAAGGTGAGATAAGGTATGGAGGAGGAGGGGATGGTTGACAGTGTCAAAAGCAGCAGAGAGGTCAAGGAAGATTAGAATGGAGTAGGAGCCATTGGATTTGGCAAGAAGGAGGTCATGGGTGACCTTAGAGAGAGCAGTCTCGGTAGAGTGGAGGGGACGGAAGCCAGATTGGAGGGGGTCTAGGAGAGAATGGGAGTTAAGGAATTCTAAGCATCGATTGTAGACGACTCGTTCTAGGATTTTGGAAAGGAAGGGTAGTAGGGAGATAGGACGATAACTGGAGGGGGAAGTGGGGTCAAGAGCGGGTTTTTTTAGGATGGGGGAGACGTGGGCATGTTTGAAGGCAGAGGAGAAGGAGCCCTTGGAGATTGAGTGGTTAAAAAGAGAAGTTAAGGAAGGGAGGAGGGCAGGGGCGATGTTTTTAATAAGGTGAGAGGGAATGGGGTCCGAGGCGCAGGTGGAGGGGGTGGCACTTGCGAGGAGGGAGGAGATCTCCTCTGAGGATACTGCAGGGAAGGATGGGAAAGTAGGGGAGGGGGTTGGTGGGGGGGAGGGGAGAGGCGGAGGGGTGACTTTGGGGAGCTCAGACCTGATCGTGTTGATTTTCGTGAGGAAATAGGTGGCCAGATCATTGGGGGTGAGAGATGGGGGAGGGGGAGGAACAGGGGGCCTAAGGAGAGAGTTAAAGGTCCAGAACAATCGGCGGGGGTGACGGGCATGGGTGTCGATGAGGGAGGAGAAGAAGCTTTGCCTGGCGGAGGAGAGGGCAGAGTTAAGGCAGGAAAGGATAAATTTGAAGTGTGTGAGGTCGGCTTGGTGCTTGGACTTTCGCCAGCAGCGCTCAGCAGCTCGAGCATAGGAGCGTAGGAAGCGGACGGAGGAGGTGATCCAGGGCTGTGGGTTAGTGGAGCGAGAGCGGCGGAGGGAAAGGGGGGCGAGAGAGTCGAGATGAGTAGAGAGGGTGGAGTTGAGAGCGGAGACCTGATCGTCGAGAGTGGGAAGAGAGGACAGGGCGGCAAGGTGAGGAGAGATGCTATTGGAAAGACGGATGGGATCGAGAGAGCGGAGGTCTCTGTGGGGCAGTAGCGAAGATTTGCAGGGGGAGGGAGTGTGAGAGATGAGGCAGGTGAGAAGGTTATGGTCAGAGAGAGGGATTTCAGAGTTGGTGAGGGAGGAGATAGTGCAGCGGTAGGAGATGACGAGATCGAGGGTGTGACCGAGTCGGTGAGTGGGCGCGGTATGGTGGAGGAGGAGGTCGGCAGAGTCGAGGAGGGATAGCAGGCGGGTGGCAGAGGAGTCGTCGGGTACATCCGTATGGATGTTGAAGTCTCCGAGGATCAGAGTGGGCAGAGAGAAGGAGAGAAGGAAGGTGAGAAAGGGGTCAAGGTGGTTGAAGAAGTCGGAGGTGGGACCGGGAGGGCGACAAGTAACTGGAGTGGGTGGTAGAGGCGAATGATATGGGCTTCGAAGGAGGGGAAGGAGAGGGAGGGGGGAGGAGGGATAGTGCGGAAGCGGCATCGGGGCGAGAGGAGGAAGCCGACGCCTCCTCCCTTCCCGGTGAGTCTGGGGGAGTGGGAGAAGGAGAGGCCTCCGCCGGAGAGAGCGGCGGCGGAGACCGTGTCTTCGGGAGAGAGCCACGTTTCCGAAAGGGCGAGGAGGAGGAGAGAGCGGGAGAGGAAAAGGTCATGGATGAAAGGTAGCTTGCCTGTAATAGAGCGGGGGTTCCAGAGGCCACACTTGAAAGTAGCTGTGGGTGCAAGGGGAGGAGGGGGGGAAGGGCGGGGGGAGGGGAGGGTTTGGATGGGAAGGAGGTGGCGGGGCCCTGGACGAGGAGAGGGGGATGAGGGGTGGCGGTGGGACAAGAGGACTGGGATGGGGCATGGGTGGGGAAGAGAGAAGGGGGGAGGGGGTGAAGAGGGGGTTTGGTGGGGGGAAGAGTAGGGGGAGGGGGAAGAGGGGTAGCGCTGGTAAAGTGGGGTTCTAGGTTGGGGGGGGGGAGGAGACAGAGGAGAGAGCAGGAAAGAGCTGAGCGAGAGAGGGGAAGGGGAAGGGGAGGATAGGAAGGGGCGGGGGGAAGGGGGGAGGAGGGACATGTCGAGGCCAGAGAGGTGGGTGGCAGCACTGACAACAAACAACAATAAACAGTAATAAACGAAATCGGTAATATAGCAACATGATACAGTATGATACAATACAGTAGTGCTAATATAGCAACATGATACAGTATGATACAAATAGTCTCTGCAGGTGGAGACAGTTAGGTAAAGTTAGTTTTCATTTGGGTTGTGAGTGCTCTGAAGTAAAGGCTGAGCAGTTCATTATGCAGCTGACATGTGAGCAGCAAGAAACTCATCTGGGGCTTCTTTTTCTGGAGTCTCCCTGACGACTAGTCAGGCTGGCACCCAGGAAGAGCTTCCTTGCAGTTTCATCACATCTCCTGGGTTTGATTCTCTTAGGAAACACATGTCAGGTGAGACTTCTTAGTTGTGCAATTTATTGCCAATCGGCAGCTAATTAATGAGTCATGGGGTTTAGTACAGATGGTGTTTCACCTGTTAAATAGTACTGATCGTGATTCATTTCTAATGGAAGAGGAGTCCATCTTACCCTGCCACATTGAATGGTGGTGGCCTGGAGTGACCAGTCTGCTGCACTCTGGATCTTCCCAGTGCCTCACACTCATCTCCAGGCATGGATCGCCAACTCCAAATCCATATCAGGACTGGACCTATACCACCGGACAGGATCTCTGCATTTTATTTCCAGAGCAACATCTACTCCCTACGTTATTTTTCTCTGCCATGCAACTGGACTTACCAGTCTTTCCTTATTGTTTGTCTTATAAAATGATTACATGCATATGGAGGAGAAGAAAAATGAGAGAGGGCTTTGATAATTCATTTTTTTTTCCTAAGCACCATGGAAAGGAGGTGCGTCTTGAGGGACACTCAATGACTCTTCTCTGTTTTTGGCTTTTGCCAGACTGTGAGCCCCATTAGGGTGGGAGGTCATGTCTAATTCCTACCTGTGTATTCTCTCTTAACACTAAATTCAGTGCTCTGCACACAGTAAGTACTCAATAAATACAACGACTACAATTGTTACTGTGCCCTCTAAGGGGTGTGTGGCAATTTTGGGATGGAAGGAAACTGAATGGATAGAGCAGATATCTCTCCCCAGGCTGATGAGATGTGGGGGATAAGGGGGTGAAGGAGGTGGTGGGAGAGAGGAAACTGGAAAGTAGAGTTGAGCAAAAGTAATTTTCTCATGGGCTCAGGAGAGGATATTCCAGGGGCCTTCTTGCCCTAGGCATAATGAATCATTTGTAAAAAAACATTGTACTCTCTTTACAAATTGGGTATTACTTTCCTAGAATGTAAGCTCAATGTGGGCAGGGAATGTGTCTGTTATATTGTCATATTATACTCTCCCTTGTGCTTAGTATGGTACTCTGCACACAGTAAGCGCTCAATAAATATGATTGATTGGGAGATTTAAAAATATAATTCAAGGGGTTATTTGCAGAATTTTTGGATAAAAATTGTATCCCAACTTAAAATTATGCTTTATTTTAGTTTTTTTAAATGATGTCGCAGTCCAGGAGATTCCTGCTAAGGGAATCAAGGAAGACTGGAGGCAAAAATGTCACTTACCTAAGGGGCAATGAGGTGATGCTGTTTATAAATTGTTTTGTGTCTGTCTACCCCGCTTTGTATAGCATCAGCACAAGGTAGACACTCAATATTGTTGTTGACAATGATGCTGGTGGTGGTAGGGGCAGGAGTGGTCACAGCTGGGACTCACTTACAGACTTGAGTCTTATGTTTGGGCACGACTAGGCAGAGTTGAAACTTAAAGCTACTGTCTTTATTACCAAAGCTTCCAAGCCAGGATATTTTACTATTGGCTCAGCCTCATCGGTGTGAGGGGAATGGAGAAAAAGAGAGGAAAAGGAAGCAGTGGACTGGTTTTCTGCAGTGGAGAGACAAAAGGGCACAGATGAGTATTCGACACCTGGGCGGTTTCCAGATTTGTACCTTCGAAAACGAAAGATTTCTGGTCACCATTTGTTTTTGTGGATTCCAGGCGGGGAGTGAGAAATCGAGAACCAAGGAAACCTTATCAGGGAAAATTAGGAGTAAACTGGGTGGAGTCCTGGAAGGCAAAGACAACATTGTGCTGGGTGAAGGAGGCAGAACCGAGTTTCCATCCTGCCTCTGAACTGCCCCCTCTTTACTAGTAAGGTCGAAAGTGATCCAGAGTAGGCTTGTAAAATGGAAGTATCAGTTTTTAAAGCCACTTTTTAAATGATCAAATGTCTGTCAATCAGACCAAAATGAGGATCACTTTTGAGAAAGTTGACTTGTCTGTCTTGGGGCCTATGATGAACAGTTCCACTTGACCCCACACTTAGGAGAAGAAGGAAAAAGCCAGGAGAATTGTAATAGTGCTTCTTCCTGAAGACATAGTCAAACCAATCAGGGAGATGGAGTGGGGTGGAAGTAGAGAGAATAGGTTTAGTCATCTTGAGAAGCAGCGTGGCTTAGTGGAAAGAGTACGGGCTTGGGATTCAGAGGTCTTGTGTTCTAATCCCTACCCTGCCACTTGTATGCAGTGTGACCTTGGGCAAGTCACTTAACTTCTCTGTGCCTCAGTTCCCTCATCTATAAAATGGGGATTAAGACTGTGAGCCCCATGTGGGACATGGGGATTGGGGGATTGGGTATATCTGTTGTCGAATTGTACATTCCAAGCGCTTAGCACAGTGCTCTGCACATAGTAAGCACTCAATAAATACTATTGAATGAATGAATGATGACCTGATTACCTTGTATCTAACCCAGAGCTTAGAACAGTGCATGGCACATAGTCAGCGCTTAACATCATCATCATCTTGAGATGAGGTGAGAAGGATCTGTGTGCCTGGGAGAACACAGATACAGGTAGAGCTTGTGCTGTGGACCTTGAGAAGACACTGGGCACAGAGAAGGATTGGAGAAGATTCCTAAGATTCTGAGGAGCAAAGTTCCAGCGTTGGATAAGACTGTGAGCCCCAGGTCACCTACAGTACAGAAGGTCCTGGAGGGGGAAGTAGTAGGAAAGGCAATTTGTACTGTATTTGTTTCCATTTATTACCTTGCTAAGAATTCAATTAATCAATCAATCAAATACAATTACCGAGTGCTTACTGTGTGCAGAGCACTGTACTAAGTCCTTGGGAGAGTAAAATAAAACAAAAGTGGCAGAAATATTTCCCACCCACAAGGACCATACAGTTTAGAGGAGGGCAGTTATTAAAATAAATAATATGTACATAAGTGCTGTAGCTCAGGGTGGGGTGAGTATCATAATAATAATAATGTTGGTATTTGTTAAGCGCTTACTATGTGCCGAGCACTGTTCTAAGCACTGGGGTAGACACAGGGGAATCAGGTTGTCCCACGTGGGGCTCACAGTCTTAATCCCCATTTTACAGATGAGGGAACTGAGGCACAGAGAAATTAAGTGACTTGCCCACAGTCACACAGCTGACAAGTGGCAGAGCTGGGATTCGAACTCATGAGCCCTGACTCCAAAGCCCATGCTCTTTCCACTGAGCCACGCTGCTTCTCGTGTTCAAGTGTTCAAGGAACCAGATTTAAATGCAAAGAGAAAGCAGAAGGGAGGGTAGGTAGGGGAAACGAGGGTTTAGTTGGGGAAGACCTGCTGGAGATGACATTTTATTAAGAATTTAAAGATGGGGAGTGTGGTGGTCTATTGTATGTGAACCAGGATGGAGTTCCAGGCCCTATAGGGAGGAAGCAGGATGAGGTCATTGGTAAAATAGATGGGATTGAGGTACGGTCAGTAGGTAAGTGTTAGAGAAGTGAAATATGCAGGCTGAATTGTGGTAGGAAATTAGGGAGGTAAGGTAGGAGGGGACAAGTTAATTGTGTGCATTAAAGCCAATGATAAGGAGTTTTTGTTTGATGTAGAGGTGGATGGGCAAATGCTGGAGGTTCTTGAGAAGTGGGGAGACATGGGTTGTAGGGTTCATTAAGTACTGTAGAAATCTCAGACCTTGGTGTCTGCCTGTGGACACCAGGTGACTGTCATTAGACAAGTCACTTCACTTTTCCTTGCCTCTGTTACCTCATCTATAAAATGGGAATTAAGACTGTGTGACCTATCTGAGCCAGGAACTCTATCCAATCCTACTCTCTTGTATCTACCCCAGAGTTTAGTTAAGTGCCTGGCATGTAGTAAGTAATTAACAAACACCTTAAAAAAATTCAAAATACAATGGAGCATAGTGTAAGGATGTGGAGTGACCGGTTGTTGAGATCTTGAAAGATTCCGGTGTTGGGGCTTTCCCGCCTGTGCACTTGGATCTCTACAGTTTCTGTCCTTCCTCCTGCTGTCTGAAAAATAAAGTCTTGAAATCCACACTATGTCTTTAGTGATTCCAGGCTAGTCAGGATGAGCCCCGGAAATCTACAGAGCATATCTTCTAGGAAATTTTCAATCAGCAGGATTTTTTACCAGTTCCAGGAAGGTTTGAGCTAGCGCATGTTCATGTTACCATTATTGTTATGGTTATTATGAATATTTACCCATTACTTAAAGTGGGTAAAACCATTATACCAAGTACTGAGGGAAAATCAATTAAGACTCAGTCCCTGATTGACAATATCTCCCATTCACGGACTAGGAGAAGGACACACTGAACAACAAGAATATGGTCTTAGTGGTGGAAAGAGCATGGACCCGGGAGTCAGAGGACCTGGATTTTAATCCTATCTCTGCCACTGTCTGCTCTGCGTCCTTGGGCAATTCAGTTAACTTCTCCGTGTCTCTGTTTCTTCATCTGTAAAATGGGAATATATACCTGTTATCCTTCCTACTTAGACTGTGTGTCCCATGAGGGACCGGGAGTGTGTCTGAGCTGATTATCTTGTATCTTCCCATCTAGACCGTAAGCTCCTTGTGGGCAGAGAAGGTCTACCAATTGTTATTCTGCCAGTGCCTAAGACTAGGTTCTGCACATAATATGTGCTGAATAAATATGACTGATTGATTGATCTACCCCAGCATTTAGTACAGTGCTTGGCACATAGTAAACATTTAACAAATGCCACAATTATTAAATATTATTCTCCTGGCCAGCTAACAAATCTGGGACCTTTCCCTGGTTGGTCTATTTGCTTCACACCTAAATCCTAGTGCTTCAGGACTGTTGCCGTTGGGTATTTCAAATGTCTCCACAGAATGGATTACTGCCATAAGCTTTCTGACCTCCTCCTTAGCAGCGCAGCCCATGATCATGAATTTATGGAGCTATTGTGACTATGTATTTGTAGTGGAACAGAGATAAATTGGATGTGGATGTTGACAAAGCTAAAGAAAAATATTGTTCTAGACATCTTTGGTTAGCAAATGTATAATTCACTCTAACTCTTCTGTTCTTCAGTGATTCACCCATAAATCTTCTTTCCTCACTTAATAAAATGTCCCCCACCGCTCTCCGAGATGCCCACCGTGTTTGTGGAAATCGTTATTAAAGCGTGACAGATTCATGAGGTATGGTGCTAGTCCTTTCTCCTTCTAGGATGCCCACAGGATTCCCAAGACCAATTTTCGTTTCTTCTGTTGTTCAACAAAACCTACTTCATTTGCTGCTACAGTTCCTGGAGAACTTCTCCTTTTCCCCACTGTCGAATTGTAGGCAGCCTAGAAAAAGATCTAAAGAAAGGCAGGTAGAATTCTGCACAAATCAGGCATCATGTACAAGAATATTTATATTCTGCAGTTGATCCTGTCTTGCAACCATTGAGAGGGGGCCCTGCCACCTCAGCCTGACATGTAATAATAGTAATTAATAATTATTATGGTATTGTTAAGCACTTACTATGTGCCAAGCACTGTTCTAAGTGCTGGGGTAGATACAAGGTAATCAGGCTGGACACAGTTCCTGTCCCACATGGGACTCACATTCTCAATCCCCATTTTACAGATGAGATAACTGAGGCCCAGAGAAGTTAAGTGACTTGTCCAAGGTATACTGTCATTGATTGATTACTGACTGCTGATCTACTTCACAAAACTTGGCATCCACAAATTCCATTTTCTGTTTCTTGTTTGATTAGCACAGAACTGGCTGGATTACACCATTTGCTGCCATTTTTTGTGACTGAGGAAAAAATCCTTTGTGGTGGAAAACCCTTTTCTGTTGTAGCCATGAATGCATGGTCTGGATTCTTTCTGACTGGGAGTTTAATACATAGCAACTACAGGGACTGTATCCAACCCCATTATCAAGCACTTGGCAAAATGCTTGGCACTTAAAAAAATTTTGCAAAATGGTCCAGGGATTTGTATATATCATCTGGTTTGCATGTTTCCAGTGCAGAGTCAGAGTGAGCTAATGTAAGTGGGAATTGCAGGATAGGATCCATCATTGCGGGAAGGACTAACAGCACCAGCCCGCAGCTCAACCTTCAGTTCCAGTGGAGAGCCAAGACACTTCACTGGACGCCTACATCGCCCCTGTCGTCATGTACCTACCGGCTCTTTGGTATTGTACTCTCCCAAGTGCTTAGTACAGTGCTCTGCACAAAGTAAGCGCTCAATAAATACAAATACAAATGATTGATTGATCTTACTCTTGTGTGCTCTTTAGATGCCATGCCATGGTCTAAAGAGCACACAAGAATAAGATCAATCTAGACCCATACATATTCCCATTGTTTAGTTCAGTGCTTCATACCAAATAAGTGCTTAATGAATATTATGACTTCCAGCCCCAAGACCCACATTACATAATTTCCCCTTCGCAGGCATGTCAGTGGATGGGGCGGGGGGGTGGAGACGACGACGGGTAGAGACTGTCAGTAGAGTTCAACATCAATCCCTTTAGGTTTAACTCCTCCCTCTCCTCTCCCCAAGTCCCTGTCTTCTAACTCTTGGTGGAAGTTTCATGCTGCTCCTAATCAATTTCACACCAGGGATCTGAGCGGGCTGGAAGTGTGCAGATTGGGAACAGCTCAGAGAATTGTTAGCAAAAGTCTGAAAGTGAGCACTTTCCAGCATCACTTCTGGATGCGAGGAACATGGAAACATATGCTTCTCCCTTATTTTCTTCAATGTGGAAAAATAAGAAACGTGGGCTGATGCTACTGATGATTGCACTGTAAGTCCTTACAATGAGAGGCTGGGCAAGCATGCTGTCTCTCGGGAGTCAAGAAAAAACCCTTATTGGCAATCCTCATTGATCAGCACATTCAGCTGAATGCACCGGGGAAGACCTAGAGAAGTCTTTGCCACTATTTACTTTTGGATGCATTCTGCCCCGTGTTCAAAGAAATCAACTCTTTTCCTGAACTAGAATCTGAGTGCTGAGTAATTATCATCTCTGCCTTCCCTTGATCCTGTTCATTTTTGGCTTGGCTTTAGGCTGAACTCAAAACAAGGGGGAATTCTGACAGCCCTGCCTGGGCGAGGTAAGGAAATTAAGGTTTCTGGGTTCCAAGGGCCAGAAGTCAATTGTTGGATATTGAGTGCCACTCTGAAAGCCCCTTCCTTTAGGTACTTCATTTATTCCCAACACTTCTAATTCCAGTTTCCCTGTTATCTGGCACTGAGAATGAATCCCTAGTAGAATGTGGTGGCCAGAACAGTTGTCTCTGCACTTCTTTGCCTGAGAAAACTATGGGTTTAGTGACTGTCTTTGGTAGCCAAACAAGGCACGGCATCGAATCTGTCCTCATCTGCGGTAGAGATCCAATGAATGGAATTCGTCATGCGGCACCTGGAAGTCAAAACTGACTGCAGGACAAAGAGGGGTAGAGATGGGTTGTGTACTGGTGGCTGTCTCCCACTGCCCCAGGATCGAGAATTGGTATCCAGCGGGGAAAGACCTGGGAGTAGGAGAATATTCCACACACAAGCACTTTACTTATTCTGAGCACACAAGGCCCTGGTCAGGTTTTTGGAAAATTGCTTTCCATCTGTAGAAGGAAAAAGCTCAAGGGACTGCCAGGTGAGTGCAAAAATAATACTAATAATCCTCATCTTCCCTCCCAAACCCGGTCCTCGCCCAGACTTCTCTATCACCATTGATGGCACGACCATCCTTCCCGTCTCTCAGGCCCGCAATCTCGGTGTCATCCTTGACTCGTCTCTCTCGTTCACCCCACACATCCTATCCGTTACCAAGACCTGCCGGTTTCACCTCTACAATATCGCCAAGATCCGCCCTTTCCTCTCCACCCAAACGGCTACCTTACTGTTACGGGCTCTCGTTATATCCCGGCTAGACTACTGTGTCAGCCTTCTCTCTGACCTCCCTTCCTCCTCTCTCACCCCGCTCCAGTCTATTCTTCACTCTGCTGCCCGGCTCATCTTCCTGCAGAAACGATCTGGGCATGTCACTCCCCTTCTTAAACAACTCCAGTGGTTGCCTATCGACCTCTGCTCCAAACAAAAACTCCTCACTGTAGGCTTCAAGGCTCTCCATCACCTTGCCCCTTCCTACCTCTCCTCCCTTCTCTCTTTCTACCGCCCACCCCACACGCTCCGCTCCTCTGCCGCCCACCTCCTCACCGTCCCTCGGTCTCGCCCATCCCGACGTCGACCCCTGGGTCACGTCCTCCCGCGGTCCTGGAATGCCCTCCCTCCTCACCTCCGCCAAACGGATTCTCTTTCCCTCTTCAAAACCCTACTTAAAACTCACCTCCTCCAAGAGGTGAGACTGAGCTCCTCTTCTCCCTCTACTCCCTCTGCCATCCCCCCTTTACCTCTCCGCAGCTTAACCCTCTTTTTCCCCTTTTCCCTCTGCTCCTCCACCTCTCCCTTCCGATCCCCACAGCACTGTACTCGTCCGCTCAACTGTATATATTTTCATTACCCTATTTATTTTGTTAATGAATTGTACATCGCCTTGATTCTATTTAGTTGCCATTGTTTTTACGAGATGTTCTTCCCCTTGACTGTATTTATTGCCATTGTTTTTGTCTGTCCGTCTCCCCCGATTAGACTGTAAGCCCCTCAGACGGCAGGGACTGTCTCTATCTGTTGCCGACTTGTTCATTCCAAGCGCTTAGTACAGTGCTCTGCACATAGTAAGCACTCAATAAATACTATTGAATGAATGAATAAAAAACTTGGATCTGGCCCTGCACTTGGACCTGGGCTCTTTGGAGATTTGGTATTCACCCCACCCTCAACCCCGTAGCACTTATGTATATATCTATAAACTGTTTACTTTTGTTAATGTCTGTCTCCCCCTCTAGACTGTAAGCTTGTTGTGAGCAGGGAACAATGTTTCTACCAACTGTTATATTGTACTCTCCCAAGTGCTTAGTAATGTGCTAAGTTAATACCAGTGATTGTTTGATTGATTGATTAATGGTATTTGTTAAGCCCTTGCCATGTTTCAAGGACTGTTATAAGCCCAGGAGTAGATGAAGTTAGATTGAACACAGAAATGAGGACAGTGGGGAAACTGAATCCCAGAGAATTCAGTGACTTACCCAAGGTCTTACAGCAGGCATGTGATGGAGCTGGAATTGAAATACACATCTTCAGACTCTGAGTACCATGCTCTTTCCATGGAGCTATACTGCCTCTCCCTTTCCCTTTGAAATTTCTTATAAATGGTGTGAAAAAGGGGAACTTTGAGACCAAAATAGGGTGTTAAGGGCTAAGTCCACCCTTTACAAAGCCAAGATAAATGTTACATTTTGCAATGGTGTTTAGGAATGGTGATTTTATGTATTATTAAAGGATGTGTTACCTAAATCTTATTCATGTGAAGAAAATTTCTTCAGCTGTGAACTCCTGAATCTTCTGTCATTGATTGAGAGTTCAGGCAACAACTGAATCATCTTGTTCATCAAAATGTGCTAGAAGAGAATTCTAGTCAGTTTGGAGACCAGAAGGACACTGAAATATGTGTGTGTTTGTGTGTGTGTGTGTATGTATATATACATATATAATACACATATATGTATTATTATATATAATATGTGTATATTATATGTGTGTTTTTGTGTGTGTGTTTTTATATATATTATATATATAATATGTGGGGTGTGTGTGTGATTCTGCCTCGGACAATGAAATTCCCTCAAGAGTGGGTGTGTGGCTGAAAAACCCAGTCCAGTATCACTACACATGTCTTCCCAAAGCACTTATGTGCAACTTCCCCTACCTCCAAATAATTTTAATGTCTGTCTCTTCCCCGGATTGTAAGCTTCTTGAGGGCAGGGAACATGCCTACTTATTCTATCATAAAATCCCAAGTGTTAAGTGCAGTGTTTGGTGCACAGTAAGCACTCAGTAAATATGGTCAGTTGATTGGTTGATTGTTGTGATTCCATATTGATGTTTGCCATGCCCGTAGCTGGGTTTTTTTTTTTTTTTTGCTTTCTTGTCTCTGAAGTTTAGAACAAAGGTCATAAGGAATTTTTTTGAATTTGAGAGAAACACTGGTCACTTGTGAAGGGGGAAAGTGTAGCGGCCTTTATTCCTCTGGGTGCTTTTGAAACAGAAATGTAATGAAGCTTAATTCTGAAAGATGTGCCTCAAGGCCAGCGTGACTGATGGATAATAAATGATAGTCCAACTCTGCTTTTGCTTTTATTTCATACTAGCAGGAATGCCCTGGCTTTGTCCAGGTTAAATGTATTGGATAAATGCAAAACATTGCTTTTCTTTTTTAAAAATAGCATTTGTTAAACTCTTACCATGTGCCAGGAACTGTATTAAGCATGGGATAGATACAAATTAATCAGGCTGGACACAGTACAGGTCCCACATGGAGCTCACACTCTTAATCCCCATTTTACAGATGAAGTAACTGAGGTACAGAGAAGTTAAATGACTTGCCTAGCATCCTACAGCAGACATGTGGTAGAGCTGGGATTAAAGCCATGTCCTCTGACTCCCCAGACCCAGGCTAATAATAATAATAATAATAATAATAATAATGGTATTAAGTATTTACTATGTGTCAAGCACTGTTCTAAGTACTGAGGTAAATAGAAGCTAATCAAGTTGGACATAGTCCTTGTCCCACATGAGATTCATAATCTTAATCCCCATTTTACAGATGAGGTAACTGAGACACAGAGAAGTTAAGTGACTTGCCCAAGGTCACATAGCAGACAAGTGGCAGAGCCAGTATGAGAACCCACATCCTCTGACTCCCAAGCCCGGGCTCTTTCCACCAGGCCACACTGCTTATGTGCTGCTATAATGTCTTCATTTATTTCTCTTTTTCTGCTCTGTACCCTTATGGTACTTGTTATTTACCCCACCTTCAGCTCCACTGTATTATATGCATATTAAAGTATGAGCTCATTATGAGCAGGAAACAGGAAGCTGTTCAGTTGTTCTGTTGTATTGTACTCTCCCTAGCATTTAAGTGCTTTGCACATTCTAAGCACTCAATAACTACCACTGATTAATTGATACCTGAAATTTAATGTCTCTTCCTATGGACTGTGAGCTCCTCGTGGGTAGAGCATGTGTATACCAATTCTGATTCTGTTGTATTGTACTCTCCCAAGATTTAGTATGGTGCTATACACATAATAAACACTCAAATGCCACTGCTTGGTCTCTTCCTCTCTCTCTCCCTCTCTTTCTCTCTTTCTGTTGTTTCACTCCTGCTCCCTCTCCATTCCTTCAAATCTCCACATAATTCCCCTTCTTGCCTTCTGTCACTGTCTTCCATTTCCCCATTTAACTGCTTGTTTCTTGCTCTCTCCTTTTATTGGGTCTCTACTTATCCATCCCTTTCTTTGTGCCGATGTATCCAAACATCTCTTTCTCTTGCCTATTCTCACTCTTCTTTCTCCTCCACCCAGTGTTCCTCTCTGTCTTTTTATGAGGCTATAAGCTTTATTTCAGAGGTAACCTGTATCCCAGTCGTATTCTCTTTCCCTTATGCCTCTCCCCACTTTTTGTCCATATCTGCCTACCTCTGTCCCTGGGCTCTTGCTGTCTTGTATGCCTTTCCCCCTTCTTGTCCTTTTACTTTCTGTAAAATAGTTTTTTACTCTTTCCTTTATTAACTGTACCATTCTCCTCATTTCCCCCACCTCTTTTTTTCCTCTTTCTTTCCTTTTTCACATCTCAGTTCTCTCTTTTTCCTCTTTTTCCTCTTCAGATTGGGTCTGCTATTTCAGGAGGATGTGAGGTGGGTCTTGCATTGGTGATTGGTGAGCAAGAGGGGGTGCTCACCCCCCCCCCCCTTCTCTCCTCCTCTCAAGGGGTTCAGTCATTTCTTGGCTTACATCCTGAAATGGCTGCTGAGTTAGCAGTCGGTCTTGTGGGTGGGGCAGGAGATGAGAAATCAGTGTCTGCCTTTGTTTCTAGAGAGAGACAGGATTGAGTCTGCACCCAGGTGAGGAGCGAGCCACTTGCCTACTGTGTGACCTAGCATAAGTCATTTAATTCCTCTGTGCCTCAGTTTCTTCATCTGAAAAATGGGGATTCAGTAGTTGCTTTCCCGCCTACTTACACCGTGAGCCCTATTTGGGTCAGGAACTGTGTGTTGTATTATTTTGTATGTATCCCAGTGCTTGGCACTTAGTAAGCACTTAAATACCACAGTCATTATTGTTATCAACAATGATCTCCAAATGCTGGATTTTTTCATCTGTTACGGGAGTTGGATAGGGGAAAGATGGGTCCAGAGAGCCTGAAGTTTTCAGTACTTGTTTTATATGGTTACCTATATATGTTCCCTCCTTCTCAGAGTTGCACCTGGAGTTTCCAGTCCTCTACCAGTCTCAGCTATGGGAAGGAGAGTCAAGCAGAGGCCTGTCCAGTCCATTTCTAGTTTGGGCAGTGGCTAGAGAGTGGAATCTGCTACAAGTCAAAACTCACCTGTTCTGGGCGGCATTGGCATGGGAGAGAGTCGAGGGCAGAAACTCAGTTTACTGCATAGAAGGAGGCAATGGTAAACCACTTCTGTATTTTTACCAAGAAAACTATGGATACAGTACCAGAATGATTTGCAGATGGAGGTGGGGCATTCTGGGAGAGATGTGTCCACGGTACCGCTGTGGGTCAGAGACGGCTCGAAAGCATAAGACAAGACAAGACACATGTTGCAGGAACCTAAGCAGTACATTAAGAACTTCTTCCCAAGGGCACGTGGAGGAAAAATTTCCTCAAAGATGAGCTGTTGGGTTGAAATTGCAGAGTATCACAGTGGCCAGATGGAAAGCTCGATTTACATTTAATTTTATTTTCACTGATTTATCAACTTTTCCATTGACAAAGGGAGGTGTGACTTCACAGTGAGAAAATGCTATTTTCTGCTCATAGTTACATTTTAAAAAAACAACAGGCGCCGCATGTTCAAAGTCAGTGGTTGACAAAGCTTTTCAATCATGACCGTTGTCATCCAAACACCCACATTTCACCCCGGCCCCTCCTTTTCCCTTCAGCTCTTACGGGTTCCAAAGGCTGGAGCTTTGCTCTCTCAATCACTTTGGCCCAACCTAGACAGGAAAACAACTTCTCTCCCTCCCCTTTGGTTATGAATAGAGGAGAAAGAGTGGAAAAGGGGAGAAACACCAGTGGCTTTCATTTTCCCTTAGCCCACTGCTTTAGGTGGGCTCAAGCACACCTATGTAGTCTGTGATCCTAGTGGGCAGGAGTCAGATGGTCCAATGGCAGAGAAAGGGCCAAAGTGGTGGCTGTTGGCCCCCTGAATTTCCCCAGGTAGTGGGTAAAGGATTGAGACCAGAGCCCCCATTGCCAGCTTCTGGCCCACCCGGGTTACTTGCCATAGACCACCTTTCACTCTCTGGGCACATGACTTGGTCACCCCTTCTAGTCTGGTGACCCTGAAATCCCACGACAGGACTGGTGCTCCTTCGTTCACTTAATCAATCAATTGACTGTATTTACTGGTTGCTTACTGAGTGCAGAGCATCATAGCAAAGCCTTGGGAGAGTACAATCTAACAGACTTTCCACTTTTGTGGAAAGTCCCAGGTTGGAATTGGATACTTTATGTATATATGTACAAAGCTTTGTACTCTGCTGCTCCCCGTAGCTATAATTTTTTTTATCTGCTGTTTTTCAACTAGATTGACAGCTCCTTGAGGGCAAGGAGGGATCTACCAACTCTATTGCATTGTATTCTCCTAGGTGCTTAGTTCAGTGCTTTGCACATAATAAGCAGTGTGGTCTAGTGGAAAAAGCATTGACCTGAGAGTCAGAGGACCTGGGTTCTAGTTCTGGCTCCACCACACATCTACTGTTCTCCCTCCTACTTAGACTGTGAGCCCCATGTGGGGCCTGTTTACTTGTACCTACCCCTTTAGTACAGTGCTTGGTATGTAATAAGCACTTAACAATTGCCATTATTATTATCATTAAGTGCTCAATGAATATCGCTGATTGATTGATTAGACTGTGAGCCCCCTGTGGGACCTGATTATTCATATCTATCCCAGCATTTAGTACAGAGCGTGGCACATAGTAAGTGCTTAGCAAATACTATTACTATTATTAGTATTATCATCATTATTTTTATTATTAAACACTCAATGAATACCATTGATTGATTGGACTGTGAGCCCCACGTAGAACAGGAACTTTGTTTAACCTGATTATCCCATATCTATTCCAGTGCTTAGTAGAGTGCTTGGCTATAATAAACACTTTACCACAGTTACTATTATTCACACATGCACACTCACACAGAAAAAATGAATCCAACTTTCAAATAAGACTGCTACCAATAATAGCAGAATTCAAAGAAAAAGCCATCAGAACAATTTTCAGTGCAGCGGAAAGAAAAGAAAGGGACTGGGTGTCAGGAGACCTGGGTTCTATTCCCATCTTTGCCACGTTTCCACCCTTCTCCTAACCTTCCTTAACTTTCCCATCCTTCATAGCTGTATTTCAAAAGATCTCACACCTCCTTTCAAAATCTGTCTCTCCTCTGACTATCCCTGCACACCTTATCAAAAAACTTACCCCCTTTTCTCTTCCCTCCCTGACTCCCACCTACAACTATTCTTTCCCCACTGCTTCCAAACATGATCATGTAGCCCCAATTCTAAAAAGAAAAACTCCATTACCCCACTGCACCTTCCAATTACCACCTCATCTCCCTCCTATCATTCCTTTCCTTACTCCTCGAGTAAGTCATCTACACCCGCTGACTCCAATTTCACTTCTCCAGCTCTCTCCTTGATCCTTTGCAATGATAAATGCTTGGATCAGTGTGTGAAAATGGCCCTCTCTAAGGTCAGTTATGACCTCATTCTTGCCAAATCCAATGGTCTGTACTCCATCCTAATCCTCTTCTATGTCTCAGCTACCTTTGACACTGTGGACCACCCCATTGTCCTGGAAACATTATCTAACCTTGGTTTCATGGACACTTTCCCCTCCTAGGTCTCCTATGTCTCTGGCTGTTCTTTCTCAGTCTCTTTTGCAGGTTTCTCCTCTGTCTCCCACTACCTAAATGTTGTGGGAGTCGGGGAGGCTCAAGGTTCAGTTCTGGTTCCCCTTCCATTCTCCATCTACACTCATGCCTTTGGTGAACTTACTCACTTCCATGACTTCAACTATCAGTTCTATACAGATGATTCCCAAATCTGTCTCTCCAGCATTGTCCTCTCTCCTCCTACCCTGGAGTCTTAGGTTTCCTCCTGCCTTCAAGGCATTGCTACTTGGATGTCCCACACACATTTCAAACTTAATATGCCCAAAACAGAACTCCTCATTTTCCCACCCAAATACTGCCCTCTCCTTATGATTTTCCTTTCACTGTAAACAACACCAACATCCTTCTGTAACCTTGACATTAACTCTCATTTATCTTTTATATTGTCTGTCACCAAATCCTGTCAGTTCTATCCTTATAAAATCTCTTGAATCTGCACTTCCTTCTTCATCCAGACTGCTACTGCCCTGATCTAAACCTTCATCTTATCTGGTCTTAACTACTGCATCAGCCTCCTCACTCATCTGCCTAACTCCTGTCTCTCCCCACTCCAGTTCACTCTCCTGCCTGGATCATTTTTCTAAAAAATGTTCAACCCATGTCTTCCCACACCTCAGGAAACCACCGGTGGTTATCCATCCACCTCAGAATACAACAGAAATTCCTTATCATTAGCTTTTAAGCACTCAATAAGTGCTTCCCCTACCTTACCACTCTGATTTCTTTCTATAATCCAAACTTCACACTTTGCTCCTTTACTGTCAGCCTACTCGCTGTACCTTGATCTCCTCTATCTCGCCGCTGACCCCTTGCCCACATCCTCCCTCTGGCTTGGAATTGTTTCCCATTTCATATCTGAATGACCACCACTCTCCCCAGTCTATCAATTTATTGAGAGCTTATTCTGTGCAGAGCATGGCACTGAGTGCTTGGGAAAATACGATGTAACAATATAACATTTGTAATGAGAGTTGGTAGGCATGTTCCCTGCCCACAATGAGCTTACCTTCAAAGCTTTATTAAAATGACATCTCTTCCAATGGGTCTTCCCCAACTAATCCCTCATTCTCCCTATTCCCTGTCCATTCCATGTCGCCTATGAACTTAATTGATATTAACCCCCTCGGACTGATAGCACTTATGTACATATTCTATACTCTTCCAATTCTCCCATCTGTAATTTATTTTAATTTTCTCCTCTTTAGACTGTAAGCTCCTTGTGGGCAGGGGTTGTTTCTACCCCCGCGATAGTATCGTACTCTCCCAAGAACTTAGTGGAGTGCTCTGCACACAGTAAGCACTCAATAAATACCATTGATTGTTATACCATTGATTGATTGATTGACTTTCCTTCTTTTGCACAATGTTTTGAGGGCTAGAAAAATGGCTCTCCCATGTTTTTATGCCAGGCCTGAAAGAAGTGCAGTCAGATTGGTGACAGGCTGGATAGAATAGGATTTGATGTGATAGCAACACCTTTTCTAGATCTGTAAAATGAGTGAAGCCTATCAGGGAGGAAACTGGGTGAGATCATGAGAAGATGAATGAAGCAGAAGAAGGGGAAGGTAAAGTTAACAGCTCAGGAGTCTGACCTTGGGATACAGATCAATCAAATAATCAATCCTATTCATTGAGCACTTACTGTGGGCAGAGTACTGTACTAAGCATTTGAGAAAGTATAACAGAGTTGTAGACATGTTACCGGCCCACAGCAAACTACACAGGACAGAGTACTGTATGAGCCTGCAAGTGCTTTGGATTCTCTCCTGAGCATACCTTTGAATGTTTGGAAAAATGGTACAAACCCAGTGAATCCATTTTTCTCCCTGTTCTCATTCCCCCTTCTCTCCCCAACCACATATTCTTGCTTCATTCATTCATTCAATTGTATTCATTGAGCGCTTACTATGTGCAGAGCACTGTACTAAGCGGTTGGAAAGTACAATTCGGCAGCAGATAGAGACAATCCCTCTTCTTGCTTTGCCAGGTATTGAGCACCATCAGTGTGCAAGGCATATATTTACCTAACCTAAGTTTCCTCATCTGTAAAATAGAAATAATAATGCCAATCTCTCAGGGATGTTGGAACATAAAATGAGATCCTGGATGTAAAAGTTTGGGAAAATAAAAGCATACTACAATTTAAGCTATTATTATTACTATCTTTATTGTTTTTGTTGTTTCCAAAGCAAGTTCCCTGTCCCCTCTATTCTGCCAGCTCCTTTTGGGCAGGGAACATACCTACTACCTCCATTTCATTTTATTCCCCCAAACCCTTAGTACAGTGCTCTCTACACAAGTGAATACTTGTGATTGTAAATACTTGTAAATACTGCTGATAAATCGATTGATAAATTGCTTGTTTGAACATCGTGCTAAAACATATGTAGAAATATTTCTAAGCACATTGCAGCTGATCCCAAAAATCAAACTTCAGATTTCCAAACAAAATATATATGTCTCCTGGAAAGGTCATTTTGAATCAGGTCATTTTGAGTTTTGTTTTCTTACTGTTGAATCATTTTGCATGAATGAAACAGTATGCCTAGTGGGTAGAGCATGAGCCTAGGAGTCAGAAGGACCTGGATTCTTATCCCAGTTCCACCACTTCTCTGCTGTAGGACCTTGGGCAAGTCACTTCCCTGTGCCTCAGTTACTTCATCTATAAAATGGGGATTAAGACTGAGCCCCACATGGGTCATGGACTGTGTCCAACCTGATTATCTTGTATCTACCCCAGTATTTAATACAGTGCCAAGCACACAGTAAGCCACAAATGCCATAAAAACATCACACAAAAACAAAACAAAGCTCATTGATTGGTTGGACAGTCTCTTAGTATTTATTGAGTTTGTTCAGAGCACTGAACTAAAAACAGCTGGGTAATGAGCACTGCAGTGGGCAGCAGTTGGGACGCAGCATCTCACAGACAGAAAGGTCCATGATGGGTACCATTTTTTTCTTCCCTGATTAGACAGTTTTGTTGTCCCAGCAGACTGATCTAATTCTTGCTAGAAGGGAGAATAAAGATAACCCCTTTGGGTTAGCAGAGATCTATATGAAGTAATAATTTGATTTTAGTGATGTACTGTCAGTTATCTCAGAGCTCAGAAGTGGAGGGCACATCACTGACTTTCACAGTCTTGTATTATTTCTGGAAGATGGCTGGTGAAGAGTGAAGTGTCAACATCGATGTCAAAATATGGGGACAACCTCGTTGGAAAGTTGCAATAAAACTGGAGAGTCTGAGTGATATTTCTGTTCCTCCTCACAGATTCCACTCTGAACTAGTTGATCTATCCACCTACCTTGCCACCCCCATGGCTTATGTCCCCTTCATTTAGTTTCTGTCTGCCATCAAACCATTGATCTCTGCCACAGCTGACTGAGCAAATCCACCCAGGGCACAAAAGCAGACAGATGCGAGGTCTCATACCCCAAATGAAAACATCACCTGTGGGTGAGTGACTGTAGTTGGAGAAGAGGAATAAAAAAACATAGATACCCTGCTGTTTCCCTCTCTCTCATCCAGAGATGAGGCAGCTTGTATTTAGCTCCAACTGGAATTCTTCAAGTTTTTTTTTCCTGAAAAGTTGGTGCCATATAGGCTGGCCGGCAGAGAATTGGAGTAGTGATTATATTTAAAATTAGAAAGAGCCTTTTCAGCTACTGCCCCAAATTCTTGCCCACGAAAATACCAAAGTGCTTTGCTAGAAAACATTTGAGTTATATTCTTTGAGCAAATAATAGAGTTCCATTTCATGAGTTCTTTCAACTGTTACCTGTGTGATGCTTCTGAATAACTGTGGTATTTGATAAGTACTTCCTATGGGCCAAGCACTATATTAAGAACTAGGGTAAATTAATAAATCTTGCCCCACATGGAATTCAGAGTGTGGGAACAGATATTTAATTTCCATTTTATAGATGAGGCAATTGAGGCACAGAGAAGTGATTTGACCCAGGTCACAGCAGGCAAGTGGCAGAGGCCGATTTAGAACCCAGGTTCTCTGACTCCCAGGCCTTTGTTCTTTCCATTAGGCCATACTGTTTCACTATTATGCCCTTTAAAATAACAGGGATCATGTATCTCCCAAATGTTTCATATGGTGCTCTGCACCTAAAAGTCACTCAATAGGAACTCTCGTTTAGCTGCTGATGGAGCAAATTAACCCAAATCTTAGTGTATGTGAAGATGTGCAATGGTAATGTTAACTCAAGGCTGTTGTTACATTTTTCCTTTGTATTTTAGAAAGACGTCAGTGATAGTGAAATTCACTGTGGCTGAAAAGACCAATGAGGGAGACGCAGGCTTGGTCAGATTATCCCTCATTGTGTTGTTAACAGCTCTCATGAGGGGGTGGAGCTCAGAGAGATGGTGATAGTTTCCAGCTGGAAGCAGAGAAGTCCTCTGCACCTGGAGATCCTAAGGTGGAAGCCTACTGGAGATGCTGAAACTCTCAGTTCGTCTTCCCCAGCACACAGCCAGAAATCTTACTCTTCTAACAACTCCTGGCTGCAGGACAGGCAGAGAAGAGTCAAGAAGGTAAGAGATTTTGGGAAGGAAGATGGGTCGGGTTGGGAGGGTTTTGCTGCTGTCAAAAGAGCCACAGTACCATATCCTCTACCACAGTTCCTCAAATACCCTCTAGCTACTTCCCAATCCTTCCATACACAATTTTCTCAGAGCTTTCTTACAATCATGGTAAGGCTGCTCACTCTTCCTATCTTTGCTAGGGGGAAAAGATTTCCAGGGTGAAACTAGAGGGTCTCCAACTTCTCATTCCCTTGTCTTTGCTTGGGCTCTGACCACCCATGCTAATACCATGGGTGTTTCTAAATAATTATAATAATAATTTTTGTATTGATCTTTAAGCTCTCTTCTCTCCTTCAAAAATTTACTTTAGTATCTGACTCACCTTTTAGACTGTAAGCTCCTCAAGAGCAGAAATTATCTACCAACTCTATTGTTGACTCCCAAGTAAGTTGGTACAGTGCTCTGCACAGAGTGAGCATTCAATAATATTGCTGAATAATTTTGCAAGGAAAATGGACTTTTGTGGGAACAAAGCAAAACTATGTTTGTCTTTCCTTTTCCTTTCCTTGGTTTCATGGTAGGGGGGTTAATAATGGTGAACAGAAACGGAAAAGCAAGGTTTTCAAATGTGATGATGCAAGTTCTTTTCTTCACACTAGGGGCTTCAGAGAAAGAAGGAACTCAAATTGAGTTAATCCTTTAAAATCCCAGTAACTTGGCATTATCCTTCACTCATCTCTCTCCTTGAACTGACCTAATCAAACTGTCACCAAATCCTCTCAGTTCTACCTTCACGGTGTCATCAAAATCTGCCCTTCCTTCTCCATCCAAAAGATATTATGCAGATCCACTCACTTTTTTCCTGCCTTGGCAACTGCATCAGTCTCCTTGCTGACCACTCTGCCTACTGTTTCTACCCACTCTGGTCCATAATTTACACTACTGATAATTTTTCTAAAATACTTTCAGTCCACATCTCACCACTCCTCAAGAACATTCAGCGGTTGCCCATCCATCTCTGCACAAAAAAGATCTCCTTACCATTGGCTTTAAAGCACTCAGTCACCTTTCCCCCACTTCCTCTCAGTCACCGTACTTCTCTGATCTACTACAACCAAGCATGCACCTTTTGCTCCTCTGTCACTCTACTCACTTTACCTCAGTCTTGTATATTTAACCACCAGTCCTTGCCCATGTCCTCTCTCTCTGGCCTGGAACTCCTTCTTCCTTCATATCTGACAAGCCACCACTTTCCCTACTTACAAAGCCTTATTAAACCACACCTCCTAAAAGAGGCCTTCCCCAACTGAGCCCTCTTGTCCCCTACTCCCTCTCCCTTCTGTATCCCCTATGCACTTGATATTCATCCCACCCCAATCCCCACAGCATCTATATGCATATGCATGTGATTTATTTTGTCTGCCTCCCTCTTCAGACTTTAAGTTCCTAAAGCACAGGATACAGGTCTATCAATCCTGTTGTACTCTCTCAAGTGCTTAGTACAGTGCTCTGAACTCAGAAAGTGCTCAAGAAATATTATTGATTTAGCTTGCAGGGTAAGTTAGGTTCAATCAATCAATCACACTTATTATGTGCTTGTGAGTGCAGAATATACTAAGCGCTGAGTACACTGTAGCAGAGTTGGTAGATGCATTCCCTGCCCACAGTAAGCACAAAGGAAATGAGCGGCAAGGAGGATTGTATGATTCCTTCACTGATTTCATTGGAGATACCACAAAGGAAAATTGGGAGTACTAATTTTAAGTTGTATACATGTACCTTGGCTTTGCTATTTAAATCTGAAACACATTTTACTCATGAAGGTGAAGTAGACTTTTCACAAAACTTTATATACCCTCATTCTTCTATTTCAACTTTAAAGGAAATATTGTGCCTATGGAAATGGGGTAAAAAAAATAAAACTAGAACATGAGTTTAAAAATGAAATTTAGCTGAGAAACACGTGGTTAATATTTTACAGTAATGGCACAGTTTTCGGTTTCCTGAATCCTGCCTCTTTCCTTGTTTCAGTAAACAGCAGGATTTACCATGAAGAGAAAATGTCTTGGCTTCCTGCATTTCCATAGCTAATCTCTTTTATTATCCTAACACCAGCTTTTATGGCCCCGAGCACTCATTTTTATCTACTAAGGAAGTTTGAACTGTGACTCAGTATTGAAAGAATCTTTTCTCAAGTTCTCTGGATGCAATAAGGTGAAAAACTACAACAAAATTGTCCCTGCTCATTCCACTTTGTCATTTATAGTGTCTGATAAGAGCTTTCTAGGTTGCAAGCACTGTGCTTAATCCTGGGGTAGAGGCATGATAAACAGCTCAGGCACATTCCCAGTCCCATCCATAGCTTTAAAATACTGAAAGAGTATGTATTTTCAACACTTTTTCCAGATGAGGAAATTGAGGAACAGAAAGGTTGAGTTACTTGCCCATAAGCATACAGCAGAAAGTAGAACTCAGATTTCCTGATTCCAGTTCTGTGCTCTTTCCATTAGGCCAGGCTGCCATGAACAACTCTATAATTTCAAATTTATCATTTTATAGGTCAAATTCAGGCAGTTATATTAATGTGAAAATGCTGCAGATTCTCATTAATTAAATGTTCCAGGACTATCCTTAATGGATTGTTCCTGGAATTAAATGTTCCAGGACTAATCTTCCACAACTCACAGATTACCTGACATTCTTTCGATGCTTTCAGGAGGCTTTTTAAGGTTGATGCTGTCCTGAATTGTCTTCCTTTTTATACATTCCCAGCCAGTGGTTTTTCTACCCATTAGTTCCTCTCCTCAGAGGTGATGCTGGGCTACAGATGATTCAATGTTGTCCTTGATTTTGTGTTTTCCATTTTATTTGGGGAAATCAACTATGCTTGGTAGGTTTCTTGTGGGATCAGTCCCACATCTTCCAGTTCTACAGAGCCACAAGATTCTGATATAAATCTGAATTGCCTCCTGCAGTCCGCATGTAACCTTTGGGCTCATCCATCTCCAGCCTTACTTCTCTTCAGGCCACCCTCCATCTGTCCACAGCCTCTTCTGAAAGCTTTCAAACCTCTCATGCCATGAAATGATGCTTATCATCGTTATCCCAGCTTTGCTACTTGTGCAGATGTGACCTGAGGCAAATCACTTAATTTCTCTGTGCTTCAGTTACCTCATCTGTAAAATGGGGATTAAGATTGTGAGCCCCATGTGGGACAGGGACTGTGCCCAACCCGATTTGCTTGTATCCACCCCATCACTTAGTACAGTCCCTAGCACTTAGTAAGTTCTTAACAATACTATATTATTATTATTATAAATTGTACATTCTGAGAATGCAGTGAGTGAAGTAGAATGGTGACTGCTGGGATAACAATTTGAAAATCAATTCACAGCCATCCCTATCCAAAGGCTGTTCCTGGGTCTAAACTGGTGGTGATAGTGATATTTAAGTGCTTACTACATGCCAGCTACTTTTACTAGGCACTGGGGTAGATACAAGCAATTTGGATTAGACACAGTCCCTGTCACACACAGGCTTCATAATCTCAATCCACATTTAACAGATGGTAGAATTGAGGCACAGTGAAGTGACTTGCCTAAGTTCACTCAGCAGGCAAGCGGCAGAGCTGGGATAAGAACCCAGGTCCTTCTGACTCCAGTCCCGTGCTCTATCCACTAGACCATCCTGCTTCTCCAGACTGGGGTGGACAGCCCAATAGAACAACTTGTTTAGGTTCTAATCCATGATGGAAAGAGGCTAAAATTCAGCAGGCAAGTGGCAGAACAAGGATTAGAACCTGGATCCTTTGACACCCATGCTGTTTCCACTCTGCTGTACTGTTTCTTCCAACTTTAGGAACCTCACTGCTTCAGGCAAACCATCCTCTGGTACCTTAATATTCTAGCCCGGGAATGTGTTTCTGCTTGCATCGCACTTCCCACTAAGTACAGGGTGTTGCCTACAGTGGCTAGTCAATGAATACTATTTCTATGACTGCATAGGCCCTACCTTCTGTCCCTCTCCCCGAGACCCATTTCCTTGATTTAGTTTTCTAATTCTTTGAAAGGAATGGCTGATCTAACTCTGCTTTATGAAAAAGGGATATTTGGAGATTCAACTACGAAAAGGAGCAGACCAACAACAAGAAGTTGATGTTAAGATACCATCTAAGGCAACCAGGAAAAGTTGTCAGACGTGTCATATGGGCTGGTGCCGAACAGATGCTATGTTGAGGTGCTTGGGAAGGAGCCTTATGAATTCCATACTAAATTCAGTCTGTGAAACTCTATGTATTTCTGGAGGCTACAAACATATTGGCTGTCAAGTGGAAAATGGGTTTGAATGTATAGCGCATTACATTGCTGTTTTTAAGGAGAACCTACCAGGCTTTCAAGTGGTGGCTATTTAGTGGGTTGAAGCCTCTGGCGGGGAAATCCCTGTACCTCGGGATGTATTTGACTGAACCTTCAGGATGTTGAACGGGTCCTACTTGCAGTGAAGTAGAGGCATCTATCACCTGTTTAACTGGAAGGAGTCTGTACACAGTATATGAATGGAAAGCAGGGATACTTGGCAACAATAGAACTTGAGGTAGCATGTGGACAAACTGTCTGATTTTACTATTTGATGAACATCAGTACTGGACTGGGTCCCGAATATGACTCAGAAGATCTGCTTTTATCCCCAAGGGTTCTCCATTCAAACAACACCAGCAATACCAGGTACAAAGTCAGCCGTGATGAGGAGGACAGGACTCTCAAGTGAGAGGTCCCAAGTATTTAGTGTAATGTTATGCATACAGTAAGAGGTCAATAAATACCACTGATACATGTCTGTATCCCCACTTAGACCGAAGGCTCATTGTGGGCAGAGGCCATGTCTACCAACTCTGTTGTATTGTCCTCTCCCAACCCTTTAGTACAGTGCTCCACATAGAGTACACACTCAAGAAATTCCACTGAATGATTTTTGTTTCCCTATTTCCAAGCAGCGTGGCTCAGTGGAAAGAGCCCGGGCTTGGGAGTCAGAGGTCATGGGTTCAAATCCCGGCTCTGCCACTTGTCAGCTGTGTGACTGTGGGCAAGTCACTTAACTTCTCTGTGCCTCAGTGACCTCATCTGTAAAATGGGGATGAAGACTGTGAGCCTCACGTGGGACAACCTGATTACCCTGTATCTACCCTAGCGCTTAGAACAGTGCTCTGCACATAGTGCTTAACAAATACCAACATCATCATTATTATTATTTACAGCTGTGGGGAATTTGCTAAGGATGAGTTGGCACTAAAAGATTCTGCAGGTGAAATATGGTCTGAAGAGAGATTTGAAAGAACAGCTCTCTTAGTAGATCAGAGTGGAAAAGATCCTTCCAAAGAAGGAGACTATTCTTGAAAAAAGTCTGGAGAAGTCAGAAAAGAAGCAGAAGCATTCTGGTGTGGAGTCTGGGCAGTGGAAAGGGAACATGAAGGTACCATAACTGTCAGGACTGGCTGACAGTTTAAGAGAGTGTAAAATTGATTTAAGAGCTAAATGAGGAGATGGGTTCTGGAGACATAAGAAAGATGTAATCAATAATATTTGTTTAGCACCCCCTGTGTCCAAAGTCCTGTACTAAGCACTTGGGAAAATACACTAGAATTAGTGGAAACAATCCTTGACCTCAAGGAGATTACAATCCATCAGGGAGAGACAGTCATAAAAGTAAACTGCAGGTGGGAGGAAGCAATTGAGCATATAAGATACATACATAAGTGCTATGGGGGTTTTGAGTACTTAAGCATTTAGGTGATATAGAAAAGCTGATGTGTGGGAGTTATGGATTCAAAATGGGGTGGATTGGAAATAAATTGGGAAGGTCTTCTGAAGGAGATGTGATTACAAAAGGGGTGTGAAGATGGAAAAAGCTATGGTCTGTTAGATAAAGGGGGATGGAATTCCTCTCAGGGAGTGTAGGATAAGAGCAAACAGTCTATGGCAGGAGAGATGAAAACAGGGCACAACGTGTAGGTTAGCCTGAGAGGAATGAAAAATGCAATTTGCTGTGCAATGGGAAATGAGTGATTATGGCAGAGGAAGAGAGCTGACTGCTTCAGAATCAATTATCAGAAGTTTCTGCTAGACACAGGCAGAAATGGACAACCACTGGAGGTTTATGCAAAGTGGGGACACATGCAGAACTATACTGTAGAAAAATAATCTGGGCAACATAGTGAAATAAGTACTGGAGAAGGGAGAGACTGGAGACAGGGAGACCAGTGAGGAAGCTAATGCAGTAGTCAAGTCAGGGTATGACAAGTGACTGGAACAGTGTGGAGGCTATTTGGATGGAGAGGAAGGGGCAAATTCTGGAAATACCCTGAGGTAAGAAACAGTGGGATTTGAAGACAGGCTGAATATGATGTTTGAAAGGTAAGTAGGAGCCAACATAATGATAAAGGTTGGGGATTCAGAGCCTAGGAAATAGTTGTGTCAACTCTGATGGGAAAGTTAGACGGAAGAGAGTATTTGGGAGGGAAGGAGAGGAATTCAATTTGGATAAACTGAACTTGAGGTGCCAGCAGGACATCCATGGAGACATGTCCTGAGGCAGCAGGAGAAGATGGATTGAAGAGGAGAGAGGTCTGGGCCAGCAAAGTAGATTTGGCAGTGAACCCTTGAGAGGTGGTAATTGAACCTCTCCAAACTAGTCACTGTAAATTGAGACAAGGGGGCCCAAAACAGAATCTTGAGACACATCCTTAACTAAGCAGAGGAGGAGCAAATGAAGGAGTGGTCAAAGAGGCAAGGGGAGAATCAGAAAAGAATTGTGTCAGGAAAAAACCAAGATAAGGTATTGATTCCAAGAGAGAGGAATGGTTATTGATGTTGAAGTCAAATGAAAGGTCAAGGAGGATGAGGCCACTGAATTTGGCAAGAAGGAGATCATTGCCTGTGGCTTAATGGATAGAGCATGGGCCTGAGAGTCAGAAGGACCTGACTTCTAATCGAGATCCTCGATTCATCTGCTGTGTGACCTTGGGAAAGTCACTTCTCTGTGCCTCAGTTACCTCATCTGTAAAATGAGGATAAGGACGAGTCCCATGTGAGAAAGGGATTGTGTCCAACCTGATCAACTTGTATCTTTCCCCAGCACTTAGAACAGTGCTTGCCACATAGTAAGTGCTTAACAAGTAGCATAATTATCATGATTATCTTAGAGAGAGCCACCTTGAGGAGTGATGAGGGCAGCCATCAGATTGTAGAAGGTCAGGGAGGGAATAAGAGTTAACCCATGAGTGCTTGTGTGGACGAAAGGGCCAATTCTCAATGCACAGTCCCAGCCAGGGTGGGCACACGAAAAGGTTTTCCCTTGCTGTCTCTTGGCATATTAAGTTAAAGAGGACATTCAGCGTGACACCAAGTATAACTAGGAGCAGTTGGGTGAAGACACAGAGGCAGAGTTGACCTTTGAGAAAACAGAGGTAGTAATATTGCAACATTGAAATATCTCTAAATGGATTGGAAAAATGGCCCCTTCCTTAAAGGAATGGAAAAGAATTGGACACAGGGCTTAAGGGGTAAATTCTGCCCTTTTAGCTAGGGAATAAGAAGAGCAGAGGGTCTATATTGCTTATTTAGCCTGGTGCACAGTGTGGCATATTTGGAATGTGTACTGAATTTCAGAAGGTAACTTGAGCAGGAATAAAGAGATTTTCAGCATGCAGATTGTGTTCTGCACCCGGAATTATATCATTTAAGATTTGTTCAAGGCAGTAAGTAAAAGCTGGGCTGAGAGTGACATGTGATTACCCCTAAGTATTCCCATCTCACTCTGAGACAAATATGATTTTTGCGTTGGTGTTTATTTTTTCAAGTGATTTTTAGAGCTACGCAGATCAGGTTATAGTTTTCATAAAACTCTTTCCTGCTGATGTGGATATACATCTTAAAAAAAAAGTGATTTTTCCTCACGACCTCGGGTGCAGATGGACATATTGGTGAACAGAGTAGAGATGTGAATGAGACTCAGACCTGAGTTCTAATCCCAGCTTCACCACTTGCCTGCTCTGTGACCTTGAGCAAGTGTCTTCACTTTCCTGTGCCTCAGTTACCTCATCTGTAAATGGGGATTAAGACCATAAGCCTCATTTGGCACATGGACTGTGTCTGACCTGATTAGCTTTTAGCTACCCTGGCACTTCGTAGAGTGACTGGCACATAGTAAGTGCTTAACAAATATAAAAGAAGAAAAAAAAATGTTGCTTGAAACTCACTTGCCATTCAATAAAGACAACTGAGACCTATTTTGTCTTTAACAGTATCAGAGTTCTTCCTTATATCTATTCGCTGGTATTATTATTGCTTCCTTTGAGACAGCTCTGTTCTCACCAATAAAACCCTCTCATAGCTATCAGTAGTATTGAGGATGCACATCATTATTATGATGATGATGTTGGTATTTGTTAAGCGCTTACTATGTGCAGAGCACTGTTCTAAGCACTGGAGTAGATATAGGGTAATCAGGTTGTCCCACGTGAGACTCACAGTCTTAATCCCCATTTTACATATGAGGACACTGAGGCACAGAGAATTTAAGTGACTTGCCCACAGTCACACAGCTGACAAGTGGCAGAGCTGGTATTCAAACCCATGACCTCTGACTCCCAAGCCCCGGCTATTTCTACTGAGCCACACTGATTCTCTATTATAGTTGTACAATAATTGTACTAGGGTCATCTTTACTGGCACACCACCAGCCCATCGTCATCAATCCCCAATTTTTATTGAGCACATACTCCGTGCAGAGCACTGTACTAAGCACTTGGAGGGATACAATAAAGCAGCACAGCCTAGTGGAATGATCATGGGGCTGGGAGTCAGAGGACTTTGTTCTAATCCAGGTTCGGCCACTTGTCTGCTGTGTGAGCTTGTGCAAGTCGCTTTACTTCTCTCTGCCTGCTACCTCATCTGCAAAATGAGATTAAGGCTGTGAGTCCCATGTGAGATATGAACAAATTAATTATTTTGTACCTACCCAAGTACTTAGTGCAGTGCCTGGCACATAAGTGCTAACAAGTCCCATTAAAAACAAAATACAGTTGAGTATGCAGGCACAATCATTGTCCTCAAGGAGCTTACAATTTAACAATAGACTTCAATTATTACTCGATCTCAAGTCACAGTGAGTATGGAAAGTCAAGTACGGAAACTCAATTCTGATCTGTGATGATATTTTATAGAAAATAACTTCACTTAAAGACTGAAGCTTAATTGCTAATGTTTATCCAAGAGGTGGGCCCTCAGCTATAAAGATCAAATCAATAGTTGTGGTTTCCTCTTTTTTCTGTCAACATTTTGTGTGTTGGTATGAGTATATATGACTTAGTTCCAAGTGAAGAATATTACAGCTATTTGGAAGTGAAAATTAAAACCCGTCTGAGTGATCTAAGTTGGAAATAATAAAACTTAATCTCTTTTTGGAAGATGTTTTTGCTTCTGTACACATGGCTGATTTGGGAAGCTTCTTCATAGATCTCTGCTTCTGTTTGTTTATTGCAATAAAAATGGTGTTTTGCCCAAATGAATCTTTCTAATAGGATACAATGGTGATTACTTGTAGAATTCCTGGCGATCCTTTATGAAAAACCATGTAGTAGAAAATGTCAATATTATTTCTTTGGTTTCAAAAACCAGTAAGCTTCTGTGAATATGAAAGAAAAAAACATTTTTACTTCTGGAATGGGATGATGGGAAATCCCTTTCAATTTATTATAAAAGGCAGGCACACTGCCTCCTGATGAGTAACAAAATGGGAAATGGACATGATCAGGACTGGTGTCTGATGTTTAATGATGATGATGCTAATTTTACTAATGTTTAACCTCTTATGATCCAAGCACTGTGCGGAAAACTGGGGTATATACAAGATGATCAGATCTTTTAGTTGTGCAGCCTCCATTGACCCCCTTGACTCTGTGGGGGTCCCGTGCCCTTTGACACTGCTCTGCTTGAGTAAATGCTCAATCAATACCATTGATTGATTGACGGATGGCTCTCTTCCCCATCATGTGAGTGCCATTTTACCATGATATGGACCATTCCTCAGTTCATCACTTTTAGACTGAGATGGCTAGACAACTCACTCTGTTCCTAAAATTGTGCCACCCACATCCCTTGTGGGAAGGGCCCAAGTCCCTTGCTTGTTTGCACTTCCCAAGTGCTTTGCTTGTCAGGAGCACTCAAAGGATGTTGTTCCAATTCTTCTAGAGAGCTCACACAAGCTCAAGAAATGGACTTGGAAACCAGTGGCGTTCAGAAGTGCTAAAGTCCAGAGAGGGTCCCCGGGGGTTGTAGAAACTAAATGATTTCCTTCGGAGATGCAGAAAGTTGAAGATTTCCCCTACCTCCAGAGGGGAACGATTTGAGGAAAAGTAATGAAACAGCATGACAGGAAAAACATGTGAAGAATTGCTACTGGGAATTAGTGAAAGAACATTCTGGGTTTGATGGAAATACCAGTGGTGAATTCTCAAAAGTAGAAACTCAGGAAGCAATTACTTTGAAAGAGGAAGTGGCTTACCCTGGGCTGATGTGGAATGCCCCTTCCCTGCTCACCTACCCATATTTCCTCTCCCCTCACATAAATAATGATATTTATGGTATTTGTTAAGGGCTTACTATGTGTCAGGAACTGTAATAAGTGCTAAGGTAGATACAAGCAAATTGGGTTGGGCACAGTCCCTGTCCCAAGTGGGGCTCACAGTCTCAATTCCCATTATACAGAGAAGATAATTGAGGCCCAGAGAAGTGAAGTGACTTGTCCAAGACATACAGCAGAGCCAGAGTTAGGTCCCATGACCTTCTGACTCCCAGGCCTGGGCTCTACTTCGCTCCAAGGTTCTATTGGCTCTGACATCCACCTACTCATCCCAGCATCCCTCCTCAATGATGGCGCATGCTCTCACTGGTATATCAGCTATGGTTTGGGCTTTAAAAGGGAATGAGATCAGCTTGCTCTAGTGTCAGCAAGGAGCAGGCTGGCAGACAGAACTAGAGGATACCATGGTAAGGTTTAGCTCTGAATAGGGGTAAGGTCAATTTTGACAATATCCAAGTTCACTGCAAATGGAGGTGACTGATTAGGGTGGCTGTCCAAGGAATGGAAATTTAACAGGGGCTAACATTGCTAATTTTCACCCTGATTAAGCACAATCTCTCTGTTTCTTTCCCAAGGAGTAAAAGCCCCCTTCCTTCTCAGGAGCTAAGAAACAGTGGTCTTTTTTATGGTATTTTGTTAAGTACTTATCATGTGACAAACACTGTTCTCAGTGCTGGGGTAAATACAAGATATTTCAGTTCCACATAGGGTCACAGTCTAAGTATGGAATACACATTTTATAGTAGAGGAAACTGAGGTCCAGAGAAGTTATTTCCCCAAGGTCACCCAGCAGGAAAGTGTGAGAAACGGCATGGAGTAGAGGATAGGGCACAGACCTGGGACTCAAAAGATAATGGGTTCTAATCCTGGCTCCGTCATTTATCTCCTGTGTAACCTTGGGCAAGTCACTTCAAGTCGCTAGAAGCAGAGTGGCTTAGTGGAAGGAGCACAGACTTGGGAGTCAGATGTTGTGGGTTCTAATCCCAGCTCTGCATCCTGTCAGCTGTGTGACTTTGGGCAAGTCACTTAACTGCTCGCTGCCTCTGTTACTTCATCTGTAAAATAGAGATTAAGACTGTGAGCCCCACATGGAACAACTTGATTACCTTGTGTCTACTCTAGTGCTTAGAACAGTGCTTGGCACATAGTAAGTGGTTAACAAATCCCTTCATTATTATTATTACTTCTCTGTGCCTCAATTACCTCATCTGTAAAATGGGGATTGTCACTGAGCCCTATGTGGGACAGGGACTTTGTCCAACCTGATTTGCTTGTATCCACCCCAAACTTAGTACAATACCTGGCACATAGTAAGCACACTACAATTATTATTATTATCATTATTATAGTTATAATTATGCAGAGCAGAGATTAAAACTCAGGTCTTTTGACTCCTAGTCTCATGCTCTTTCCACTAAGATTCATTACTTCCTGTTGAAGACAGAATTATGGGAGTAAATCAGTGAACCTCTGCTCTTACCCTGCACAGTGTAAATGCTTAAAGTTATCCTTTCCTCTCTATCTCAAGGTGTTTGGAACAATTTGGCAAAAGCGGATGGAAACAATTGAAATGTACTGGTTCCACTCTCCAGGTGTATTTCAAATCTTCTATGTATTCTGTGGTCTAGTAGTAAAAGCATGTGACTGGTAGTGAGGAAACTGAGGTTTCCTCTTCTGTAAAATGGGGACAAAAATCCCTCATCCCCCTCTCTTTTAAACTGTGAGCCCTGGGTGGGACCATGTTCAATCTGATTATCTGATTTCTTCTCTCAGCATTTACTCCAGATTAAAGCAATTAATAAATACCATCGATTTTATTTTTATTATGGTACATTTCTTTTCAGATTCTTAACCACTCATGTCATCCTAACTTTATTCTCCTACAGTAGCCATAATGAAGATAAGTATGTCTTTTACAATAGAGAGATCCCACTGATAGAAATATTTTAGGCTAATTATTTCCAGGATTGGAGAGATTATTCTTCAGCTTCTTAATGATTTCAGAGGAGCCATATTCGCTTCTTAAAAATTATTAGAAAAATCACTGTTAGCCTTCAAAGAACCTTATAACGCCCAGAACAATTTCTTAGAAAGACAGAATCCACTTCAATCAGCATGGTCATGATGACAGAAAAATGCAAGAGGGTCTTTTGAATTGTTAGCTACTGCTCTTCAGTAAGGACGGCTTGAACTGGTTGAAGTGTAAAAACTAGAGTAACTTTTCAGAAAAAGAGAGGATTGCATGTGTTCGAGGTAGCTCTAGCGTAAAGCAGCTTCCTCCAGCAGAAAGCAGCAATTATAGCATAAAGTGGATAAAGCAAAGCATTTGTTTTCATTCCAGCTCTCAGAGCAGACCTTGGGCCTATCAAGAGATGGTTGTTAACAAAGCTGCCATTCCACAGTGATCTCGGCGTAGGAGGATGAATATAACACAGGCTGCTCCTGCTTTCATTCTGGAAAAGTCAGGAGCTCTTTCCCTTTGGAGTTTGCCAGAATGCATCCTTTGTCAGTTATTTCCCCTTGGCTTGGTTAGACCTAAGTTGATGTAAGGGAAAATCATGCAAAAGGGGATTTAGATCCTGGAGAAATATAGCCCAAATGCATTGATTGTTCCAGTTGGAGTCCATTACCTGTCACATATCCATATTTATCAAGCTCACTGTGGGTGGGGAACATGTCTACCAAGTCCTGTACTGTACTATCCCAACTGCTTTGTACAGTGCTCTGCACCCATTTAGTGCTCAATAGATACCATAGGTTGATTATTCTCTCTCTTTAGCTTTCTACATATAGGTGTATGAATATTTACAGCTTATTTTATAATTCAAAGATGCTATTAATGGGGTAATTCACCTCTGAAGGCATGTGTGGTTTCACAGCTCTCCATCACCTTGCCCTCTCCTACCTCACCTCCCTTCTCTCCTTCTACAACCCAGCCCGCCCACTCCACTCCTCTGCCGCTAACCTCCTCACTGTGCCTCGTTCTCGCCTGTCCCACCATCGACCCCTGGCCCACATCCTATCTCTGTCCTTGAATGCCCTCCTTCCTCACCTGCACCATACTAGCTCTCTTCTCCCCCTTCAAAGGAGCTCACCTCCTCCAGGAGGCCTTCCCAGACTGAGTTCCCCTTTTCCTCTGCTCCTCCTCCCCTCCCCATAACCCCTACTCCCTCCCTCTGCTCTACCCCCTTCCCTGCCCCAAAGCACTTGTGTATTTTTGTATATATTACATTGTATTAATGCTGTGTATAAATCTATAATTCTATTTATTTTGATGCTATTGATGCCCGTCTACTTGCTTTGATTTGTTGTCTGTCTCCCCCTTCTAGACTGTGAACCCATTGTTGGGTAGGGATTGTCTCTATCTGTTGCCAAATTGTACTTTGCAAGCATTTAGTACAGTGCTCTGCACACAGCAAGTGCTCAATAAATATGAATGAATGAATGAAAAGGCCATCGTGGACCCCACAGTCGTGGCCAAATTGCACACAAAAGGAGCTCTCCATTGTAGTGACATCATATTACATTTCTAATCCTGGTGCTGTTTTTCCTTTCACTTCTTGGTTTCTCTTTCTATCTGAAGTTGTGTTCCAAGAGAACCACTCTCCTTTTGATAGCTGTACACCATGCTGGTCTGTATGATTCATTGGTTTCTCTTGTCTCAGTGGCAGGACCAGCTATTGATCACACCTTAGCGGAGACTCTTTTCCAGATTTATCAATGTGGAAAGGTCTGAGCCATGTCCTAGTGGATAGAGCACAGGCCTGGGAGTGAGAAGGACCTGAGTTCTGATCCTCACTGCTGTGCAACCTTGGGCAAGTCACTTCAGTGGTGCCTCAGTTAATTACTTCATCTGTAAAATGGGGATTAAGACTGTGAACCCCATGGGGGACTTGAACGGTGTCCAACCTGATTAGCTTGTATCTGCCCCAGGTCTTAGAACAGTGCTTGGCACATACTAAGTGCTTATGAGAAGCAGGATGGCTTAGTGGAAAGAGCACGGGTTTGGGAGCTAGCGGTCGTGGGTTCTAATCTTGGCTCAGCTGCTTATCAGCTATATGATTCTGGAAAAGTCACTTAACTTCTCTGAGCCTCAGTTACTTCATCTGTAAAATGGGGATTAAGACTGTGAGCCCCAGGTGGGACACATTACCTTCTGTCTACCCCAGTGCTTAGAACAGGGCTTGGCACATAGTAAGTATCATTTAGACTGTGAGTCCATTGTTGGACAGGGATTGTCTCTATCTTTTGCATAATTGTACATTCCAAATTCTTAGAACAGTCCTCTGCACATAGTAAGTGCTCAATAAATACGATTGAATGAATAACACACACCATCATTATTATCATTATCATCATTATTAAGAGGAAACCTAATCTCTACTTTGAGGATCTTAGCATCGCTTGGACAAGTAGGAATATTAGCATACGTGTCGCATACAATTTATTCTTTTTTTTCCTTATGGTATTTGTTAAATGCTTAGAGTGTGTTAGGCACTGTTTTCAGCTCTCAGGTAGATTTAAAGCAATCAGGCTGGACATGGTCCATGTTCCCCATGGGGCTTATCATCTTAATCCCATTTTAAAGATGAGATTACCAAGGCACAGAGAAGTTAAGTGATTTAGTGACTTACCCAAGGTCCCATAGCAGACATGTGGCTGACCTGGGATTGGTCCTTCTGATGCCCAGGGCCATGCACTACCCACTAAACCACACTGCTCCCCAGTCTTCTTGAGGATAGGAACTCTGTGTCTTGCAGATAGTAACTGTGGTGTGTAAGTGCTTACTATGTGCCAAGCACTGTACTAAGAGCTGGGGTAGATACAAGATCATCAAGTCACACATGGGGTTCACATTGCAACGAGGAGGGAGAACAGGTATTGGGTCTTCAGTTTACAGATGAGGGAATTGAGGCTCAGAGATGTTAACTGATGTGCCCAAGATTACAGAGCAGGCAAGTTTGCAGAGCCTGGACTAGAACCCAGATCCTCTGTCTCCCAGGCCCATACTCTTTCCTCTAGAGCACACTGCTCCCAAGAGCACAGTTCAGGACCATACGATTCAGTTGGTGCTTAATACCACTGATTGATATATAAACACAATTTATACTGGTATAGGTGTTGGATACTGAAATATGGCAAAGCTCTCAATTCTGGGTTAATTTACTCTTCACAAGAGGCTTTGAGAGTTGGAGGTTGTTCTGTCATCCTACTCTATTCTCTTTCAGCTCTCTGGCTCTGATGCCTAACCTGGACCAGGGCAGCATCCTCCCCCTCCCCTGGTGGCTGTCGTAACTATGCCCACAAAGATGCTGACTCTCCCCATAGGTGCTGAGGCTTTCATTCATTCATTCAATAGTATTTATTGAGCGCTTACTATGTGCAGAGCACTGTACTAAGCGCTTGGAATGAACAAGTCGGTAACAGAGACAGTCCCTGCTGTTTGACGGGCTTACAGTCTAATCGGGGGAGAGAGACAGACAAGAACAATGGCAATAAAATAGGCAACAGGGTCCTTCCCTCCTGCTTTGAGGCTTAGCACAAATTCACCTAGACAGGTGTGCTGTCAGATTCAAGTCTGGAACCAAGATGCCTGATCCTTCTGGGCAGAGAAAAGAAGGGTCCGGCAGTCTGGACGGTGGTAATGATAAAGATCTGGCTACAGAGGATGGGGTTTGGAGTGACTGAAGGCAGTTGTCTTCCTAGAATCCAGAAAGTCTGTTTAAGGCAAGTGTGAGTCCTGGGGCTGAGGCTGCTAGGAGAGAAGAAGTGCCCAGCAGTCTGGACGGTGGTAATGATAAAGATCTAGCCTCAGAGGATGGGGATTGGAGTGACTGAAGGCAGTGGACAGTAGTAGTCAGATGGTCTGTTTAGGCAGGTGTGAGTCCTGGGCTGAGGCTGCTAGGAGATCTCTAGCCCTTCTAGCTCTCCTTAAAAACCAGACTGAGCAAGAGGGAAGAGGAACAAAGTGGGAAAGGCTGATGAGAGCATGCTCTGGATGCCCACCTGGCCATCTCCCATTCTGCCCATTGGTCCCCTGGTTCTGAGTGATTCCATTGGCCCATATTTCAGTCAGTGTGGCAGATTTTCATTCTTTCTTAATGAAAGTTAAGACATCAATCTGCCAGAATTATTTTAAATCAGATCATCTGCCTCACCTGGTAGGTGCCCTGTAACTGATGACTTCATCACCACTGATTTAACTCATCTGGCCTCGATGGACCTTCCTGTCACCACTCCCCTTTAAATTACTAATGTCTTTCAGGAGCTCATCAATCCCTTGGGCCGTCTGCTGAGCATGCAGCCTGCTGTGAGGGGAGGGGGAGCCTGAGGGGCCAGCCTCTCAGAGAGCAGTACAGGAAGGACTGACTCTTTGTGAATAGGGGCTTCCTGCAGGTCAAGAAAACAAGAGGTACAATTGAGCTAAGTGTTAGGGACTGAGACTGGCACATACACCAGCCCAGAACCAGTGAGTCTTTCTACCCATTTCAGGTGGAAGACGGTGTTGGTCATATAATAAAAATTATAATGATAATTATGGTACTTGTTAAGCATTCATTCATTCAGTGGTATTTATTGAGTACTTAACTGTGTTCAAAACATTGTACTAAGTGCTTGGAAAGTACAATTCAGCAATAGAGACAATCCCTGTCCACAATGGGCTTGCAGTTTAGAAGGAGGACGACCGACATCCAAACAAGTAAACAGGCATCGATAGCATCAATATAAATAAATAGAATTATAGAAAGATAGATATACACCAAAACAAGTGAACAGGCATTAATGTAAATAAATAGAATTATAGATATGTACATATGTGCCAAGCATTGTTCTAAGCGCTGGGGCAGATAGAAGTTAATCAGGTTAGACCCAATCTCTGTCCCACATGGGGTCTACACTCTTATATCCATTTTACAGATGAGGTAACCAGCACAGAGAAGTTATGTGATTTGCCCAAGGTCACAAAGCAGACATGTGGCAGAGCCAGGAATAGGATCTAGGTTCTTCTGACTCCCAGACCCATGCTCTATCCACTAGGTCATGCTGCTTCTCCATATCATATATTGGTCCTGTTCTCCGCCCCCTAGATTTAAGCTTGTTTGGGCAGCGAATGTGTCTGCTTATTCTGTTGTATTGTGCTCTCCCAAGTGCTTAGACAGTGTTCTGCACATAGTAAGCCTCAGCGAATATGATTGATTAATTGATAAAATCTCACCATCAGAAGCATCAGCTTCCTACTCAGCCCCAAGACAGCTATATATTGGTGCCCGGGAGCTGGCTAAAGCCGGGAAATGTAGAACCTGTCCATTTATTCACCTCACCACGGAGACATCCCCTAACCTCATAGGAAACTTGGCAGCAGCAGGGAAGGTTTGGTGTTCGGGAATTGAAGCCCTACACCTGGCTGTGCCACTGGCTGACAATGAAGCAATGAAACCAGGCCTTTTTCTACTTAATAATAATAATGTTGGTATTTGTTAAGTGCTTACTATGTGCAGAGCACTGTTCTAAGTGCTGGGGGAGATATAGGATAATCAGGTTGTCCCACATGAGGCTCACAGTTAATCCCCATTTTACAGATGAGGTAACTGAGGCACAGAGAAGTGAAGTGACTTGCCCACAGTCACACAGCTGACAAGTGGCAGAGCAGGGAGTCAAACCCATGACCCCTGACTCGGAAGCCCAGGCTCTTTCCACTGAGCCATGCTGCTTCCCTAAGAATGAAACACCTTTGACATAATAACATTAAGTGTTTGCTATGTGCCAAGGACTGGAGTAGATACAAGATAAGCAGGTCACTTATTTGCTCACAGTCTAAGTAGGAGAGAGAACGGGTATTGAATCCCCGTTTTGTGGATGAGGGAACTGAAGCCCAGGAAAGTTAAGTGCCTTGTTCAAGGTCACACAGCAGGGTAATGTCAGAATGAAGGTAACAAACTAGGACCTTTGTCTCCCAGTTCCATGCCCTTTCCACTAGGCCATGCTGCTTCTCTGGGCCTCTGTGTCCTCATCTGTAAAATGGGGACTAAATACCCATTCTCCCTCCTATTTAGGCTGTGAACCCCATATGGGATTGGGGCTGTGTCCAATGTGATTATTTTATATGAACCCCAGCACTTAGTACAGTCCCTGGCACATAGTAAATGCTTAATAAATACTACAGTTATCATTATCGTTACTGTATAAAAGTGTTGTGGGGGTGGGATGAGTATCACAAGGGGCTTATGTTCTAATGGTGAAAAACACAAAAATGGTTAACTCAAGAGGTCAAAAGAAAATAAAGTGGATATGTACATATGGAGGCTAAAGAGGATGCATTTAAGTTAATAAATGCTGGAGCTGACTAAAGGAATAATATAACAGGCAGATGGGACATTTATCAGGAAATGCTTGTTGTAAGAGGTGTGAATTTTAGAAGGATTTGAAAATGAGGAAAGCTGTAGCCTATCTAATATGGAGAGAGTATCCATACCTCGTGATACTCTCCCAACTGGGAAAACTGTGTGGGCAAGAGGGTGGAGATTGTAAACTCCTTGTGAGCAGCGACTGTGTACTTTTTCAAGTGCTTAGTACCATGCTTTGCACACAGTAAGTTCTCAATAAATAGCATTGATTACTTATTGAACACACTGTGAACAGAACTCTGTACTAAGTGCTGAGGAGAGTACAGTCAAACAGAGTTGGTAGACACATTCCCAGCCCACGACGAGTTTATAGTCTAGCTCAGGCACACAAGTCTAGCTCAGGCACATAAGAAGCAGCGTGGCTCAGTGGAAAGAGCATGGGCTTCGGAGTCAGAGGTCATGGGTTCGAATCCCGGCTCAGCCACTTGTCAGCTGTGTGACTTTGGGCAAGTCACTTAACTTCTCGGTGCCACAGTTCCCTCATCTGTAAAATGGGGATTAAGACTGTGAGCCCCACGTGGGACAACCTGATTCCCCTGTGTCTACCCCAGCGCTTAGAACAGTGCTTAGCACATAGTAAGCGCTTAATAAATACCAACATTATTATTATTATCATTACACAAGTCAAAAGTTCTAGGATTTGATGCTGGCTTCTTCATGACTTGTTATTATCATCTGCCTAACCATTATCTCTGGCTACAGCTCTGTTGCTTATCAATTTCCCCGGACAATTCTGTGAGATGAATTTTATTCCAAAATTTTTTAATGGTATTTGTTAAGCACTTTGTGCCAGGGACTGTATTAAGCATGAGATAGATACAAGAAAATCAGGTTCCAAACCCTCCCCTCCCCCCGCCCTTCCCCCCCTCCTCCCCTTGCACCCACAGCTACTTTCAAGTGTGGCCTCTGGAACCCCCGCTCTATTACAGGCAAGCTACCTTTCATCCATGAGCTTTTCCTCTCCCGCTCTCTCCTCCTCCTCGCCCTTTCGGAAACGTGGCTCTCTCCCGAAGACACGGTCTCCGCCGCCGCTCTCTCCGGCGGAGGCCTCTCCTTCTCCCACTCCCCCAGACTCACCGGTAAGGGAGGAGGCGTCGGCTTCCTCCTCTCGCCCCGATGCGGCTTCCGCACTATCCCTCCTCCCCCCTCCCTCTCCTTCCCCTCCTTCGAAGCCCATATCATTCGCCTCTACCACCCACTCCAGTTACTTGTCGCCGTCATCTACCGCCCTCCCGGTCCCACCTCCGACTTCTTCAACCACCTTGACCCCTTTCTCACCTTCCTCCTCTCCTTCTCTCTGCCCACTCTGATCCTTGGAGACTTCAACATCCATACGGATGTACCCGACGACTCCTCTGCCGCCCGCCTGCTATCCCTCCTCGACTCTGCCGACCTCCTCCTCCACCATACCGTGCCCACTCACCGACTCGGTCACACCCTCGATGTCGTCATCTCCTACCGCTGCACTATCTCCTCCCTCACCAACTCTGAAATCCCTCTCTCTGACCATAACCTTCTCACCTGCCTCATCTCTCACACTCCCTCCCCCTGCAAATCTTCGCTACTGCCCCACAGAGACCTCCGCTCTCTCGATCCCATCCGTCTTTCCAATAGCATCTCGCCTCACCTTGCCGCCCTGTCCTCTCTTCCCACTCTCGACGAGCAGGTCTCCGCTCTCAACTCCACCCTCTCTACTCATCTCGACTCTCTCGCCCCCCTTTCCCTCCGCCGCTCTCGCTCCACTAACCCACAGCCCTGGATCACCTCCTCCGTCCGCCTCCTACGCTCCTATGCTCGAGCTGCTGAGCGCTGCTGGCGAAAGTCCAAGCACCAAGCCGACCTCACACACTTCAAATTTATCCTTTCCTGCCTTAACTCTGCCCTCTCCTCCGCCAGGCAAAGCTTCTTCTCCTCCCTCATCGACACCCATGCCCATCACCCCCGCCGATTGTTCCGGACCTTTAACTCTCTCCTTAGGCCCCCTGTTCCTCCCCCTCCCCCATCTCTCACCCCTAATGATCTGGCCACCTATTTCCTCACGAAAATCAACACGATCAGGTCTGAGCTCCCCAAAGTCACCCCTCCGCCTCTCCTCTCCCCCCGACCAATCCTCTCCCCTACTTTCCCATCCTTCCCTGCAGTATCCTCAGAGGAGATCTCCTCCCTCCTCGCAAGTGCCACCCCCTCCACCTGCGCCTTGGACCCCATTCCCTCTCACCTTCTTAAAACCATCGCCCCTGCCCTCCTCCCTTCCTTAACTTCTATTTTTAACCACTCAATCTCCAAGGGCTCCTTCCCCTGTGCCTTCAAACATGCCCACGTCTCCCCCATCCTAAAAAAACCTGCTCTTGACCCCACTTCCCCCTCCAGTTATCGTCCTATCTCCCTACTACCCTTCCTTTCCAAAATCTTAGAACGAGTCGTCTACAATCGATGCCTAGAATTCCTTAACTCCCATTCTCTCCTAGACCCCCTCCAATCTGGCTTCCGTCCCCTCCACTCTACCGAGACTGCTCTCTCTAAGGTCACCCATGACCTCCTTCTTGCCAAATCCAATGGCTCCTACTCCATTCTAATCCTCCTTGACCTCTCTGCTGCCTTTGACACTGTCGACCATCCCCTCCTCCTCCATACCTTATCTCACCTTGGCTTCACGGACTCTGTCCTCTCCTGGTTCTCCTCTTACCTCTCTGGCCGATCATTCTCGGTCTCCTACGCTGGAGCCTCCTCCCCCACCCATCCTTTAACTGTTGGAGTTCCTCAAGGGTCAGTTCTTGGCCCTCTTCTGTTCTCCATTTACACTCACTCCCTCGGTGAACTCATCCGCTCTCACGGCTTTGACTACCATCTCTACGCAGATGACACGCAGATCTACATCTCCGCCCCTGTCCTCTCCCCCTCCCTTCAGGCTCGCATCTCCTCCTGCCTCCGGGACGTCTCCACCTGGATGTCGGCCCGCCACCTAAAACTCAACATGAGCAAGACTGAGCTCCTCATCTTCCCTCCCAAGCCCGGTCCGCTCCCAGACTTCTCCATCACCGTGGATGGCACGACCATCCTTCCCGTCCCGCAGGCCCGCAATCTCGGTGTCATCCTTGACTCGTCCCTCTCGTTCACCCCACACATCCTATCCGTTACCAAGACCTGCCTGTTTCACCTCTACAATATCTCCAAGATCCGCCCTTTCCTCTCCACCCAAACGGCTACCTTACTATTACGGGCTCTCGTTATATCCCGGCTAGACTACTGTGTCAGCCTTCTCTCTGACCTCCCTTCCTCCTCTCTCGCCCCACTCCGGTCTATTCTTCACTCCGCTGCCCGGCTCATCTTCCTGCAGAAACGATCTGGGCATGTCACTCCCCTTCTTAAACAACTCCAGTGGTTGCCTATCGACCTCCGCTCCAAACAAAAACTCCTCACTCTAGGCTTCAAGGCTCTCCATCACCTTGCCCCTTCCTACCTCTCCTCCCTTCTCTCTTTCTACCGCCCACCCCGCACGCTCCGCTTCTCTGCCGCCCACCTCCTCGCCGTCCCTCGGTCTCGCCTATCCCGCCGTCGACCCCTGGGTCACGTCCTCCCACGGTCCTGGAACGCCCTCCCTCCTCACCTCCGCCAAACTGATTCTCTTTCCCTCTTCAAAACCTTACTTAAAAATCACCTCCTCCAAGAGGCGTTCCCAGACTGAGCTCCTCTTCCCCCTCTACTCCCTCTGCCATCCCCCCTTTACCTCTCCGCAGCTAAAGCCTCATTTTCCCCTTTTCCCTCTGCTCCTCCACCTCTCCCTTCCGATCCCCACAGCACTGTACTCGTCCGCTCAACTGTATATATTTTCGTTACCCTATTTATTTTGTTAATGAATTGTACATCGCCTTGATTCTATTTAGTTGCCATTGTTTTTACGAGATGTTCTTCCCCTTGACGCTGTTTAGTGCCATTGTTCTTGTCTGTCCGTCTCCCCCGATTAGACTGTAAGCCCGTCAAACGGCAGGGACTGTCTCTAGCTGTTGCCGACTTGTTCATCCCAAGCGCTTAGTACAGTGCTCTGCACATAGTAAGCGCTCAATAAATACTATTGAATGAATGAATGAATGAAAGGTTGGACACAGTCTATGTCCCACAAGAGGCTCAAAGTCTTAAACACCATATTACAGATGAGGGAACTGAGGCACTGAGAAATTAACTGACTTACCCAAGGTCACAAAGCAAACTTGTGGTGGAGCTGGGACTAGAACCCACATCCTTTCGATTCCCAGGCCTATGCTGTATTCACCAGGCCATGCAGCTTTTGGCTCTACTGGTGGTGAATTGTCATCATGTATGTGGACGACCCATAGACCATATGTATTTGAATGCTTACTGTGTGCAGAGCACTCTACTGAGAGCTTGAGAGAGTACAATATAATACTAAACAGACACATTCCATGCTCACAGTGAGCTTACAGTCTGGAAGGAGACACAGGTATTAAGTACGATCCACTACCTCTGCCATCTTGTGAGCACTGTCTCTTCTTGTACTGTTAATTTAATGCCCATATTGCCTGCAGTCATTTTCAGCTCTCCCTCTTGATTTCAAGATCTTCCCGCAGTCAACCAATCGATCAGGGGTATTTACTGGGTTGTACTGTGCCAAATGCTTAATAAAGTGCTCTGTACACAGGAAGCTACTGAAAGCTCACCTCCTCCAGGAGGCCTTCCCAGACCTAGCCCCCCTTTTCCTCTGCCTCTCCTCCCCTCCCCTCACCCCTACTCCCTTTTTGTGCTGTACCCCCCCTTCCCTCCCCATAGCACTTGTGTATATGTGTGAAACATTTCTTATTCTATTTATTTTATTAATGATGTGTATATATCTCTATAATTCTATTTATATTGATGCTATTGATGCCTGTCCCCTTGTTTTGTTTTGTCTGTCTCCCCCCTACCCCCTTCTAGACTGTGAGCCCACTGGTAAGGACTGTCTCTATTTGTTGACAAATTGTACTTTCCAAGTGTTTAGTACAGTGCTCTGCACACAGTAAACGCTCCATAAATACTTCTGAATGAATGAAAGTAATCACTCAATATTGAATGAATGAATGAGTACTTACTGTTGGTTGAACACTGTACTGAGTGCTTGAGAAAGTACAATACAGTGGAGTTGGCAGCAAGATCCCTGCCCACAAGGAGCTTACAGGCTATGGAGAGGAGACAGACAATAAAATAAGTTACAGATAGGGGATAATAAAGATCTGTACATAAGTGCTGTGGGACTGGGGTTTGTATCAAACTGCATAATGGTTAAAGAGTCCAGTGAATCTGCAAGGCAGAGGGAAAGGCATATAGGGAAAATGGCAGCCTAGTCAGGGAAGGCTTCTTGGAGGAGATATGAGTCTACCCCTTTCCTGATTGCTGCACAGCTAACGGTTTAAAGATTTTTCTTCTGTCCATCTTTTATATAATGACCCCATTTTAGAGTATCCATTTGGGAATCCTGCTGCCATCCATTCTCCTCACATGACTGGCCCAGCGAGAGTGTTGTGATAGCATTGTGTCGATAAGCAATAAGTGTATTAAGTAATACACTGCTCTGCTCAGAGTGAGTGTAGGATCTTCTTGTGAGCCTCCCTCCTTGGTTCGTTACATACCCTTCCCTCCAACTTAGTTTGTAAGCCCCATATGAGACAGGGACTGTGTCCAACCTGATTATCTTGTATCTACACAGTGCTTAGTACAGTATCTGGCCTACAGTAAGTGCTTAACAAGTACCAAAGAAAAGACAAATAAGAAAAGCAAAAATAGTGGATCGGGCAAGCAAACACCTTCAAGGCTGATTCCCCCTCCTCGTTATACTCTGATCCCATGTGGGACAGGGGCTGTAACTCATCTGATTACCATGTATCTTCCTAGCTCTTGGCACAGAGTAAGATTATAATAATAATCCTAATCATACACCCATATATAATACACTGAGATTCAAGTATATATCAAAAAATAATTTTGGGTCACATATGCATCATCTCTTTAGACTCTTCTAGTTTCTCTCTGTGGCAATCAACTATAATACATTGAAGTTGGCAATAAACCTTTTTCAATTTCTGAAATTCCAATGTACCTGCTGCCATCAATGAGCGAATACGATTCTGAAATTGAACCCAAACCATCTGCCCCAATCGCTGGGTCCAAATTGCCCGATATTCTGAAGCGCACATTCCCTCTAGAAGCATTAACATGCTACCACACTCTGACAAAAACGAATTTGGAAATTGCCAATTATCTGCGGAAGCAGGGTGCCATGTAGGAGAAGCTGGGATGGTGAGAGTCAAGTAGTTTGGCTCCCGGTTAATGGGACTGCTATGTGGCTGATGAGACGTACAGATCTGTGCAGGATTCTGCTTCTAGCTGTGCCACACAATGCCAAATCTGGAGGACGCTGAGCTGCTCAGCACAGGGTGCATTTTGGAAGCGACGTTTACCTTTCCACATTAAGATTGGTCAATGGAACATTTAACTGCATGAAAAGAAAAATATTCTAACTTGGCTCCATCAAACTAAAGCGCTCCAGTTTCGCACCTCTCAGTATGTGTTCATTCAACTGGTTACTCACAGGCTGAAGGTCATCTGTTCGCACCCTATATAAAGCAGCGTGGATGGAGATTGGTGTTCAGAGGTCACCAGCACACAAAACCAATTGGTTTTAACAGTTTCACATTCTTCTATTTATGACACTTTTAGCTTCATAGGCTTCCAGAAGCGGTCTGCGAGTCAGGATTCCCGGAGTCTAGTTTCAGTTCTGTCTCTGGCCTGCTGTGTGATCTTGGACAAGTCACTTAACCTCTCCGTGCCTCACTTTTCTCATTTACACAATGGGGATAATATATCCTCTCTACCTCACAGGGACATAGTCGATTATTCAGTGGTATTTATTGAGGGCCTGTTGTATGCCGAGCACTGTACTACTGCTTGGGAGGATAGAGTAGAATAAACTTGGTAGATATCTCTGCCCTCAAGTATTTTACAATCTGGTGGAGGAAACAGTCATTAAAATACATTACAGAGAGTGAGAATAGAAGGGAATGAGGATAGGCACATAAAAATTGTAGGTGGGGTGAGTGTCAAAGTGCTTAACAGGTTCAGACCCAAACATACCAGTCACTCGGATGAGAGGGAGAATAGGGTGGGAGAATGAGGTGTTAATCAGGGAAGACTTTTTGGAGGAAATATGATTTCAGTAGGACTTTGAAAATGGGGAGAGTGATAATCTGTGGTATATGAAGTGGAAGGCAGTTAGAGGACAGAGGGAGGATGTGAACAAGAGTCTATCTCTCATCTATAGATAGATGAGCTCAAGGTACACTGAGTAAATGGTTTTTACAGAAGCAAAGTGTGGGAATGGGTTGTAGTGGGAGAAGACCAGGGTTTGGAAGATCTAGTTGATGCAGAGATGTATGGGTAACCACTGAAGGTTTTTGAGGATTGGGGACAAGGGCACAGAACAGTTTTTTAGTAGTGAAGCAGAGTGAAGTAGGTGCTGCAGCATAGATAGACTGGAGGCAGGGATATCAGTGAGGAAGCTGATGCAATCATCGAGACAAAATATATAGTAAGGTTAAAGTGAGAAAATAGATGAGAAAGTGTTTTGGCATAGTGAATCTGCAGCATGGCCTAGTGGCAAGAGGCCAGGCTTGGGAGTCAGAGTTTGTGGGTTCTAATCCTGGCTCCGCCACTTGTCTGCTGTGTGACCTTAGGTAAGTCACTTCACTTCTCTGTGCCTCAGTTCCCTCATTTGCAAAATGGGGATGAAGACTGTGAGCACCCTGTGGGACAGGGACTGTGTCCAACCTGATTACCTTGGATCTACTCCAATGCTTAGAACAGTGCTTGGCATGTAGAAAGCACTTAACAGTATCATCATCATTATTATTATTAAAATTGAATAATAGTGTTAACTTAATATCTTCCATTGAGAGTTTAAGTCCCTGAAAACAAATCAGTTAATTACATTAAAATAGAAAATTGTCCCTATATTGATGCAATATTACATTCAAGTGTGAAGTGTAATACAGCTCCAAATATTTGGGATGGTTTGTTGTTTACAAATCCCTTCCAACTTTATTGTGTTGTGGTTTTATGAAAAGGCATTATGAACAATTCTCTTGTAAAACTAGTTTTGGGCAGCGAATACTTCTAACAACTCTCTCATACTGTACTTTCTCAAGCAAGTAATACGTGCTCTGCAAACAGTAAGCGCTCAATAAATATGATTCATATTGAAAACAAGGCAATTAAGAAGTGATGATTTTCAGTCACATGACAGTCATTGTTGTTCCACAGTTTCGCTTTCCAGTGCAGTTGGCCTATTGAATGCAGAATGACCAAGCTCCAGTGCATGCACAATACTATGAGGAAGACCAAGGCAAGGTGTCAGCCATCAAGAAGTTTACAATCTACATTGAAGGGCTGGAAAAGTCCAAACAAAAATGCTCCAACATATTTGAAACCAAATACATACAATCCGAATGACCAAATCACATATGTGTAAATAATGTAAAAGCACACGAGGGGAAATTCAATATTTCGCCCTGAGACTCAAGAGCTGTAGGTAACAGCAGAGATTGAGGAGTGGTGGGACTTGGATCATGTATTATGACCCAAGTTTCGCTAGAATTAGGTTCAATCCATAAGACCTTGAGCAATGACATTGGTGGGGCCAAATGAATGGTCTGTCCAGTCCAGGATTCTGTCTCTGACAGTGATAAGAGAGAAGCAGCGTGGCTCAGTGGAAAGAGCCCGGGCTTGGGAGTCCCAGGTCATGGGTTCTAGTGCCGACTCCACCATTTGTCAGCTATGTGACTTTAGGAAAGCCACCTAACTTCTCTGTGCCTCAGTTACCTCATCTGTCAAATGGGGATGAAGACTGTGAATCCCACCTGGGACAACCTGATGACCTTGGTTCTCCCCCCAGCACTTAGAACAGTGCGTGGCATATAGGGCTTAAATACTATCATTATTATTATTGTTATAATAGGATGCTTGGAGTAGCTGTGTGATAACTGCTGTCTTTGAAGGTGCTATAATTTTTGTAACTTGAAGTCATGAGATGATAAAATCCCAGCACACTTTGAGTTTGAAGGAATGACATGATTTCCCCTGGACTGGGAAAGATTCTTTGCACATTATAGCATCTATAAAGAACCTGCAGTTTACTGTATGGTCTTGCATGAATGGGGCTTTTTCTGGATCATTGTTGGGAAAATAGCAATATTTCTGGTGCTATAAAGTTGACATGTTTGGATTACTGAGGTCACGGGAACCTCTGTACATTGGCAGAGGGTGAAGTTTAATAGGCAATAAATTTGCAGGGCTTGGTAAAAATGACCAGGCCATTTTTAAGATTTATCAGAGAGTGAATTGGATCCATGAAGTGGAAAGGACAACATGGGTGAAGAATATGATAAGCATTCTTTCTCTGTCCCCACCCTAAGATGCAAGAAATCAACTACTGAGGAAATGGGGGTGACTAATAATAATAATAATAATAATGTCGGTATTTGTTAAGCGCTTACTATGTGCCGAGCACTGTTCTAAGCGCTGGGGCAGACACAGGGGAATCAGGTTGTCCCACGTGGGGCTCACAGTCTTCATCCCCATTTTACAGATGAGGTAACTGAGGCGCCGAGAAGTGAAGTGACTCGCCCACAGTCACACAGCTGGCAAGTGGCCGAGCCGGGATTCGAACTCATGACCTCTGACTCCAAAGCCCGTGCTCTTTCCACTGACCCACACTGCTTCTCTTAACTAAAGAATTGTACCCCTCCCAGGGTTGCACCTGAAGAGTTTCTAGAACTCTACCAGTCTCGACTAAAAGAAGGAGAGTCAAGCAGAGGCCATTCCATTCCTAGCTTGGACAGTGGCTAGCAAGTGGAAGGCAATCTGCTACAAGTCAAAACTCCCCTTTGCTGGGCAGCAGTGGCATGGGAGAGAGTTGAGGGCAGAGACTCAAGTTTACTATGCGGAAGGGGACGACGGTTAAACCGCTTCCATATTTTTACCAAGGAAACTCTATGGATACACTACCAGAACCATTGCAGATGGATATAGGGCGTTCTGGAACAGATGTGTTTGTGGAGTCACTGTGGGTCAGAGATGACTCAATGGTTCTGGACGACAACAAAGAATTGTATTCTGGTCAATTTTTTCATTAAATATTTCCAGATACTATTGACTGCGTCCAAATACAATTGTAGACAATAGATGGCAGCAGTGATGATGTAAGACAGAGGTGGATGTTGTAGAGAGGAGTCTGTTTGAAACTGAAATACTAGAGTATAACTGGTTCTATCCCCTCAGTTATCTGTCTCCTGAGCCAATATTTTAAAATAATATATTGCATTGACTATAGAAGACCAACTATATCTGAGAGTAATTCAAATCTATTCCTTGGAGAGCTATGATAATCCATAATTTGAGTGACTATCATTCATTTTAACAATCACATCCTATAAATCTTCCCTATTGTCATTAAAATGCAGATTCATAAGGCTTTTACTAGTTTATCATTTTAGGGAACGGATTCCAGGTAAGCTAGGGAAAGTAAATAAATGAATTCATTTGATGGTCAAAAATTAAGACTAGTTTCTCTGTACTGATTTGATAAAGATCAGTATTATGTTTTTACAAATCCTCTCAGCAGCAGGGTGTAGGACTATGTATGTAACACATCCTTAACACAACTTTATTGAGGATCATCCCTTAGAAAGACATTCTTTATCCTCTCAGGGTTGCATCTGGAGAGCTTCCAGTACTCTACCAGTCTCGACTATGGGAGGGAGAGTCAGGCAGAGGCCTACCCATTCCATCCTTAGTTTGGGCAGTGGCTAGCGAGTAGAAAGCAATCTGCTACAAGTCAAAACTCACTGTGCTGGGCAGCAGTGGCATGGGAGAGAGTTGAGGGCCGAGACTCAGGTTTACTGTGCAAAAGGAGGCAGTTGTCAACCACTTCTGTATTTTTACCAAGAAAACTCTATGGATACACTTCCAGAAAAATTGCAGATGGAGGTGGGGCTTTGTGGGAGAGATGTGCCATGACGTCGCTATGGGATGGAGATGACTTGTCAACATAGGACAAGATAAGACATTATCTGGCAAAAGATATTATTATTATTATAATATCCTTATTTTCCATCGGTAATTTGTAGGAGGTAACAGATTTGAAATGAGGAAGCAGCTTCTTTCCTGAGCTTTGCTGCTGTAAGAATCATTTTAGTTCAGAATGCTGCCTGACCTCACCTGCCAGCTTTAGCAGACAAGCTAATGACCACACAATCAATGGCTGTGGCTTGTCTTACTTGCTAGTTTAATCAGCTGAATGAATATCAGTGTGAGTGTCATCATGGTATATGAAACATATATGTATGTTTATTTAGTTGCCCTTTGTGTTTGAAGAAGGTGCCATTGATGGTGAAATCTGCTTATAGTTGTGACTGAGTCTGAATAGGCAAATGTGAGTCCCACAGTCCTGGCAATGCTCTCCTAAGCACTTAATAATAATGTTGGTATTTGTTCAGCGCTTACTATGTGCAGAGCACTGTTCTAAGCACTGAGGTAGATACAGGGTAATCAGGTTGTCCCACATAAGGCTCACAGTCTTCATCCCCATTTTACAGATGAGGGAACTGAGGCACAGAGAAGTGAAGTGACTTGCCCAAAGTCACACAGCTGACAAGTGGCGAAGCCAGGATTAGAGCACATGAACTCTGACTCCTAAGTCCATGCTCTTTCCATTAAGCCACGCTGCTTCTCTTAAAGCATTCTGCACAGCAAGTACACAATAAATACTATTGATAGACTGCTGTTGGTGGGCATAGTAAAAATATTGGCATGTGTAACAAAAAAGTCACCTCTCAGGGTCGCATCTGGAGAATTTCCAGTACTCTACCATTCTCGACTATGGGAAGGAGAGTCAGGGAGAGGCATAGCCATTCCATTCCTAGCTCGGGCAGTGGCTAGCGAGTGGAAGGCAATCTGCTACAAGTCAAAACTTACCTGTTCTAGGTAGCAGCGGCATGGGAGAGAGACGAGAGTGGAGACTCAGGTTTACTGCGTGGAAGGAGGCAATGGTAAAACACTTTTGTATTTTTACCAGGAAAACTCTATGGTTACGCTACCAGAATGATTGCAGATGGGACTGGGGCATTCTGGGACAGATGTGTCCATGGCATCTCTATGGGTCGGACACGACTCGACATCATAAAACAGTACGAAAAAGGTTCATAGTGATATCTTTGAACCATTTACACTGTACTCACAAATTCCTATTAATCCATGCTTATTCTTTTTTTTATGGTATGGCATTTACTATATGCCAGGAACTGGTCTAAGCACTGGGGTAGATACAAGCTAATCACATTGGACAGAGTCCATGTCCCACATAGGGCTCATAGTCTTCATCCCCATTTTATAAATGAGGGAACCGAGGGACAGAGAAGTGAAGTAACTTGCCTGAGGTCACCAGGCAGGAAAGAGGTGGAGATGGGACTAGATCCCAGGTCCTTTTGACTCCAGGCCCATGCTCTATCCACTAGACCATGGCGCTCAGTCTCAAGTGATTTGCCCTGAACATGAAGTTCTTCTGGAGCCTAACTCCCACTTTATAGAAGTGGGAGTGTAGTAAAGAAAGGGTGTGCTGTGAAGTTATGATGGATTGATTTTTGTGGGTTCTCTAGCTACAAGTGTATATTTCCAATTGAAATAAGATTGAACCCGCTGTGTGTTCTTGCTGGGTGGTTAATGATTGACTCAATAACTCATCCCCCAGTGGTAGGTATAATATGGGAATATACTAATCCAGGAAGGCAAATCTCTTTTAATCATTCATTTCATCGCTTTCAACTTGGCTAAACTGGGCCATGCTAAATACAATCTTTGCCCGGAAGGAAGCAATTACTTTCTAGGAGCATTTACCGCCATAGCATTCTCTCTCTCTATATGCCCATTAATCTAGCAGTAAGCGCATCACGTTTAAGGATGGGCTGTGGATGTCCATTTCTTCTGCCTATTATCCAGAAAATTCTTTATTATCTCCTTTTTGATTCACATCTGCGCACATAAGTGTTCAAAAAATATCACTGATTATGTAGTGTATTTGGACTAAGTTCATTTAGCGGAGCAGCATGGTCTAGTAGAAAGAGCACAGGCCTGAGAGTCTGAGGAAATGGGTTCTTATTCTGGCTCTGCCAAATGTCTGCTGTGTGACCTTGGGCAGCCACTTCACTTTTCTGTGCCTCAGTTACCTCATCTTTAAAATGGGGATTAAGTATGTGGGCCCCAGGTGGGGCAGGAACTGTATTCATTCATTCAATCAATCGTATTTATTGAGTGCTTACTATGTGCAGAGCACTGTACTAAGTGCTTGGAATATACAATCGGCAACAGGCACAATCCCTGCCCAACAATGGGCTCACAGTCTAAATGGACAAGGCAGACAACAAAACAAAGTGGAATAAAACAAAACAAGTAGTCTGGCATAAATATCATCAAGATAAATAGAATCATAGATATATGCACATCATTAACAAAATAGGATAAATAATATATAGAAATATGCACAAGTGCTGTAGGGAGGGGAAGGGGGAAGAGCAGAGGAGGGAGTAGGGGGAATGGGGAGGAGAGAAGGAGCAGAGAGAAAGGGAGGGCTCAGTCTGGGAAGGCCTCCTGGGGGAGATGAGCTCTCAGGGCTTTGAAGAGGGGAAAAGAGCTAGTATTTCCAACCTGATTACTTTGTATCTACCCCAGGACTTAGTGCTTGGCAAATACCACAATTATTATTATCATTAATTATCATATATTTTTAAGTTTTCAACTTTCTGTTAATGATTTGCACATCTATACACTTACACAATAAGTCCATTTGGATTTGTCACTTTTACCATGAGGCTATGAAAAGGCACATATGAAAGTCAGATATTAATAATAGTAATATTTGTTAAAGAGTTAATATATGCCAAGCACTGTATTAAGCTCTGGTATAGATACAAGACAATTAGGTCCCACATGGGGCTCATGTTATAAGCAGGAGGGAGAACAAGTACTGAATCCCCATTTTGCAGTTGAGGGAACTGAAACTCAGAGAAGCTGTGACTTGTCCAAGGTCTCACAGCAGTTATGGGGAGAAATCTGGATTTGCACCCAGGTCCTCTGACTCCCAGGCCCATGGTTTTTCCACTAGGCCATGCTGCTCAAGTACTTTTCACATGAGCGAGTTCTGTCTCACACACCCATAGGCCAAATACTTTTTCTGGGCAACACTACAAAATTTAATCCATACATGTTAATAATGATCTAGGTGCCAAATGGTTTTTGTTTATGATAATTAACATGTTTATCATTCCATGAAAGAAACTCTCAAGGCAAATTAGCATAGGCTGAGAGGATTCAGACAGCCTAAAGGTTTGAATGTTCAGCAGAAACTGCAACTCTGCCTCACTGCCCTAACAATGGCTTTTTTCAGTTACTTTCAGTCATTAGATGCTCCATGTGGGAAGAGCTGGTATGTGTTTGGATGGAAAAATATTTGGGGGAACTGATGGGTTTGTGAAATATTTTTGGAAGGTTAAGAGATCTTGGATCTCTAGACTTCACTGAGGCAAAAATGAACTATAAAATTAATTTTAACTGTTCTGAGACAAAAATGTTGACTCTAATACTTTTTTTAAAAAATCTACCATCCCTGTGCCCCCTTTCCTCCCCTTTCCCATTCACTTTCCCATTTCCTTCCCTTTCTTTGTCACATTCTCTTCCAATCTTTCCTATTTATTGAGTACCTACTATATGTAAATACTGAGCTAAGCACTTGGGAGAGTAAAATAGAATTAGTAGACAGGATCCCTGATCTCAAGGAGCTGACTGGGCTGTGGAATTATGACCATTTAAGGGTTTAGGTGGTGCAAAGGGGTGGAGGTAGCAGTTGGGAGATATTTGCTGCTAGGTTACTTGGGAAAGGCCTCCTAGAGGAGATGTGATTTCAAAGGAGTTCTGAAAATGATCCAAGCACCTGCCCTATCCCACCCTGACTACTGCATCTTCCTCCTCACTGATCTCCTGGCCTCTTGTTTCACCCCACTCCAGTTCATACTTCTCTCTGTTGCACGGATCATTTGTCAACAAAAGAGTTCGGTCCATGATCTTGAACTCATCAAGAATCTCTACTAGCTGCCCATTCACATCTGCATCTAGCAGAAACCCCTTAACATTGGCTTTAAAGCATTCCATCAGCTAGCCCCATTCTACCTCACCTCACTGATCTACTATAGCCCAGCCCTCCCACTCTGCTCCCCTAGTACTAGCTTGTTGACTGTGCTCCGATCCCATCTATCTCACTGCTGACCCCTTTCCCAAATCCACCCACTAACCTGGAACTTCCTTGCCATCCGTATTCACCAGACCACCACTCTGTCCACCTTCAAAGCATTAATAAGGTCACATCTTCTCCAAGAGGCCTTTCCCAATTAAGCCCTCTTTTCCCTGGCTTGCTCTCCCTTCTGCATCATCTATGCATTTAGATCTATCATCTTTGGACATTTGATATTCATCCCTTCCTAACCCCTCAGCATCTATGTACATATCTTTAAATTATATATTTAAAATCACTTATTTACTCATATTAATATCTGTCTCCCCCAGTAGACTGTAAACTCATTATGTGTCTGCTAATTTTGTTGTGTCGTACTCTCCCAAGCACTTAGTACAGTGCTTTGCACATAGTAATCATCCAATAAATACCATTGATTGATTCATCTGTCTGTTATTGAGTCGAAGAGAGTCTCAAGTGATGGGAAAGCCTTATGAAAAGGATTAATGTAGAAGAGACAAGAATGAGGCACAGTGAGAAGGTTGGTTTGAGAGGATTGAAGACTAAGAGATAGGGGTAAATTAGAGTGGATAAGTAGGAGAGAGCTAATGGGAGTGTCTTAAAGTTGATGGTCAAGAGTTTTTTCTTGATGTGTAGAAAAATGGGCAAACATTGGAGGAAGTTTCACTAAGTAGCAAGAAGCAGTATGGTCAAGTGGCAAGAGCATGGACCCTGGGAGTCTGAAGATCTGTGGTCTAATCTTTGCTCTCTAGCATTTTTTTTAATGGTGTTTAAGTGTTTACTGTGTGCCAGGCATTCTACTAAGTGCTTGAGTTGAAACAAGGTAATCAGATTGTACACAGTTCATATGCCACATGGGACTCACAGGATTAATCCCCATTTTGCAGATGTGGTAACTGAGGCAGAGAGAAGTGAAGTGCCCAAGGTCAATAGCAGACTTGCTGTGGATCTGGGACTAGAACCCAGATCCTTCTGACTCCCAGGCCCATGCTCTATTCACTGGGCCATGCCGTTTCTGTGTGTTTTAGTGGAAAGGCTGCTTCTACTTCTCTGAATTTTGCTCATATCAATCAATAAATGGTATTTATTGAACACTTTCCATGTGCAGATCACTGGTCTAAGTGCTTGGGAGAGTATAATACAACAGAATTAGCAGACACGTTCCCTGCTCATAATGAACCCATCTGCATTTCTAAACAAAAATAGAATGTTTCTGTGATTAGAAATGTTCTCATTAATAGCATTTTCTCTGTTGCATTATGAACATTTTCATGATGATTCCCGCTTTTCTCTCTTTACTATCTTTTTGTAGTGACATTTGCACTTTAATAGGAAGGGATCAAGTTTTTCTAGATGCAACAGTGATGCAGGTGATTTTACCACATGTTTTTTGCCCCTGTTTTCCTCATCTTCCTTAACCAAATGACTCAGGGTAACTCTTCAACCAGAATGTTTTGAGTCATTTATAAATGGCTAGGTAGAAAAGGATCTTTATCAGGAAAAGTAATCTTCAGGAGTGAACGAGAAAGAGAGATTGGATGGAGAAGAGAAGCATTAGAATAATCATACTATCTGACTCTAATCCCTACAAATTGAAGCAGTGTGGCTCAGTGGAAAGAACCCGGGCTTGGAAGTCAGAGGTCATGGGTTCGAATGCCTGCTCTGCCACTTTTCAGCTTACTGTGGGCAAGTCACTTAACTTCTCTGTGCCTCAGTTACCTCATCCGTAAAATGGGGATTAAGACTGTGAGCCTCACGTGGGACAACCTGATTACCCTGTATCTACCCCAGCACTTAGAACAGTGCGCTGCCCTAGTAAGCGCGTAACAAATACCAATATTATTATTACAGGCAATCTCCAGAGAGGCATTGGACAGTTAGGATTGCAATGTATAGAAGGGAGGCAAGAAGATGCTTAGATCATTATGAACCCCTCTGTCACAGCAGCATTATGTCCTGTTAATTATTCAGAAAAAAGACAAAAAAAAAAAGACATAGCTCCCCAAGTTAATCAGCAACTCTTTTCTTCATTCTTTATGGTATTGGTTAAGCACTTACTATGTGCCAGGTACTGTATTAATCCCTAGAGTAGATACAAGCTAAACTGGATGGACTCAGTGCATGTCCCATATGGGGTTCACAGTCTTAATCTCAATTTTACAGATGAGATAACTGAGACAAAGAAGAAGCTGCAGAAAATCACCTTGGCTTAGTGGAAAGAGCATAGGCCTGAGAGTCAGAGGTTGTGTGTTCTAATCCTGACTCTGGCACTTATCAGCTGTGTGACTTTGGGCAAGTCACTTACCTTCTCTGTGTCTACCTCCTCTGTAAAATGGGGATGAAGACTGTGAGCCCCACTTGGGACAACTTGATTACCTTGTATCTATCCCAGCACTTAGAACAGTGCTTGGCACATAGTAGGGCTTAACAAATACCACCATTATCATTATTAACTATTAAGTGAAGTAACTTGCCCAAGGTCACACAGTAGTCAAGTTGCAGAGCTGGGTTTAGAACCCACGTCCTTCTGACTCCCTGGCCCTTGTTCTACCCATTAGGCAATACTGTGTCTCAGAGTTGATACTGTTATTGAGTTGTTTAACTTAGGGAAGGAGTATGGCCTAATGGACTTCTGTGAGACCTTGAGCAAGTCATTAAACCTGTATGTGTCTATTGGATTATCTGTAAAATAGGGCTGAAATACCTGTTCATTCATTCATTCAGTAGTATTTATTGAGCACTTACTGTGTGAAGAGCACTGTACTCGGCACTTGGAAAGTACAATTCGGCAAATAGAGACAATCCCTACCCAACAATGGGCTCACAGTCTCCCTCTTAAACTGAGAATCACATGTGGGACAGGGACTGTCTCTGATATATTAATAATAATTGTGGTATTTGTTAAGCGCTTACTGTGTGGCAGGCACTGTACTAAGCATTAGGGTGGACACAAGCAAATCGGGTTGGACACAGTTCCTGTTCCATGTGGGGTTCACCTTCTCATTCCCCATTTTACAGATGAGGGAACTGAGACCCAGAGAAGTGAAGTGACTAGATATGATTTTCCTACACTTACCCCTGCACTTGGCATAAAAGTCACATAAATTACATTGTAATTATTTCCTAAGCAATATACTTTTCCCAGTTGCAAAGAAAGAAAGGGCATAGGGGTACAGAGAGGGAAAGACCAAAGGCACGCTGTTGCATCTTTTCTCCATGCAACAGGAAGTCGTGTTTTACTACTTTTACAAGTTAAAGAGGAACAAATAAAAAAAATCCCCCAGAGTAATCATAATAATAGTAATTATGGTACTTGTTAAGCACTTAATATGTGCCAAGGATTGTTCTTCGGGCTGGGGTAGTTACACATTAAACAGGTTGGATGCAGTCCCAGTCCGAAATGGGACTCACACTCTTAATCCTCATTTTATAGATGAGGGAACTGATGCCCAGAGAAGTGAAATGACTTGCCCAAGGTCATAGAGCAGGCATGTGGCAGAGCCAGAATTAGAACCTAGGTCCTCTGACTCCCAGACCCGTGCTCTATCCACTAGGCCACCATAGATACATTCAGAATAAATGAAAAGATCTGCTAAGGTGACCGACATGGTAGAAAGAGTGGTGATTAATTAGGGAAGGACTTTTGGTGGAGATGGTTCTTTTAGGAGGCTTTAAAGATAGGGAGGATGTGATTTGATGTATTTGAGGAGGGAGAGAGTTCCATGGATGGGAAAAGTATAAGCAATGCTGTGGAGATGGGTGAATCTTTGGAGAGGTTCAGGTAGAAGATAAGCTTGTAAATTGTGAAGAGAAAGAATAGGAGAAGAGAGCAATTAGTAAGAGAGGCATTGGCGGAGAACCTAAAATCCAGTGGATAGGACTTTTTGTTTAAAGTGGAGAGAAAGAAATAGTCATTAGAGATTTGTAAAAGAAGAAAGCTGGGGGTCATTTTTCATTTTTTCCTCCAGTCCTCAATGCATTTAGCAGGTTCAGACAGAAAGCTCCTCCAAATGCTGGACAGCACGAAAGTGCCATCCAACATAGAATGCAATTTTGACATTAGCTAAAAACTTCATTCTCTTGCTCCTAGAACATTCATTCAATAGTATTTACTGAGCACTTACTATGTGCCGAGCACTGTACTAAGCACTTGGAATGTACAATTTGGCAACAGATAAAGACGATTCCTGCCCAATAATGGGCTCACAGTCTAAATGGAAGAGACAGACCACAAAGCAAAACAGAATAAAATGCAACAAAACAACATCATATGTGACAGTTTGGTTGCATCATGTTAATAAGGACAGAGTCAGGAAAGATACTGAGTTGGGGTTTCGGAGCATCTTCTGGAGAAGGTCAGGTAAGATGAAGATTGAGAAGGGACATGCTGGACATCTATAGAATCATGGAGGGTGAGGACAAAGTGAACACAGAATTGGTAGCCATCAGATCCCAAAATACCAGAATTTTGGGGGCACCCATTAAAGCTTAAAGGAGATAGATCAAAATCTTCACCAAGCTGGTGCTAAGTATTGTGAATTTATTCCTACAGGAAACTGTGCAGGCAGAAAATACCAATATGTTCGAAACTGAAAATAGCACCAGATGATGTAGATGGCAGAAACATCAGTAAGGCAGCACTGTCCTTGTCTGGGACAAGGATTCTCAGACTTCAGCTACATAGTAATCAACCAATTTTATTTTGCCCACAGGTTTCTGTTTAGCCCTTTCAGCTACACCACCACACACTGGTAAAATGGTATCCTCTTCAAATACAAAAATCAGACAAGTAGATAGGTAGATTAGAGATAGTGGGAGGTATTGAGAGATACATCGAGCGATAATAAAGACAGAGCTCATTTCTGAGCTCTTCTAACAGTACGTTTCACCTAGTGGTTGCTCAGTAAGTACTTTTTCTACTACAACTAGACTGTAAGCTCCTTATGGTCAGGGAATGTGTTTATTGTTATATTCAATAGTATTTATTGAGCGGTTACTATGTCAGAGCAGTGTACTAAGGGCTTGAAATGTACAATTCGGCAACAGATAGAGACAATCCCTGCCCAATGAGGGGCTCCCAGTCTAATTTGGGGAGACAGATGGCAGAGCAAAACAGAACGAAACAAAAACAAGACAACATTATCACGATAAATATTGTTCTCTCCCACTTAGTACACAGTCAGTGCTCAATAAATAGTATTGAATAAATATTAGAGAGATAGGAGACAGACAGCTTTAAGGACACAAAGAGAATCTGCAAAGAGTTTGACCCTCAAGTACTGCTGCCTCTAGTTGTTTGTTGCATCCTCACAATGTGCTTCTTCAGCCTGGACTGAGGATGTGCCTGCAGGAAGTCCTGCCCTAGGCAGAGGAAGCAATGAGAAGAAAGAGGAGACAAAGACTAGAGTGGCAAGCACAGAGAGGACCTAAAATCCTCAGATATTGCAGGGAGTTTTCCCCGCACATGACTCACTAAAGAGATGCCACCCCCTTCAAAGGTGCCGCCAAAATCAACATTTTCAAGAAGGACAGGGAAAGCTCCTTGAGGGTAGAGATTGTGTTTAATAATTCTATTAATCAATTATTGAACACTTACTATGTGCAGAACACTGTATGAAGTACTTAGGAGAGTAGGATACACTCAGGCAGCGTGGCTCAGTGGAAAGAGCACGGGCTTGGGAGTCAGAGGTCATGAGTTCGAATCCCGGCTCTGCCACTTGTCAGCTGTGTGACTGTGGGTAAGTCACTAAGCTTCTCTGTGCCTCAGTTACCTCATCTGTAAAATGGGGATTAACTGTGAGCCTCACGTAGGACAACCTGATTACCCTGTATCTACCCCAGGGCTTAGAACAGTGCTCGGCACATAGTAAGGGCTTAACAAATACCAACATTATTATTATTAAGTTGGAAGACCTGATTCCTGCCCTCAAGGAGCGAGAAGCAGCATGGCCTAGTGGAAAGAGCATGGGTCTAGGAATCAAAGGACTTGGATTCTAATCTCCGTGCTGCCACTTGTCTTCTGTGTGACCTTGGGTGAGTCACTTAACTTCTCTGTGCTTCAGTTACTTCATCTGTAAAATGGGGATTAAGACTGTAAACCCCACATAATAATAATGTTGGTATTTGTTAAGCGCTTACTATGTGCAGAGTACTGTTCTAAGCACTGGGGTAGATAGAGGGGAATGAGGTTGTCCCACGTGAGGCTCACAGTCTTCATCCCCATTCTACAGATGAGGGAACTGAGGCACAGAGAAGTGAAGTGACTTGCCCACAGTCACACAGCTGACAAGGGGCAGAGTCGGGATTCGAACCTATGACCTCTGACTCCCAAGCCAGAGCTCTTTCCACTGAGCCACGCTGCTTCTCTATCCCACAAGGGATATGAACTGTATTCAACCTGATTAGCTTGTTTCTGCCCAGCATTTAGAACAGTGCCGGCCACATAGTAAAAGCTTAGCTAATACAATAAAAGAAGGGGCTTACAGTCAAGAGGGGAGACAGGCATTAAAATGAATTACAGATAGGGGAACTAGAGCACTGTATTCTCCCAAGTGCTTTTAGGGTATTCTGCAGCCAGTAAGTGTTCAATAATTGATTGATTGGGGAAAATACAGGGTAATCAACCAATTTTCCATTACCCACAACCTTCTATTTAGCCAGAGAACACATTTCTGATTAACATAGTTAACTGTGTGCTATTTGGATCAGTTTGGCTTCAGAAGTAGGGTGGCCTAATGGAGAGAGCATGGGCGTGGGAGTCAGAAGGACCTGGGTTCTAATCCCAGCTCCACCACTTGTCTGCTGTCGGACCTTGGGCAAGTCACTTCTCTGTGCCTGTTCCCTCATCTATAAAATGGGGATTAAGACTGTGAACCCTATGTGGGACAGGGGCTGTGTCCCACCTGATCACCTCGTATCTACCCCACCGCTTAGTACAGTGCGTGGGACATAATAAGCACTTAACAAATATCATAAAAAAGATCAAATGGTGGCACTGCAGATATATTTACAGCATGACAGAGGCACATAAAGCACAGAGAGTTACACCAAGCCTTTCATACTTTGTTTACTGACTTTACAAAAGCATCTGACACATTAACAGACTACAGTCTTAAAAAATTCTAGGCAGATTTGGCAGTGTTGAGATATTCACTGTGATTCATTCGCTACTCTATGATGGAATGAATGGCTGGCTGACTCAAAGTTGGAAGAACGTTTTCTAACTTTTTCCCCAACACTGTCAGAGTGAAGCAGGACTGGTGGTATTTTCAATCAATCAGTGGTATTTATTGAGTGCTTACTGTGTGAAGAGCTCTGTACTAAGCCTTGGGAAGTACAGCACCAACAGCGGTGTTAGGTCCGATGCTCACAAGGAGCTTCGACTCCAGTCAAACATATTTAATGCTGCAAAGCTAGAGGATGCAGAGACTGATCTGAAAACTTTGTCTGGACATGCTTCTGAATCCTCAACAGCCCATGAGAATCTTCTCAAGCCTTAGAGATAATCGTTCAAGAACCGCAGATGACTGTCCTCTATGGGGGGACATATACAATCTCCTCTCAAGCCAATCTCCTCTCTGGGCCTTGATCTCATCTCTCACAGCTGACCACTTGCTCATATTTTCCCTTCCCTTCCAGCACTTAGAACTGTGCTTGGCACGTAGTAAACATTTAACAAATGCCATTATTATTATTATTATTCTGCCCACTCAGCAGATCACTGATATCCCCTTCTTTAAAACCCCCTTGAAACTATATTTTTTTCCAGGAGGCCTTTCCTGATTCAACTTTTATCTCCTCATCCTATTTCCCTTTCTAAGGTCACTTCAGCCTTTCTGCATAATCTAAACACTTGGATATTCACAATCTAGGCACTTGGGAGAATACAATACAAGAGAGTTTAAAGAAGCAATCCCTGCCCTCAACAAGTTCACAGTATGGTATCAGAGACAGAAACTAAAAATGATTACAGGTAGGGGAAGCAACCCCCTCCCAGGGTTGCATCTGGAGAGTTTCCAGTACTTTACCAGTCTCGACTATGGGAGGGTGAGTCAAGCAGAGTCCTATCCATTCCATTCCTAGTGTGGGTAGTGGCTAGTGAGTGGAAGGCAATCTGTTACAAGTCAAAACTCACCTGTGCTGGGCAGCAGCAGCATGGGAGAGAGTTGAGGGCAGAGACTCAAGTTCATTCATTCGATAGTATTTATTGAGCGCTTACTATGTGCAGAGCACTGTACTAAGGGCTTGGAATGTGCAATTCGGCAACAGATAGAGACAATCCCTGCCCACTGCTGGGCTTACAGTCTAATCGGGGGGAGACAGATGGACAAAAACAACAGCAATAAATAGAATCAAGGGGATGTACCCCTCATTAACAAAATAAATAGGGTAATAAAGATATATACAAATGAGCTTGATTAACTTGTATTTACTCCACTGCTTAGAGGAGGCTTGGCACATGGTAAGAGCTTGACAAATGCCGCTTACGCCACTTCTTCTTGTTACCCACTTTATTATATGGTACTCTCCAAAGCACTCCATCACTCATATTTATTGAGCATTTACTGTGTGCAGAGCACTGTACTGAGCCCCGGGGAGAGTACAGTGTTACAGAGTTCCGCAAGTTTACCACTTCTGGAATTTTACCAAGAAAATTCTATGGATACACTACCAGAGCAGTTGCATGTGGAGGTGGGGCGTTCTCGGAGAGATGAGTCCATGGAGTTACTATGGGTCCGAAACGACTCGATAGCATAAGAGAATACAAGGAAAAGCCACCAGGTGTGTAGATATGTATATAAGCGCTATGAGGAGGAGGGTTGGGGTGAGGACTCAATACATGTCACTGGTACCACGTGGGTTTCCACCTCAGGATCTTTGCCTCCTGTGCCCAGGGCAACACTGTCTTCTATCTTTTACCAAATTGTACATTCCAAGTGGTTAGTACAGTGCTCTGCACATAGTAAGCTCTCAGTAAATACGATTGAATGAATGAATCAGTGGTATTCATCAAGCACTTACTGAAGCTTATTGTGAGGTAGCGGCTTCAAACGAGAGGCAGCATTTAACTGAGGGCCAAGAACCTAGTGCTGTGGAGTGTCATCACAGGGGTCTAATGTTACCCCAGGCCCCACACGGGAGGCAGAACAACATAGTGGAAAGAACACTTGACTGAGAGTCAAGGGAGCAGTGCTCTTGCCTACTGTGTGATCTAGGAAAAGTCATTTAACTCTACCGGCCCTTAGTTTCCCTCATCTGTAAAATGGTTTTGGTCTCTCCCCATCTGAGACTGTAGCTATCTGTGGGACAGGGATTGTGTCTTGTGTAATTATCTTGTGGCCAATTAGTACAAAGGGGTCATGATCTCAGGCCAAGCACCATTTACCAAAAGGACTTGTTAGTTTGGAAAGTCTTGCCCTCACCTTGTTTCCCTTGCTTTTGACATATATTTTTAGCTGAGGATCCCTGGAAAAAAAGGAAAAGAAATAAAGAAGAATCATTTGGCTGCTTCAAGCGCTTAGAACATTAATGGAAAGGAAGGAGAGAAAGGAATCAGAGCTCAACACCACTGAAGACCACAAGGAAAGCAAACTAATTGTAAGTAATAATGGTGGTGTTTGTTAAGAACTTACTATGTGCCAGGCACTGTACTGAGCACTGGGGTGGATAACAAGCAAATTGGGTTGAACACAGTCCCTGTCCCACACGGGACTCACAGTCTCAATCCCCATTTTACAGATGAGGTATCAGAGGCCCGGAGAAGTCAAGTGACTTGCCCAAGGTCACAAAGCAGACAGGTAGCGGGGCTCCCAGGCCCGTGGTCTATCCACTTCACCTTGCTGCTTCTCAAGCTAATGTGGCAAATGTTGGCAATCCTCATGAATGGCCCTAAGGAGGCTATGTACAACCCCCTCTCCCCACTCCTCCCACCCCTACATATACTCACCTGAAAATTAACATGTGCAAAATGGTAAGACACTGACACTACCAGTTCTGGAGCTCCGGCCAGCTAATTACCTTCTTATGTCTTCTCTGCAAGTGGGATCAATTATTTCAATCTCTCGGCAGGGGACATTAAAACCAAAGTTATTTTTAGGGGAAATAAATTCTGACATTCAAGATGCAAGAATCACCATTCCTCAGGTAGCTGAGGGAAAATGGAAGGCCCGCCAAATCTGTTGAAAAGCTAGATTCTAAGGTTTACCTTGAGATCAAAGGGAAAGGCAGAAATAGAGAGGAGCAGGACAGAGGTTGGAATATACAGCTCTGAATGGGCACCCTTTGAAGGGACTCTAGCATCACATACAGTTCTGTTCTTTATACTCAGCTACTACACTACGAAGAGGCCCTGGCTGTCTTGGATATTGTTATTGTCAAGCTAATAAATGGGCTTAGATGGGTGGAGAGGCTGTGGCTAGCCTGAAAAAACAGAAAAGCCGATTCCTTATCGGAAACGATTAATGCAGATACACTTTCTCTTGTCTGTGGAAAATCTACTGAAACAGATAAAAAGATTTACAATTTAAAATTAGCTATACCAGATTTGGGAAACCTGAATTCTGGGTTTTCATGCTATTTTGTAATTCTTTAAGCCCCAGTCCCGTTGCTTTACTGCATTTATTGTCTTCGCCAATAAACCAATTCATTTTCTTTTATAAAGAGTTTATTTTTCTAGAGGAGTATAGCTCAAGCTGGAAGTTCACCGTTTATTTCATTACCCAAATTTACCAATTTAGAGTCCCAGCAGAGGCCAAATCATTCCAAACCAAAGTGCCTAAGAGGCCGGTACTTCACTGACATCTTGGTCAATGGGAGCCCCTTATGGGTATGTGAGAAGGCATTGCCTCCTGGTTCAACCAGCGTAATGCCTAAGACACAGTTTTGCAGAGACAGGGAAAATGTCAGCTTTTTGGTAATGGCCACCTGCCAGCCCACACAGAGATACGACACTGAACAGGCCCTCGCTTCAATTCTTCCCATCTCCTTGTCCATCCCGTGATGAATTTATAAGCATTTATCACTTACTAATATGAATGTCCATATAACGTAGTGATTTTCTTTCTTCCCTATTTTATCTCTAGATGGCTCTGCCAATGCAGTTTAACAATTACTAATGAGATAGTAACTTCATTTCATAAATATTTGGAGGAAATTGAAATGGTTCTTATTTTAGTCCTGACTGGAGTGATTTGGAACCAACATATATAGGAGCAGGAGAGAATATTTGCTGTCGTTCCAAAAATTATAATGCTATTCCCCCTTGTATATTTGGAGGGCATGATATTTTATTTGAAGAGTGTGCAGGCTATTAAGAAGAAAGATAAGTGAGTTTGTGCAGGCAAATAAAGAAATGACTGGGTATGTTTGTGTGGGGAGGCGGGGGGAGGGGAGAACTATTTCAGTTCAAAGAATGTTTCTAAAGCAACAGGGACTAGTGGAAAGGTCTGGAAGTCAGCGGAGACATGAGTTCTAATTCCAGCTCCTCCACATGCTGGCTATGTGACTTTGGGCAAGTCATTTCACTTCTTTGTGCCTTATTTTCTCATATGTAAAATGGGGATTAAATACCTGATCTCCCTCTCACTTAGACTATGAGCCCTAAGTGAGAGAAGGACTGTGTCCAATCTGATTATCTTGTATCTACCTCTGTGCTGAATACCCTGCTTAGTACATAAACACTTAACAAATACCACAATTATTAATATTCCATAGTAGTATAAATTCCAGTCAATATAAATTATTCCAGTAATATAAGGAATATACGGGTGTCTCTGGAACAAGAATTAATAAGGCAGAATTGTAGGGCTGAGAGGAATGAGTACCTAGAAAAGGGCCAACAGAAGAAGGACTGTTGAGAAGTTTAGAACTCTCTTTTGGAGGAGAAGACAAAATAGAATTGAAACATAAAACTGAAGATGGTATAAAGAAGACTAAAATTTCAGAAGCTTTGGAAGTGGTTGTATGAAAAAATGGCTTTAGCTACTGCCTCCACACGGATAATTCCTAAATCTATTTTTCAGCCTCTCATAATCTATAATCCCACATTTCCTCTTGCCTCCAGGACATCTCCACTTGCAGGCCCCTCTGGTGCTTCAAACATAACCTTTCTAAAACTGAACTTGTCATCTTTTCTCCCCCTTCATCTGCCCTCCCCCCCAACCAACTTTTCCTCTTGCAACCTTGTTGTCACCCTTATTCCTCACTATCTTTCAACACCCACATCCAGTCAACTGCTAAATTCTACTGGTCTTTTCTATGCAATCTTTCCTGCATTTGGCCCTTCCTCTCCACCCAAACAGCTGCCACACTGCTCCATATCATGGTTATGCTACTGGATCATAGTAGATCATACTGGATTAGTCTCCTTTCTAACCTCCCATCATCCAGACTCTCCCCACTTCAGGCCCTACTGTACAACATGACATGGTTCAACTTGCTGAAGACTCAACTTGCTCAGGACTCATCTCTCCACTTATCCAAAACCTCCCAACGCTGCCCATCTCACTCAACTTTGAGCAGAAATTCCTTACCCTTGGGTCCCAGGATCTTCATCAGGCATTTCTTCACCTGCCTAATTCAGACTCTATCTCCTCCCAATCTTACTTTCGACTGTGACTTTTTACCTCCACTCCATTATCATGCTGTTAACCCAATGTGGAACGCCTCAAACCTCTCCCCATCTTCAAAATCTTCTTAAAATCCTACTTTTTCCAGGTTGTTTTTGCTGATTTACAAGTCCCAGCCCAGTCACGTCAACACATGCCAGTGTCTTGTATGTGCTTTATTTCTATCAGTGCTAAACCCCAGCCAAAAGAGCCCCCAGAGTCACTTTAGGAGGGCTTGGACCCCAGTCAGCCTCCACTGGGTCCTAAAGCTCTCTACAAGTGAATTTCAAGTGCTTAAAGGGTACAGTGATTCATTCAGTTCATATTTATTGAGTGCTTAACTGTGTGCAGAATACTGTACTAAGCACTTGGAAAGTACAATTTGGCAACAGATAGAGACAATCCTTACCCAACAATGGGCTCACAGTCTAGAAGAGGGAGACAAACAATGAAACAAAAGAAGTAGACAGGCATCAATACCATCAAGATAGATAAATAGAATTAGAGGTATATACACATCATTAATAAAATAGAGTAACAAATATGTACAAATATGCACAAGTGCTTTGGGGTGGGGAAGGGGGTAGGGCAGAGGGAAGGAGTAGGGGTGATGGGGAGGGGAGGAGGAGCAGAGGAAAAGGTGACTCAGTCTGGGAAAGCCTCTTGGAGGAGGTGAGGCCTCAGTAGGGCTTTAAAGAGGGGAAGAGAGCTAATACAGTCTTCTAGGCTGTTTACTGCCCCCTAGATTATAAGATCCTTGTGGGCAGGGAACATTATCAACTGCATTATATATTACTCTCCTCAGTGCTTAATACAGTGCTCTGCATAAGATGAGCACTTAATACTATTTTTAATGGTATTAAGTGCTTACTATGTACCAGGCACTGTACTAAGCTCTGGGGTAAATACAAGCTAATCAAATTGGAGATGGTCCATGTCCCATATAGGACTCACATCCTTAATACCCATTTTTCAGATGAGGTAACTGAGGCACAGAGAAGTTAAGTGATTTTACCAAAGCCACAGAGCAGACAAGTGGAGGAGCTGGGATTAGAACCCAGGTCCTTCTGACTCCCAGGCCTTTGCTCTATCCACTAGACCACACTGCTTCACACGATTGATTAATTACAATAATAGATGATAAAGAAGGGAAAGGGAGTAAGGGAAATGAGGCCTTAGGGAAGGCCTCTCAGAGGAGATGTGATTTTAGGAGAGCTTTGCAGGTGGTGAGAATGGTGGTCTGTCATATATGAAGGGGGTGGGAGTTCCAGGCCAATGAGAGGATGTGGTCAAGGGGTCAGCAGTGAGATAGATGAGACTGCAGTACAGTGAGTAAAATGAAGTCTAGAAGAGTGAAGTGTTTGTGGTAGGTTGTGGCAGGCAATTAGTGAGGAAAGGTAGGAGGTAGCTGACTGAATTCCTCATAACCCTAACTGAAGCGGTAAGGAGTTTCTGTTTGATGCAGAGGTAGGTGGGCAGCCATTAAAGTTCCTGTGGAGTCAGAAGACTTGGACTTCATGGTTTATAAGAAAAATGAGCCAGGTGGCAGAGTGCAATAGGACCATGGAGTAGGCAGAGACAGAAGGCAGGGAGAACAGTCAGAATGCATATGGACTAGGAAAAGCACAATAAGAGAATGCAAGAAATCCCTGAAGTAAGGTAAAGCAGTGTAGGTATCAAATTTTGTCTTAATAAACTATTTTTAGCACACTAATGTTATGAAACAAAATAAAGAACACTTCATTCGAGCCCTATAAAGAACTTTCAGTCCAAGCCCTCTGGGCCAGAAGTATCTTTCCCTAATCTCATCCTTCTGCTAATTCCTACGGAGCTATTAGCATCCCCCCAGTTCTGCTTGCTGATTCTGCTATTTTGCCTTCTGACCAGAATGATATCTGCCTGCTGTTCCAGCCCACTTCACCTGAAGCCTGTTCACCCTGCTGTTCTCCCAAACCTGAGTTCATTTTTGATCTCTGTCCCATCTGACTCTATCCTTCCTTCTGGCTTTGGCCTCCCCCAACACTGCATCACCTTGGCTCTTAAAATCATGCAGTTTGGGAAATATGAGTGAATATAATTTTAATATGAAATGGGATCATTTGGCTCTCGTTATTTTTTCTTCTCTTGAAATCTGTAGCATCAATTAGCATAATTAGCATCAATTAGCATTATATTTACATTTTGCATTCCTGCAGACCCTCTGTGGCTATTTCTCAGAGGATTCAGCATGGTCTTTTGTAAGGAAATTATCTGGTTTCCTGGTGTCGAGTTTCTCTGCCAATGTCCTAGTGCCTTCATCGCCTCCTTCATCCCTGTCTCTTCCCAACCTAACCCTATCTGTTATGGACAGATAATCTTCTGATCTGCCTGCTAGAGCTCCCTTTCAATTTCCTTTTCCCCTCCTGACTTGGAGCATTTTCGGCAAGTCTGTGTTTGCTTGAAGCAGCACTCTATTACTCTCCAGAAAGGAACCTCGCTTCAGTTTGTAGTGTCTCTGCTTCAGATTCCCTACTAAGAACCTCCTCAATCCCCTGGACATGGGGGACAATAGTATTAATAGACTCATCTTTCCAGATTATCACTACACTCCCCTGATCCCATGATGGGGAAGAGGGTGAGAGGAAGAGGACAAATAAAAGCACTGATGAAGGTAGGCTCTGTCTTGGAGAGGAGAAAAAAATGCCCAAAGCATTTTTTTTTCTTTTTTAATGCTATTCGTTAAGCACTTACCATGTGCAGGCACTGTTCTAAGTCCTAGGGTCGATACAAGGTAATCAGGTTGGACACAGTCCAGGTCCCATAAGGGGCTCACTTTCTTTATCATCATATTACAGATGAGGTAACTGAGGTACAGGGAAGTGTGGTGATTTACCCAAGTTCAACAGCAGACACGTGGTAGAACTGGAACTAGAACTCACGTCCTTCTGACTCCCAGGCCCATGTTCTGTCTCCTAAGACCATACTGTTTCAAAAAGGCTCTCTATAATTGCTGATGGGGAAGAGTTAGGCAGGTACTTTTGAGAGGATAAGAAGATTGGGAATGCAACTTCAAAAGGAATGGGAGAAAGAACAGCTCTGTCTGACTGGGAGACAGCAGATGTGGGAGAATTTTATGGAGTGCTTTAGTTCATTGAAACTATTCCCTCACAAACATGTATTTCCTCTGGATTCTATCTCTGATTGGTAGTGGATGCTTCGAGGACCTGGGTGAAGGTCGCAGAGGCCTGGCCACCTGGCAAGCTTTACTTTAACTATCTCCAAGGGTTATCTCTGTGGGCATGCTAAGCCTCTTTCAGTGTTGAGCCTTTTTTAAAAATTGCTGAGTGGGTTTAGCAGAAATGTTGCAGGGGAAAAATAAATTCTGCAATGAGCTGAGACACCAACCCAGAAAGTCCCAAATCCCCCAAGTAGCAGCTTTCAGAGTCTGAGGAGGTAAAAAAAGAAATACTAAAATCCCATATTTCAGCAGGATGCCTTGCAAATGCCTTCTCTTGTCTGGCTGTGAGGGTCTGAGCACTGGGGGACTGTGAACAAGCCACCTGCATCCTTGGCGATCGAGGCTGAGGTGAATGTGTGAAAGGTCAGCTATACATATTTATTGAACATGTAGTGTATGCAGACCACTCTCAGAATCGTGCCTGGAGAGTTTCCAATACTTGGCTATGGGAGAGAGAGCCAAGCAGAGACTTACCCATTCCATTCCTAGCTTGGGCAGGGAATAATGAATGGAAGACCATCTGCTACAAATCAAAACTCACCTGTGATGGGCAGCAATAGCATGGGAGAGAGTTGAGGGCATAGACTCAAGTTTACAGTGTGGAAGAAAGCAGTGGTAAACCACTTCCCGATATTTACTCAGAAGAATCTATAGATACACTACCAGAAGGATTGTAGATGGAATTGGGGCATTCTGGAAGAGATGTGTCCATGGAGTGGCTTTGGGTCGGAGACAACTAAACAACATAAGAAAAGACAAGACTGTAAGCAGAGCACTCTACCAAACACTCAGAAGGATGAAATAGGGACAGTAGAAATAATCCCCACCCTCAAGTGTCTACCAATTTATCAGGGGAACAAAACACTAAAATAACTTACAGATAGGAGGAAGTTCTATATCTAAGTGCTACCTGGATGCCTGAGAGTGTGGATGTGCGGGAGTAACCCTGAGTGTAGATAACCCTGGAGTGTAGATGTTGGGTGAGGAGATGAGGAATTAATCACAGAAGACCTTCTGGAGGAGACATGATATGTGAAGACCTTTGGATTTTGCCCGAGCAGTGGTCTTCCAGATGTGAATGGGGAGCGAGTTCTAGGCAGGGAGGAGGATGTGAACAAAACTTTGACGGTGGGAGAGAGAGGTATGAGACATAGTGGAATTATGGGAGGAGTCATAAATGTGGAGAAGATGGAAGAAACACTATCTGTCTCTGAGGTACAGCCTCTATATAATAATAATGTTGACATTTGTTAAGCGCTTACTATGTGCAGAGCACTGTTCTAAGTGCTGGGGGAGATACAGGGTCATCAGGTTGTCCCACATGAGGCTCACAATCTTAATCCCCATTTTACAGATGAGGTAACTGAGGCACAGAGAAGTTAAGTGTCTTGCCCAAGGTCACACAGCTGACAAGCATTGGAGCCGGGATTCAAACCCATGAGCTATGACTCCCAAGTCCAGGCTCTTTCCACTGAGCCATGCTGCTTCTCTAGTGCAGACCCAGACACTTTTCCCTTCGACTGTCCTTTCTCCCTCCCTTTGCCTTCTCCCAACTTTCACACAATTCACTTAATTTTCCCTTTTTCTTTTTTTCCCATTACTCTCATGCCTCCCTTTCTCCTTTCCCTTTCAATTAGCTAAAACAAAGTGTTAAAGGGAAGAGATAAAGACATGAACTGCTCTAAAGGCCCAGGACAAGTGGAGTCATAAACAATATCACTTCTGAAACTACAATAATGAATGAAACACCCTGGTTTAATAAGCCTTCTTTCAATTTGGCTCATTTCAGATGAAGGGATCACATTTTTCAGGATTAATAAGCCCGTTATTGGGCAAAGATTGTCTCTATCTGTTACCGTACTGTACATTCCAAGCTCTTAGTACAGTGCTCTGCACATAGGGCTCAGTAAATACTATTGAATGAATGAATGGTGTTGGACATAGCTATATAGCTCAATCAATCAATGGTACTTATTGGGTGCTTACTGTGTGCTAAGTGCCGCACTGAGCAATGTTGCTGTTGTTTTATACTGTCGAGTCATGTCAGACCCCTAGTGACACAACAGACATATTGAGAAGCAGCATGGCTCAGGGGAAAAAGCCCAGGCTTGGGAGTCAGAGTTCATGGGTTTGAATCCCGGCTCTGCCACTTGGCAGCTGTGTGACTCTGGGTAAGTCACTTAACTTCTCTGTGCCTCAGTTACCTCATCTGTAAAATGGGGATTAACTGTGAGCCTCACGTGGGACAACCTGATCACCCTGTATCTACCCAAGCGCTTAGAACAGTGCTCTGCACATAGTAAGCACTTAACAAATACCAACATTATTATTATCTCTCCCAGAATGCCCCACTTCCATCTGCAGTCATTCCGGTAGCATATCCATAGAGTATTCTTGGTAAAAATACGGAAGTGGTTTACCATTGCCCCTTTCCGCGCTGTAAATAATTTCCACCCTCAACTCTCTCCCATGCCACTGCTGTCCAGCACAGGATAATTTGATACACTGGTAGATGTAATCGTTGGTTGGTATTTGGTAAACATCTAGTCTACCAACTACCTGACTGTGATTCCTGCCTACAAGAAGTTTACAGCTGTGGTGTATGCTGTGTTGTATGTTTTTTGTGTACAGTACAAAATTGTCTTAAGACCAAAAAGGCCACCGTTTGAGGCCCCAACAGTAATTGTTCCAGCATAGGATTATGGACTAGTGGTAGAGGGAAAGAATGCCGAGTGGAACCGATCAATCAATGGTATATATTGAGTGCTTACTATGTGCAGAACTCTGTGCTAAGTACTTGAGAGAATACAATTCAACTGAATTAACAGACATGTTCCCTACCCACATTGAACTTAGAGTCTAGAGGAGAAGACAGACACTAATATGAATAAATAAGTAATTTATAATAAATGATTTAAAGATATTACATAAATTTTGGGGGTTGGGGTGGGACAAATATCAACTATCCAAAGTTCACTCATCCAAGTGCATAGATGACACAGAAGGGAGAGTGAGCCAGAGAAAAAAGGACATAATCAGGGAAGGTGTCTTGGAGAAGATGTGACCTTATAAGTGCTTTGAAGGTGGAGAATAGTAGTCTGGCATATATCAATCAGTCATATTTACTGATTGCTTCTGTGCGCAGAACCCTCTATTAAACACTTGGGATAGTACATTGCAACAGAATTAACAGACATATCCCCTGCCCATATGAAGCTTAAAGTCTAGAGAGGGAGACAGACATTAACATGAATGAGTAAATAATTTATAATATTTAATTATAATATATGTATATGGGGTGGGGGGGAGTTCCAGGCTAGGGGGAGGATGTCGGATAGGGATCGGTGGCAAGATAGACAAGACTGGAACACAATGAGTAAGCTGGCACAAGAGGACTGGAATGTGCAGGCTGGGCTATAGTAGATTAGTGAGGTGAGGTAGGATTGTGTGAGCTGATTGAGTGCTATAAAGCTGATGGTAAGGAGTTGTTGTTTGATGTGGTGGTTGGGCAGCCATTGGAGGTTCTTGAGGGGTGGGGAGACATGGACTGAACATTTTATTTTTGCTAAATGATCCATGCAGTCAAGTGAAGTATGAAATGGAGTGGAGATACCTCAATTATGCCTCTTAACTCCCTGTTAAATATAAATTTATCCAAACTCCCCTAGGACCTTCTAGACTGTGAGCCTGTTGTTGGGTAGGGATTGTCTCCATTTGTTGTTGAATTGTACTTTCAAAATGCTTAGTACAGTGGTCTGCACACAGTAAGTGCTCAATAAATACCATTGAATGTATGAATGTATTGAACATTTCCCTCTAACATCCTTAACTTTACTAGCATCTATTCTGGACCGCTCAACCATGAGTTTATCTGAATTTTCTTGAAACTATTGATATGTTTTGCTCACCCAGAATTTTCCCTTTTAAATAAAGTGATTGAGACTACAATGCAGGAATTTAGTATAAATTCTGGTGTCAATTATCCATGGATTTGAGGCCAAATGTGTTATTTTCTTATGGATATGGCCAATAAATTACAGTCAAGTGGTTTGAAGTCTGAATTATCTGGATAATTTGCATGAGGGTTTGCAAAGCATCCTATCAATTTCAGAGATTATAAATCCCATAGCCATAAAAACTGCATATTGCAATTTGTTGCTACCCGATGACTTGAGAACTAAGATGTTTTCCGTCAGTGTGTCTCTTACCTCTCTGTTTGCCTTTTAGCAGGCAGGAGATTAACCTTGCCAGTGACCTCAGCCATTGACTCCTTTGGCAATCTAACTTGCCTTGGTCATGGTGGATACTATAAATTACAGTAAAATGCTACTATGTCCAAGGAAGGGTGGAAGACAAAATATCCAATAACTGGCAGGACAGCTAGAATTGTCACATCTATTTGGGTAATATAGCCTGTCAGGGAGGGAACATGGATGGGAGATCCTGGACTGCTTTTCCAACATCCAAACCTAATCTCTCTTCACCCCACAATCCATTACCATGGAATGGCCTCATGAATTTCCACTAGGAAGACAGTAGAAGGAGAAAATACACTTTATTAGTGTCTACTAAACTTAAGGGGAGGCTAGCAAAGATAAGCGTGTTGAATTGGGCTATCCTTAAATCTCTTGGGAATCACGACACTAGGGATGATATCTGGCTGGGGAGTTGAGAAATTGGAGATTCTGATATTTTTTAGGGAATGTGGTGGAAAACGTGACATCTTAAATCCCTCTGAATATACCTTTCCAGCTCCTCAGAGAGACTTCAGCTTTCGGGCCCCTAAAATGCTACTCGAGGATTTCCAGAACGAACAAACTTTTGGTGCAAATTTAAACTAGGACCATGATTCCAAAAATATACCAGTCAGGTCCAGACAAAACTCAAGCCAACTCACCATCCCAACTAGAGAAGCAGGACACCTGCTGAAGTGCTGTAAGGAAGCCAACTGCATCCTCCGCTGGGGCAGAATAGGGGAGAGCATAAATGGGGAACAGAGTGTGTTGCATGTGGTAGGGGATGTGGTTGAATTATGCTGGTGGGAACCATATACTTCTAAACATTTATGTAGTGGGGGTAGGGAGCAATATGGCTGTAATGTAGAGGGAAAACTCCATCCGCCCTAAGGATGTGCAGACTTTCAATTCAACTAGTCAGTTAATAGAATTTATTAATTGCCTACTGTATGCAGAGTACTGTATACTGTATAGTATGCCCCTGGTAGAGTACAAAAGAATTAGCACACATGATCAATGCCTTCAAGGAGTTTACAATCTAGAGGGGAAGACTGACGGTTAAATAAATTGCAGACTGGACGAAACAATAAATTTCAAGTAAATTAGTGCTATTGGTGATGAGTACTTAAAGTGTTTAGCTGGTGCAGAAGGGTGGAAGAGTTCAATGGAATTTAAGATGTGGGAAGCTTAGCGAGTTCTTGTTTCTAATACAGCTAGAATTGTCACAGCTATTTGGGTAATATAGCCTGGTCAGGAGAGCACATGGTTAGGAGACTCTGGACTGCTTTTCCCACGTTTAAATTTAATCTTCACCCCACAATCCCAGCTGTGGGACTCTCTTGTATGCCTTATTCACTCATTCAATCGTATTTACTGAGTGCTTGCTATGTGCAGAGCACTGTCCTAAGCTCTTGGAATGTACAGTTCGTCAACAGATAGAGACAATTCCTGCCCAACAACGGGCTCACAGTCTAAATGGGGGAGACAGACAACAAAACAAAACAAGTAGGCAACAAAACAAGCTTTCCATCTGAAGGATTTCATTATGGCATTTAGAGAAGGCATGTCCTAATCCTGCTTCCCTCATTTATCTACTTGTGACCTTGGGCGACTCACTAAACTTCTCTGTGCCTCAGTTACCTCATCTGAAATATGGGGATTAAGACAGTGAGCCCTGTGTGGGACAGCAACTGTGTCCCACCTGAGTACCTTGTATCTATCCTAGTGCTTAGAAAGGTGCTTGGCACAGAGTAAGTGCTTAACAAATATCATGATAAGAATAAAAGTAAAAGAATTATGGTCTAAAAATCCCACCTCCACATCTGAACCCCAAGTTCAGCTTGAATCCTGCTTCTTCGGAGGAACCGGGTGCATACTCTGTTTCCTTGGGATCTTTGTTGTCCACAGACATTGCACCAGTTCTGATTCAGAGGGGGCTTCATCAGAGCCATCATTTTTGATGAAAATTGGTAACTGCTCAGAATGTCATTTTGAATCCCATCTCAAGCTGTTTATGTTTTCTCTCCCAAACTGTGCTTAATGTTTTCATAGCTTTGGTGGAGATGACAGAGGGGAGAGGGCTATATGGCCGATGGAGTCACTAGCTTGCCTTGGTAGAGTTCATGAATTACCTTTCTGTTACTGATGAAGCTTTAACAAGCCTGGAAGGTGAAAATGTGTGTGTGTAAGGATTGTTAAGAGAGGAGGGAGGAGGAGGGACCATTGCAAATTCACTTTGTCTCTATTGTTGGAAAGAACTGTAGTGTGTACTTGGCTCAGTGGCAGATTTCTTATGTGCTCACATATTCTCTGATGCTCCTTCTATTGCTTTGTCAGTGGGGTGCCAGCCATAGAAGCCCTGGGGTTCTCTCTCTCTCTCTCTCTCTAGACTGAAACTGTAGTAATATGCAGGACAAGCAGGGCCAGGGAGAGTCTATTGTTTCTGGTTGAGTGCCCTGCCCCCTCAGAGACAATGCAGAGACAACAGGGAGACTGAAAAACAGCTCACAGAGGGATTGATTTGAACTTTGGATCTGAGCGACCGGAAGAAGGTCAATTTCTATAGATAGAAATCTGTCTCTCTGTCATTCTATCTACAGCTCTGCTTCTGACTAACCTTGGCTAGGTCACAAAGTTTTGTTTGGGGTTTGTCTGATCGTTTCTAAAAAAGGAACAAGAAGGACTAAGAGCTCCCCAGGCTGTGGTATAAATTATGCTGTTTGGAAGGTAAAGGGTTGGGGCTGACTCTCCCCAGAAAGCTCAGGCAGGGGAAGGGCTGGGGTGATGTTGGATCTCCCAGTGAGTTGGCAGATGGATAGAATAAAATGCCAGGCAATACCAGTGGTCGCAGTGTTGGCAATCCGCTACCGACTACCATGGTTCAGAACCTTGGTGAATAAAGAATTACTCCGAGGGGATAAACAAGACCAAAACAAGTTTATTTCACTCCCAACTCCCACCCCCCGTCCCAATTATAACGCCAGGAATTTAAAAGTGAAGGGCGATCCCTCGAGGGAAGGGAAACACGCTCAAGTCTCTTGTTCTTCTCCTTTTATACTTCGTTGACATGCCCGTAGTTATTGTCTCGCTTCCTGATTAGCCCGAGTGTTTGTGGCGACTCCAGATCTGCTCGCCTTTTGATAACGGACCATTATTCGCTGTTACGTGCTGGGGGAAACCTCAAGCTTGGGGCTTGAAGCCCCACCACAGTGCCCTCTCTGGGAGTCAGTATACCTGCCTTGGACTTCCCACTCGCTGTTTTTGGGCTGTCCCTCTGTATCCGCCCATGGCCACCCTTCCTGACCGGTACCAGGGAGCAGGGCAGAGCTGGATAGAGTCCCAGCGATCAGGTGCCAAAGATGTATTCCTATTAATAATGGTGGCTCACTGTAGGCAGGGAACATATCTACCAACTGTTAGACTGTACTTTCCCAAGTGTTTAGTACAGTGCTCTGCATACAGTAGGTGCTCAATAAATACGATTGATTATTAACCGCTTACTCAGTCCCAAGCAGTGTTCCAAACTCTGGGATAGATACAACATAATCAGGTCAGACACAGTCTCTTTCCCACATGGGGTACCTACTGTAAGGCAGAGGGAGAACAAATATCTCATCCCCAATTTTACAAGTGAGGAAACTGAACCATAAAAACATTAAGTTCCTTTCCCAAGGTCAAAACAATAGATGAGTTGGGGAGCTGGATTAGAAGATGAGGTTCCTGACTTCCAGTCCTATGCTTTTTCCTCTAAAATAAGCTGCTTCTCTGCTTCTTAGCTTCCTTTGGATGTTTCTACAATAGTCCTTAGAGATTTAGCTTTGCAACAGCAGCACATGATGTGTGCAGCTTTTACACTGTTAGGATTGTTGTTCTAAAAGATCCAAGTGACTGTGTTTCCTCCCCCTGGTGTAACCTGACAAGCTCTGTACATGTTACGTCTTCGAAACCTTTCTGCGCAGAGCCATTCTCAGAAGAGCTATTGGTAAATTACAGTTTTCATTTCCAACGCCAATAAACGTGATTGGATCTAATTGCACAGTGACAGCAACATCCAGTAATTTTCTTTTGGTGGTATTGCAGTTAGACAACCAACCTGGAAATCATCAGTTGCTTAAGTTATGTTTAGAAGAATTTGTTACATTTACTAAAGAATCCATTCCTTTTCAGTCTGTCTTCTCCTTGGGATTCACAGCTAATGTTGAAATGTTTTGCCCACCCTTCTATGATGCATTTTCATTCACGGCATTAAGGATATATATGTATTTTCCTTTTAGACCAAGTGCTCTTCATTTTCGGAAATTGCCTCTTTATTTCCATGAATCATCTACACTGAATCTTACTAAATAGATAATTAGGAATGGGCCGTTTGGCTTTGACATGACTCTGCTTATTTCCGTTCATAGGATCAAAGCTGAAATGTCTGATTCACTTGGATTTGGTAGAAGGAGTTGTAGCATTCACTGTATATCCACTTTGCTGCCCGCAAGGAACATACATTCTAATGGGGATGACAAATGTTATTAATAATAATAATCAAATTATCACCGACTGTTATTGATAATTATTATCATTATATTTGATAAGCACTTACTATGTGTCAAGCACTATTCTAAGCACTGGAGTTGGTACAAGATCAGACATAGTCCTCATTTTACAGATTACAAAATTGAGGCACAGAGAAATTGAGTGACTTACCCAAGGTCACACAGTAGGCGTGTGGCAGAGTTGGGATTAGAATCTAGGTCCTCTGACACAAGTTGTTTTCAAGTGGAGTGGTCAAAAATAAATAAATTGAGCAGGCAATTATACATGAGTGCTTAGGAGGGAGACTGGTTTTGTGTTATTCTGGGTTACTATCAGGTTATTGAAGATGCCAGGAAGATTTGACTTCCCAATCTGACCATTGAGCTGGTGACAAATTTGCACCAGGTGTGTATTGGCATCTTATGGCAAACCTGACAACATCGTCAATGCCCCTAAATCCTCCTTCCAGACTTTGGCTGCTTCTCGATAATGTCACTATATCTCTTTACAAGTAGATCTCCAGAAGGCCGCTATGTTCACAGGTCTTCATTATCAAGTTAACTCCATTAATCACAGCCTTCTCAGCAAGCTCTAGCTTCTCAAATGGACTCCTATAGAAATAACAGTGGTGGTCCCTGGTCCTTGCCCTTTGGACTCAAGATAGACTGACCTCTTCTCCACCTAGTCTCTCTCAAGGCCAGGGACCAGCTGAGCCTAAAATGAATGCAGGGTTTCATCCCTTCCATACTGTCACTCTCTTCTTTGACCCAATCCTGCCTTGTGATTGTCTAAGGTCCAGCTGATGACACCATTTAAGTGTTGGGCTAGTCCCTTCACTTCTCTGTGCCTCAGTTACCTCATCTGTAAAATAGGGATTGAGACTGTGAGCCCCATGTGGGACAGGGACTGTGTCCATCCTGATTTGTTTGTATCCACCCCAGCATGTAGTTCAGTGCCTGGCACACAGTAAGCGCTCCGCAATTTGTTATTATTATTATTAAACATTCCCTTTAGCAGGGGTTCTAAGGAGCAACTCCCTGCTCTAGAAATCTCTGGGCATATCTTCCATCTCTAGGTATGAGGCTAACCTAGTCTGTGGACTGAACATTGAGGCCAGAGTACTTCAAGCCCTCTAGCCCAGGGACTCACAAACTATCTATGAACTAGGATTGGACCTTTAGGCATTTGATATTCACCCCACCCTCAACCCCACATCCCCTTCTGTACTTTATAAATTATATAGTATATATTATTTATCTTAATATCTTTCTCCCTGTCTAGACTGTAAGCTCACTGTGGGCAGGTAGCATGTCTACCCACTTTGTTCAATTGTACTCTTCCCATTGCTTCATATAATGCTCTGCACACAGTAAGTGCTCAATAAATGCCATTAATGATGATGATGATTATGGTGTCAGTTGGACCAACAGGAAGACTAGCCATGTCCTTATGATGTGTCCCAACTATCCATCGTCGATGAAAGATGAATAGGCAGAAGTTACCTGATTTGCTTTACATCTCTCTGCCGTTGTCCTGTGATCCTCCTATTGGTTTCCCTTGGGGTGTTGCGGACAGGCTGAGTGGTAGAGGCCATGCAAGTCAGCCCCTAGAAAGCCAATTCCACTCCCCTTTCTTGGTTTTACTGCACCCCACACTGGGAAATTCAGGACAGGATGAGTGACAGAGAGAGACAGAGAGAGGGACTAGGCCATAGACCAAGGGTGAAGGAAAATTAAAAACTTCAGGGAACTGACAGGGAGAGGAGGAAGAGCAAAGAAGTTGGTGAGTGGGGAGGAAGTGGAGGATGTGGGGTAAGCAGATAATGGAGGAAAAGGCATAGGTCAAAGTGATTAAAACAATCCATAACTAGAAGATAAAAAGTGAAAATCAAATACCCAACTTCTTGAAACCCTCATTCCCCACCTTTTTTTTAGGGTATTTAAGTGCTCTCTAAGTGCCAGGCACTGTACTAAGCACTGGGGTAAATATTAAGTAATTAAATTGGACACAGTCCCTGCCCCACATAGGGCCTACAATCATAATCCCCATCTTGCAGATGTGAGACACAGAGAAGGTAAGTGACTTGCCCAAAGTGCCCCAGCAGACAAGTGGCAGAGCTGGGATTAAAACCAGGTCCTCTGATTCCCAAGACCACACTCTTTCAAATAAGCCACGCTTCTCCCCTTACTCCCTCTTTCCAACCCGGAAATTCAAATTTTCAATTTGCATTTTTGAAAAAGGTTAAAAAAAGTGCCAGAATTGTACATCAAAGCCATGATTATATGTCATTTTCACTATGAGGCAGTAAAGATTACTCCTTTAATGGTGAATTTAAGGTATGAGTGTTTGATTCATCATATCGCCTTCCTAAAATGGGATGTGTTGGTGTTTACACATCATTTATCAATATTTCTAGGCCCATCCCATATTGCTCTTCTAAATAGGTTTTGTGTTAACTCTGTATAAGAAACCATTTTGTTACTGGGTGACATTGACTTCACTTGAAAGTCACTGTAAAGTATCAGAATTTCCATTTCAACACTAGAACGCAGCAGCAGCAACTCACAGCCACTTGCCTCAGACTGGACCGCCAGAAGTTGTCACGAGAGAGAGCCCCCTTCTCCACTCCTAACTCCCCATCTCAGGACTCATTCATTCATTCAGTTGTATTTATTAAGCACTTATTGTGTGCAGAGCACCTTGCTAAGCTCTTGGGAAAGTACAATGCAGCAATACAGGAGGACAATCCCTGCCTGCAATGAGCTCACAGTGCCATTGACCCTTCTGCTTCCATTAGGGCATAGGGGAAGCAGGGCAGCATAAAGCCTTCTCAACTTTCAGAATGTTCCCTCTAAAATGTAAGCTCCTTGTGGGCAGGTAATGTGTCTACCAACGCTGTTATATGGTACTCTTTCGAATGCTTAGTACACTGCTCTGCACATAGTAAATGTTTAATAAGTATAATTTATTGATTGAAAGGTGGGGCGGCCACCATGACTATGACTTCTGGACCCTGAGCTACAAGGATCCTGATAGATAAGTGTCCTTGTCCTTTACATTGTTTTTGTGTGTTTATTTTTTCATTCTTCCTTATTTGCCTGTTGCCCACCCTCCCCCACAACCCTTATTCTTGGAATGTGAAACTCCTTAGGGGGCAGGGATGAAGTCGGATTTTCAACTGTGCATTTTTTTCTCCCATGCTTAGTTCAGTGCTCTGCAGAAAATAAGTGTTCAGTAAATACCTCTATGACTAACACTGCTGCTATTCCGAATATTACTACTTCTATAGTAGCCCATGTTAGTTACTATATTCAGCTTTCGCTTAGATCCCTTCCCATGGGGGACATACAGTCTAATGAGGAAGGCATGCAGACACAAATCAACAAGCACATGATAGGTAAGGAGGAAGAGAGAAGATAAAAAATAATGATCGCAGGGGATAATAAATCAATAACAAATGTATAGATTTACATTTTATTTGTCAAGCAATAAGTAAACAGGTAAATGCATGGGAGTGTGGCGATGGCATGATTGAGATCAGAGATTTCTTTTTTCATCATCTCCATCATCATAAACCTACTGCATTTCATTCAACATCTATGCCCGACTCTGATAGAAAACACATAAATCTTGTAGTGAAATCTTGGAAGCTATCTCGAACACCGATATGAGTCTGCCCGTCTGTTCTACATATTGATCATTGTCAAAGTTTATAGGTACGTTTTCCTGGATGTGCTGAGCAGTCGTGAAGACAGTGTTAATTTTGGTGAAGACATTCCCTGAGCTGATTATTAAGCAGTATTTCTGTATTTTCCTAGCAACCCCCAAATTGATTCTGTCCAGTTTACCAGTTATTGAAAACAAACAAAAATCTAGTTCTGTGATCTACATCTCATCTTCCAACATCATTATAGTTTTTTATGGTATTTGATAAGCATTTACTATGTGCCAGGTACTTTACTAAGCACTGGAGTAGATACAAGCTAATTAGGTTGGCCACAGTCTCTGTCCCACATGGGGCTCATAGTCTTAATCTCCATTTTCATTCTCCATTTAATCTCATCTGAGATAACTGAGGCAAAGACAAATAAAGTGACTTGCTCAAGGTCACACATCAGGCAAGTGGCAAATCTACGATTAGAACCCAGGCCCATACTCTATCCACTAGGAAATTGCTTTTCTATAATTAGCTTTTAAGACAAGGACAGTATTGATTCAATGAACAGATTCCTAAATCTCTGGAAAAATTTTCTAGTCACGTGTCACTGGTGGGGAGTAAAATGTCTGACATTTGACTTCCTAATTTTCCTTGTTTCCCAGGAGACACTCCCTTCCTTCTTGCCCAAATGCAAAATATGACCTTTAGACTAATATCCAATTTGTCAGTATTTTCAAATAGTGAACCTGGTGTTGAATCTAGCAATATATGTGGCAGCTCTCAATAAATACCACTGATTGATTGATTAAAGGAAGAGGGAGGACTTTTTTCAGAGCACAAATACCAATGGGTCCAAATGTGAATAGAGGTCGGCAGTACTAAGGAATATGTTTTTATTCATGGGAAACAATGTTCTAAAGAAACCATTTGAAACCTCCTCCCCCTCTCCCATCCCCTCCCCTCAGCACTGCGCTCGTCCGCTCATTTGTATATATTTTTATTACTCTATTTTGTTAATGAGATGTACATCCCCTTGATTCTATTTATTGCTATTGTTTTTATTTGTCTTCCTCCCCCGATTAGACTGTAAGCCCGTCAATGGGCAGGGATCGTCTCTGTTGCTGAATTGTACAAGTGCTCAATAAATACTATGGAATGAATGAATGAATGAATTTGAATGCCTGGAAAATGGGCTTTCTTTTAGTTCTCTCCTTCAAGGTGGAAGTCTTAAGCCACTCTCTCTGAGAAAGGTTTATTAAATCCTGTGCATAGAAAAGTGCATATTTGGGATTTAGCCAAAGCATGAGGACTCATTAAATAGGAATAGCAAGAGAATGCTCCTGGTTGTCTTTACTTATTTGTACCTAGAGCTTCACCTGGGTTCTAATTTTCACTCTGCCAGTCTCCTTCAAACTCCTCATAAAAACTGATCTCCTCCAAGAGGTCTTCCCAGACTAAGCCCTCTATTTCCCCTTTCCACCCTCTTGTCTGCATCTACTGTGAACTTAGCTGTGTACCCCTGAAGCACCTTTGAATCTCAACCGAGCCCCACAATACTTACGCAAATATTCCTATGCTCTATTTCCCCTATTCGTAATCTTTTGTAATGTCTGAGTTCCCATCTCACCTTGTAGATTGCAAGCATTTTGGGCAGCGAATATATCTAACAACTCTGTTGTACTGAACTTTCCCAAACACTTAATATAGTGCTCTGCACACATTAAGCACTCAATAAATATCTCTGATTGATTTATCTCCTGCTGTGTGGCTGACCTTGATCAAGTCATTTAACTTCCCTGTTCCTCAGCTTCCTTACCTGATAAATAGAGGATAAGATACTGTTCTAGCTCTCCCTTAGACCATGACTATTATGCTTATATTGCATTTATCCCAGGGCTTAGTAAAGTGCTTGGCTCATATGATAATTCCCATCATTCACCGTTCAGGTTTGACTTGTTCATGATGCCCATCGCCATGGTGTTGGTCAATCAATCGTAATTCTTGTCATCTTGAATGTGCTGGACTGAGTCCTTGGACTAAAATGGAGTTAGACATAATAACTGCCCCCTAGGACTTTATTAGGGCAGGCACACCCTAAAATAGTATATCGGTAGGAATCAGGAAAGTGAACGCTAAGGTGAGTAGTTCTTAAGAAATGGAGTACGTACAAAATTGTTACATATTGGTTCTAAGTTCCACAGTGTGTAATTAGGAGGATAAAACTGGGGGAGCAGAGAAATGAATTGGGGAAGAGCTCTTGAAGGAGGTGTGCTATTTCAAAGTCTTTGGGGGGCTTCTTGTGGTCAGCGGACTGTTAATAATGTGGCCTCCCTTCTGCCTAACTCTTCCAACTCACATTCATGGCTTATCGAATGTACCCTCTGACGCTAAAAGGAGAAGATGAGTGGAAACTGAACTCCGCTGCTGTTAGTGCTGCTGCTCTTCTCAGCCCAGCTAACTTTATAGCCTTCTGGCTGTTGAGACAACAGCTGGGTAATTTTTAGCCCTCTGGGTGCTCGAGTATCAATATGTCATAGAGAAGCAGATGTAGGATGAACAATTGAATAATTGTGAGCAATAGAGATATTCACGTGTTTAAGTTAGAGGATTATGAGAATATCAGCAACCAAAATAAATGAAAAGTGACAAGTTAAAATATAAATTCATCTTTGTTTAAAGCATTATAGTCTGCATACTTGCTTCATTCTTCATTTTATGTGCCCTTTGTTTATCAATCCCCTTTATCTTTTTTCATATTTTAGGAGAGAATTGTAATGGGAGCAACCCAATTGGACTTGTAAATGTGTCATTTTATAAAAATGCACTAAATATTCTGTTCAGTTATGTATCTCTTGACTATCCATAAAAGTAATATTAGCAAAGGGAGATGCCAATAAATCTTCCTGGCATTAGTTTAAGTCTTACGAAGCTCTGATGGAGAACATCTTCATGCTGTATTTTATGACTCTTGTGGTGCAATAAGATGAAAATCCCTTGTCTCGAAACAGCAGTGTTAAACAAAATGAGAATAATTACTATTGACACGTAATGTAATTATCAATAATATATCAGGTTCAAATGAAGAGGGCCATTTTAATTTTCACATGCAGCAATTCATATGGATAAGTCCCATTAGCACTGACGGTCATAATTCACATGGATCTTGGTGTCAGCTGCAGAAAACTATAACCTGAAGATTTTACATCAGAAATTCAAACTGGTTCATTTAGCTGACCAAAAAATTCCTGTTTTCTGAGAAATGACAGACTATGTTGAAGTGATTTTTGTTGGAGACACCCTATCTATAGACTCTCTGCCCTCCTTAGTACTTAGCACTACCTGTTTGCCTCTAAAGAGGATTTAGTGGTTTCTTTTGCCTTCCCTGTTACATCTAATTCATGCTAACCCATCACAAAACAAGTTATTTTTTTACTCCCCTGTTAATGACAAACCTCTGTTGACTTAAGCACCTGAAGAAATCCCCCAGCTGAAAAAAATTCTACCCCAGGGTCAGAAGGCTGATTGCAGAAAATTAAACTGCATTTCATAAAGTACCATTCTCAAATAGAGGCCAGAGAGTCACTTGTATAGTTTGGAAATCAATTAATCAGTGTTATTTATTCAGCACCTCCTATGTTCAGAGGACTGTACTAAGCACTCGGGAGAGAACAATACAACAGAATTAGCAGAGGTGCTCCCTGCTAATGACTGTACAGTCCAGAGGGGGAGACAGATATTAATATGAATAAATAAATAGTTTATAATATACAATTTAAAGATAGGCATGTAACTGGTGTGGGACTGGGGGTCGGGTGAATATCAAATGTTCAGAGGTCACAGAGGCAAGGACATAGAGGATGCAGAAGGCAGAGCAAGCCAGGGGAGAGAGGGCTTAATCAGGGAAGACCTCTTGGAGCATATACCACCTTAATGATGCTTTCAAGGTGGAGAGAGTAGAGGCCTGTTGTATATGGAGATGGAGTTCCAGGTTAGGGAGAGGATGTGGAAAAGAGGTCAGTGGTGAGATAGATGAGACTGGGGCACAGCAAGTAAGCTGGTGCTAGGAGTGTGCAGGCTGGGCTGTAGTACGAGATATGTGAGGTGAAGTAGGATGGGGCGAGCTGATCGCGTACTTTAAAGTTAACAGTAAGGAGTTTCTGTTGGATGTGCAAGTGGATGGGCAGTTACTGGAGGCTCTTGAGGAGTGGGGAGGCATGGGCTGAATGTTTTTGTTGAAAAATGATCCATGCAGCAGATCAGATCAATCAGTCATATTTATTAAGTGCTTAGTGAGTACAGAGCACTGTACTAAGCATTTGGGAGAGTACAATATAACAGGAGTGGTAGACATGTTGTTTCTTTTCCATAACTAGCTTACAGTCTAGAGATGGAGCAGTTCCTCTCTTGCAGATTAATTTTTTGATGTTGTGACCATCCCATCCAAATTGGGATATCTACTTATCTAGGTCTGCTTCAGTGAGACTGCTTTGATCCATAACTATTTCAGACACCCTCCCACCCCCACAAGGGTTGAACCTAGAGAGCTTCCAGTACTTCCAGTAGAGAAGCAGCATGGTTTAGTGGAAAGAACCCGGACTTCGGAGTCAGAGGTCATGGGTTCTAATCCCGGCTCTGTCACATCAGCTGTGTGTCTTTGGGCAAGTCACTTAACTTCTCTGTGCCTCAGTTACCTAATCTTTAAAATGGGGATTGAGCCCCACATGGGACAATCTGATCACCTTTATCTACCCCAGTGCTTAGAACAGTGTTTGGCACATAGTAAGTGCTTAACAAATACTATAATTCTTTTTATTATTATTACTCTACCAGGCTCGACTATAGGAGGGAGAGTCAAGCAAAGGCCTACCCATTCCATTTCTAGCTTAGGCAGTGGCTAGTGAGTGGCAGGCAATCTGCTACAAGTCAAAACTCACCTATGCTGGACCGCAGCGGCACGGGAGACAGTCGAAGATGGAGCCTGAAGTACATTCATTCAATAATATTTATTGAGCGCTTACTATGTGCAGAGCACTGTACTAAGTGCTTGGAATGTACACTTCAGCAACAGATAGAGACAATCCCTGTCCAATGACGGGCTCACAGTCTAATCGGGGGACACAGATGGACAAAAACAAGACAGCATAGTCATAATAAATAGAATCAAGGGGATGTACACCTTATTAACAAAATAAATAGGGTAATAAAAATGTATAAAAATGAGCACAGTGCTGAGGGGAGGGGAAAGGAGGGTGAGCAGAGGGAAAGGGGGCTTAGTTGAGGGGAGGGGAAGGGGGGAAGGGGAAGGGAGCAGAGGACAGAGGGGGAGCAGAGGGGGAGCAGAGGGAAAAGGGGAAGCTCAGTATGGGAAGGCCTCTTGGAGGAGGTGAGCTCTCAGTAGGGCTTCAAAGAGGGGAAGAGAATTAGTTTAGTGGAGGTGAGGAGGGAGGGCATTCTGGGACAGCGGCAGGACGTGGCCCAGGGGTCGACGGTGGGATAAGGTGAGAACGGGAGATGGTGAGGAGGTGGGCAGCAGAGGAGTGGAGCATGTGGGTTGGGCAGTAGAAAGAGAGAAGGGAGAAGAGGTAGGAGGGGGCAAGGTGATGGAGAGTCTTGTAGCCTAGAGTGAGAAGTTTTTGTTTTGTGTGGAGGTTGATAGGCAACCACTGGAGGTTTTTAAGAAGGGGAGTGACATGCCCAGAATGTTTCTGCAGGAAGATGAGCCGGGCAGTGGAATGAAGAATAGACTGGAATGGGGGGAGACAGGAGGGAAGGAGATCAGAGAGAAGACTGACACAATAATCCAGCCGGGATATTATGAGAGCCTGTACCAGTAATATAGCCGTTTGTGGAGAGGAAAGGGCGGATCTTGGCGATATTATAAAGGTGAGACCTGCAGGTCTTGGTGACGGAAGTTTACTATGTGGAAGGAGGAAATGGTCAACCACTTCTGGATTTTTACCAAGAAAGCTATGGAGATGCATTTATTTTGGAGCGACCCTATACTTTCTATGATCAGATAATTAAATTCACAAAGTTTCATGAAGTGGTCAATAGGGTAACTGGAAAGGAAATGTGTGGAAACACAGGTTCCATGCTCACCCACCCAGCTGCTGGCAGATCACTGAACAGAGCATAACAGATTTCATAGTCACAGAGTAGTATCTGACAAGAATAAAGATGATGATTACAGTATTTGTTAAGCACTTACTATGTGCAAAGTACTGTATTAAACACTGGGTGAATTCAAGTAAATTGGGTTGGACAAAATCTCTGTCCCTCATGGGGTTCACGGTCTTAATCCCCATTTTAGAAATGAGGTAACTGAGGCCCAGAGAAGTGGTGACTTGCCCAGGGTCACACAGCAGACAAGTGACAGAGGCAGGATCAGAACCTGGGACCTTCTGACTTCCAGACCTGTGCTCTATCCACTAGGCAGCACTGCTTTCCATCAGAGATCAACAGATTCTGGGAGCAGAGCCAGGGAATTCCCACCTGTGAGTTTGAGTCCAGTCCCATCCCTACCATGCAATGTGTGGGTTCCGCAGCTGAGGAAAACAATCAAGAATGTAAACTTCTTAAGGGTAGGAATATTTCTACTAATTCTCCTGTACTCTCTAAAGTGTACCATAGGTACTCAGTAAATACTACTCGTTGACTGATATTTTTTGCCAAAATCTGTTCTCCATAATCTTTCATTCTAAGGTCCTAGAGGGCAAAGACTGATTCTTTAATTCCTCATGTTTAACCTTAACCATTCAGAACAGTACTCTTTAGACAGTTAAACCCTAAATTAATGCTGGAATGAAGATAATACCATAATTATTATTATTATGATGATGATGACTGATCTACAAGTAGCCACTAGTTCCTCTTCATGGGGAGGAGCAGCTTGGCCATGTGGAAAGAGCATGGGCCTGGGAGTCAGAGAACATGGGTTCTGATCCCTTCTCCACCATGAACCTGCTGTGTGACCTTGGGTAAGTCACTTAACTTCTCTCTGCCTCTTTAAAATGAGGATTCAATACTTATTCTCCCTCCTACTTAATTATTATTCATTATTACTATTATTACGGTACTTCTTAAGAGCTGTTCTAAGTGCTGTTCTAAGCGCTGGGGTAGATACAAATTAATCAGGTTGGACATAGTCCCTGTCCCACATGGGTCTCACAGTCTTATTCTCCATTTTACAGATGAGGTAACTGAAGCCCAGAGAAGTGATGTCACTTGCCAGAGGTCACACAGCTCACATTTGGTGGAGTTAGAATTAGAATCCAGATCCTCCTGACTCCCAGGCCTCTGCTCTATCCATTAAGCCACACTGCTTACCAAGCAGATTGTGAGGTCCATGAGCTCCCCAGGGATTTTGGCTGACCTGACTATCTTATATTTTCCCTTAAAACAGTGCTTGCCACATAGTAAATATCAATATACTATGTTAATGATAATAGCACCATACTGATTAAAATATTTCTTCCAGCTCCCCCACCCCACAACCCAAATAGAGAACCAGATGTGGTTCTAAGAGTATTTTACTATTTTTTACTCCTATGAGAAAAATTAAGTTAATTATCAAGCTTGATTTATATATCAATATATATTCACATATGTATTATCTATGCACAGTCATATTGATATCAGAGTTTTGCTTGAGATCTTTCAGAACTCTAATCACTTGGTCACTTTGAGACACCATAAATAAATGGAGTAGATGCAGTTCTATATGTGAGTAGTAAGGATGACATGACCTGGGGTGATGGAAATCAGTTGAGAAATGCCTCTTGGAGGTGGTGGGCTTTCAGGAGGAATCACTTTCCCCTTTGACTCTTTAGCTGCTTTTTATTATGGTATTTGATAAGCATTTACTATAAGCCAGTTACTGTCCTAAACACTGGGGTAGATATAAGATAATCAGTTGGGACGCAGTCCCTATCCCACAGAAGGCTCACAGTCTTAATCCCCATTTTACATATGAGGTAACTTTACATTTGAGGTAACTGAGGCACAGAGAAGCTAAGCGATTTGCCCAAGGACACACAGCAGTCAAGTGATGGAGCTGGGATTAGAACCCAGGCCCTCTGACTCCCAGGCCCATGCTTTTCCACTAGGCCATGCTGCTTCTCTGGTTCAGGTATCTACCCTTGCTCATGATGAAATCGAGGGTCCACCTAGCTAGCAGGCACTCCACCCTGAGAGAAGTCTGTCTTCATCACCCCAACTTGAACATGGTTCTGATAGAGCCACCCAGGTGACTTCAAGCCAATGAAATGTTTCATCCCCGAAAATAAGCTGATTGCCAAGCTAGTCCACCTATCAACTGTGTATCTGGAAAGTGGTTGTATTCTGCCTCTTTGTGGACCATGGAGGGTGTGGACACTGGAAACAATTGCCTAAAGAGCTCTGTGCTCTATCTTTGGATGTAACCATCTGGTGAACAGATCACCTCATGGAAATGGAATGAAACTGATCAGAGCCATCAAGTATCCTGAAGGATATCAGATAGCTTCTACTACCAACAAATGCCCAGATGTTTATTCCCAAAACAGGCGATAATTATTCCACAACACTGTTAAATTGAACTTGTATCTAAGACAGGAACAACCACTTTAGACTTATCTAATGGAACTGAAAATGTTGCCCACTCTATAATTATGACAAGGTAGTGGCTGATCTCAAGTGGTGACCACACAACCTGATAGTCTGACTTCAGAAAAATGTGAGTGGAAGAATCACTTGGGATAGTGCTTTTTATTTTCATTACCTTACGTAGAATCACCAACCTTCACTATGCAATATTACCATCTGAATGGCTATTAATGATGGTATTTGTTAAGCTCTTATTATGTGCCAGGCACTGTACTAAGCACTGGAGTGGGTACAAGCAAATCGGGTTGGACATGGGGTTCGCAGTCTCAATCCCTATTTGACCGATGAGGCTCATCTTTTCTGCTCTTCCCAAGAAAGTGGAACTCCTAGTTTCTTCATTTTAGTTGGATGGTGATGTAGTAGAGGTGGAATGGAGCCTCAGAGCTAGATCCATTTTCTGGAGAGAAAAAAGAGTGGGGAAGAATAGGGAAGAAAAGTTATTCTTATTTAGCATGAGAGAAGGCAGGATGGATGATCCATGAATCATTAATTGCCTGGAAAAAAAGGCAATAAAGAGAATAAATTAGGCCCAGATCAGGCTGCTTCCCTCATCTCTGAGTTCTTATTTCCTAGAAAAGAAACATCATCTAGTTAGTCTCTGGTCCATTAAGAAGGGCAAAGCACCTCTGACATTCAGGGCAGCTGTTTAAGCGGGTCCTGTGAATCAGAGAGCCTGCGAAAGAGGGAGGAAGAGAAAACACCATCTATTAAGCCTGACCTGCATAACAAAATGAGGTGAGGTGCAGCGCTAGCATTCTAGGATATGAATTGATCTGAAAGATAATTCCCCTCCAATTTCACAGTGGTAGGAAAGGAGCAGGTGAAAAAATGCTGTGCCAATCAGCTTCCAGCATTTCTGGTTGCTAGTTCACCTCTGGCGAAGGAATGAACCAACAGATCACTGTCAGGGTTCATGCCTGCACTAGCACTGTATTGTACTCTCCTTAGTGCTTTGTACACCAGAGGTGCTCAGTAAAGCCTATTTATTGATGACTGAGCACACAAAGGGTCTTCTACCACAGTCTGTGGTGAGGTAGGCATGGGAAAACAGGACTTCGATCAATCAATTAATTGTGATTTTTGAGCGCTTACCGTATGCAGAACACTGAACTATGTGCTTGGGAGAGGACACTATAGCAGAGTTGGTAGACACATTCCCTCCCCACAACGAATTTATAGTCTAGAGGGGGAGACTGACATCGATATAGTTAAATTACAGAGAGGCCCATAAATGCTGTGAGGCTGGGACTGGGATGAATAAAGGGTGCAAATCCAAGGGCTTTGTTGAGTTTGTGGATCATGAATTACCTCTGTCCCCTTCCCTACTCATCAAGGGAGGGAGTTTCCAGAGGTAAGATTTGGGAGTCTACCTGCTCAAAGAAATATTCAACCCTGATCATGTGGATCATTTCCTGTTTGGATAAGAGCTTTTGAAAGAAGACACTCTTCTTCTAGTAGTGTAGGTCTCAGGGCCAAATTAGAACAGGGGTTTTAAGGGGTAAATTCAAGAGCACTGGGCTAAAAAGAACACCCCACAATTAGCCCCCAACCCAAATTAATCAGGAGCCAGCCACGTCCTGCTTACTGAGTGTGGCTCTGTTTCTCACTGGACTCTATGGCGTGAGAGATGTAGTTCTAATTCATTCAATAGTATTTATTGAGCGCTTACTATGTGCAGAGCACTGTACTAAGCGCTTGGGATGAACAAGTCGGCAACAGATAGAGACAGTCCCTGCCGTTTGACGGGCTTACAGTCTAATCGAAGGGGAAGGGCCTCAATAGGACAGGAAATGCCAAGAGCTGCTTGGCCTGAGACCAGGGACTTACTATAGCTCAGCCCTCTCCATCTGCTGCTGGTGATGGTGCCCAGGGCAATGTGGGAGCTGGATAAGCCAGCTCTCTGATGAAGATGGTTTTGATGTCTGTCTCCCTGCTTCTAGACTGGAAGCCCTTTGTGGGCAGGGATTGTCTCTCTCTGTTTGCTGAATTTTACTTTCCAAGTGCTTAGTACAGTGCTTTGCACTCAGTAAGTGCTCAGTAAATACGATTAAATGAACAATGAAATGAAAGATTTTGGCATGGGGGATTTGCAGCATGGGGTAGTGAATTGAGAATGGACCTGGGAGTCAAAAGGTCATAGGTTCTAATCTTGGCTCTGCCACTTCTCTGCTGTGTGTTCTTGGGCAAGTCTCTATGCCTCAGTTATCCCATCTGTAAAGTGGGGATTGAAACTTTGAGCCTCACATGGAACAGGGACTATATCCAATCCAATTTGCTCGTATAATAATAATAATAATAACTGTGGTATTTGTTATGCACTTACTATATGCCAGGCACTTTACTAAGCTCTGGACTGGGTACAAGCAAATCAGGTTGGACACAGTCCATGTCCCTTATGATACAGTCTCAATCCCCATTTTACCCATAAGGCATCTGAGGCACAGAGAAATGAAGTGACTTGCCCAAAGTCACACAGCAGACAAATGGCAGAGCTGGGACCAGAGCTCATGGCCTTCTGATTCCCAGGCCTGTGTTCTATCCATTATCCACCTCAGTGCTTAGTACAGTGCCTAACAAATAGTGAGAACTTAAATACCACAATTATTATTATGTTCCAGCTTCACCAACTGGAAATTGCTCAACCTGTGCAGTGAGGGTGCTATTATATTCATTTATTCAATAGTATTTATTGAGTGCTTCCTATGTGCAGAGCACTGTACTAAGCACTTGGAAAGTACAATTCGGCAACAGATAGAGACAGTCCCTGCCCAATGTCGGGCTCACAGGCTGTACTCTCTCAAGCATTTAGTTCCCCACTACACTCTTCTCTCTCATGATCCTGTACCCCAGCCCTATTCTCTCCCCTGAAGACTTGAATGGCACTGGACTCTACCTGCCTGAGCCTAGACATGTGCCGGGTTCTACAGATCCGAGCCTGGATATGTGCTGGGTTCTGTGTGGTGGAGCTGGGTGGGCCTGGCTCCCCATGGCTATGGGTTCTGTCCAAGCCTGGGCACCATTCATCCTGGCCCGGGGTCATGAGTGGGTAAATCCCTGTGCACTCTAAACATTATGTATACCAGCTCTAAAGCCACCCTCCCCATCTCCACACTACCACTTCCGTCTCTTCCTCTTCCTCCCCCTCTTTTTCCTCTCCCTCCTTCTCCTCTTCACTGTCCTAGCTTGTATGACTTTCACTGAGTGGATGCCCAGGCTGGGCCTACCACTTCCACTTGGTAATAGGCAGTGGTAGCTCTTGGGCGTTCTAAATGGCAGAGGTGTTAATTTGCTAATGTTCATGACCAGAGTGCTTCAGCTAGGAATACCCGATGACACCTGTGCCATAAAATAGTGCCCGAGGGGCTCATTTCCAGAGCGAAGTAGTGCCCCAGCCCTGGCTCCAGCTTCATGGCAGCAGTAGGCAGCACCCCAAAGCTGATCAGTCCTCACTAAACTGGGAGGGAGGAGTTCAAGGAAGTGAGCACTGTGGCGGGGACAATCCTCTTTGGGTGCATAGCTTGGAGACCTCCAATCTGTCTCAGAGGTCTGACCCTCCCTAAAAGTCAAGGGACTGACTTCAGTGTAAGGACAACATTAGGACAAGGTCAGGTAGATGGATCCAATGCCATCATACTCAGTAATGGCACCCTGTCTCAAGTGGGGGCCCTCAAAAATCCAATTGTGCTGAGCTCCATATGAAGTTTAATCCACTCCTGGTAGGATCCCAGAGAAGCAGCAAGGTCTAGTGGATAGGGCATGTGCCTGAGAGTCAAAGGGACCTGGGTTCTAATCCTAGTCCCCTCACGTAGCTGCTGTGTGATCTTGGGCAAGTCACTTAACTTCTCTGGGCCTCAGTTACCTCATCTGTAAAATGGGAATTTAAACTGTGAAGCCCCATGTGGGACAGGGACTGTGTCCAACCTGGTTTGCTTGTATCCATCCCAGCAGTTAGTACAGTGCCTGGCACATAGGAAGAGCTTAACAGATACCACAATCATCATCATTATTATTATCCCACTACATCAAATACCTTTTTCCAGGAACCTAATGCAAGTGTTTGATGATGACATAGTTTTGAACACCTTCATGGATTATGAAAATTTTCTGTTCCAGTTTCCTTTTATCGGCAGCAATGGCAAGTCATATCACGACAGTAGAAGGAAAAAATGTAAAAACCGAATCTAATGACAGTGTGTTATGACACTGAGATGGAATTGTCTGTCAAACTAGGATTCACAATCTTGAATATCAGGCCAGAAAACTCAACCCAGACAACTCGAGTAAGGTTGATTTAGTACTTATACTCCACCTCCTTCATCCCTAACTTTAATTTCTATACATCCTAATCCTCAGTGACATCGAAATTCTTTCCGGTCAAAGTCACTGAAGAATATTCCTGTCCCTTGTGACTGAATTTAATGTTTAATGGGCAAGTGATGTCGCCCATGTAAATCTTAATCCCAATCTTGATCCTGGGTTGGATGAGATTTATATAAAATGAGACAGACTGTGAATCTGCCACTTTGCATTGTGGGAGCGAAGTGCCAGTGCCTTACTGGATGCTGAGAAGTACATCAACATTTCTCTGGTTTGAGATGTGAGGGATCAATGGAAAATTTAACTCATACAATACTGTGGCCTGTTTATTCTGTTCAGTAAACTTTGCAGTACTTAAAATACTATCGGTATTGGTCTGTCCTGTGACATGAGCAAGTTGCTTTTAACCTCTCTGTACCACAGATTCCTCATCTGTAGAATGGGGATGAGATAGTGGCCCTTCTTTTTCTATTAGCTTGCAATTAGTTCCCACGCAGGAGAGGAACTGTAACTGATCCGATTATCTTGAATCTAGTCCACAATTTAGTATATTTTCTACTATAAAACTAGACAATCCAAAAAGCTACTTTTAGACTATGGAAATTTAGTGGATACAATATTCACAGAAGCAGCGTGGCTCAGTGGAAAGAGCCCAGACTTGGGAGTCAGAGGTCATGGGTTTGATTCCCGACTCTGCCACTTGTCAGCTGTATGACTGAGGGCAAGTCACTTAACTTCTCTGTGCCTCAGTTACCTCATCTGTAAAATGGGGATTAAGACTGTGAGCCTCATGTGGGACAACTTGATTACCCTGTATCTACCCCTGTGCTTAGAACGGTGCTCTGCACATAGTAAGCGCTTAACAAATACCAACATTATTATTATTATTATATCACTTAGCATATCATATGTACTATATTACATTTACACTAGATACAGTATATCAATTTAGCATATCTAGACTGTAAACTCCTCTCTAGACTGTGAACTCTTTGTAGTGCCGGGAACCTGTGTACCAGCTCTGAAGTAGCATGGCCTAGTGGATAGAGCGTGGGACTGGGAGTTGGAAGGACCCGGGTTCTAATCCTGGCTTTGCCACTTATCTGCTGTGTGACCTTGGGCAAGTCTCTTAACTTCTCTTTGCCTCAGTTACCTCATCTGCAAAATGGATATTAAAACTGTGAGCCCCATGTGGGACATTGATTGTGTCCAACCGGGTTAGCTTGAATCTACCCCAGTGCTTAAAATAGTGACTGACACATAAGTGTAACAAACACCATCATTATTATTATTATTATTATTATTATTATTATGACATTGACCTCTCCCAAGCACACAGTACAGAAATCTGCACACAGTAATTGCTAACACTAGGCACATAGTGCTTAATACAGTAATGATAATAATTATTATTATTATGGAAAGTGATGTTGTTGTGAATATTGTATCCACTAAATTTCCATAGGAAAATTTCTTCAAAAGTCAGCTGAGAGATTTGGGGATAGTCTAAAAGTAGCTTTTTGGATTGTTTATTTTTATAGTAGAAAGAAATTCAGTGCAAACGGTGCCACAGGTGAAGTTGGGAATCCTGGAGTGAGCAACTGTCTGTCTGGGTGCTGGCCAGTTGATACTCAAACTCCCCAGAGGTTCAGGCTTCCCTGTCTCCTGAGTCAATAGCCACCAAAGCCACAGATGACCTAGATCTCAGACTTAGGCTTAGCATGGCAGACAGGAAACCAAAGTTCTTGGGCGACTTGCCACTCTCACTCCCTACCTCACTGCCTCTGGATCTTCTGTTCTTTTGGCCTGAAGAGCTCACACCCTAAAGTGGGCAGAGGGATGAAAAGGGAAGCGACTCCACAGCTTGGAGAGGAAAGAAAAATCAATGGAACAAAATCAATGTGATAGTTGTAAAAGCTACACCAATTAGTGCGCTAATATATGGCCTTTTGAAGGGCCAAAGTGCAGATTTAAGTGCCACTTTTTATTTCTATTCGAATAGGCTGACTGCTAATGGGACGGAAGTAATCATGTAAAACCAAAAAGGCTGCTGGAAAAGGCTTCTATCCTTCAGAAGTCATAGTAGCCTGTGCCATCTCTCTGAAGGGCCTTTATCATCCACAGAGGGGCCTGGACTGCCTCTCTGTGGACTCCTTTTTTTCCAAGAAATTTCTGGGAACTTGGATGTTGGAAGCTTTCCCTCGAGTTGGGTGAAGATCAGTGTACTCACCCCCATTTCCCGACTTGATCCAATTTATAACATTAGTGCACACCTCCCATTCCCTCAACCAAAGCATCAGGGCTGGGAACCACCCCCTCCCCAAAATTAATGCTAATAGATCATTGATTCTGTCTTGATTTATGCCCCTGTTCCATGAAAGCAGAGTACAGTTTTTAACAGATTTGAACCTGTAGGGACTCAGATCAAGTTCACGCGACTTCTTTGTAGTTTGATGGTTTAACAAGAGAATCTAGAAAAAACAAGTTCTTCCTTCAGCTTGAAGATATGTGTATGTTTGTGTGTTCAAAAATTTTGTGCCTAGGGAGAAAAATTTCAGTAAAGTTAATGGAGAGGAGAAAAGTCAGACTTGAACAGGGAAATGTTGCACCCAGAAGATAGAGACGAATTGCCCAAAACTAGCAGGGCACCAGGACACTAACAGGCAGTTACAAGAAGCCATTACCTACAGTAGAACTATGAATATTATTGCATTTTCATGGTGAGAAGCACCATGGCCAAGTAGATAGAGGACAGTCCTGGGAGTCACAAGGACCTGGATTCTAATCACCGCTCTGATGCATTTCTGCTGTGTGACATTGGGCAAGTCACTTAACTTCTTTCTGCCTCAGTTACCTCATCTGTAAACCGTGGATTAAGACTGAGACACCCATGTGGGGCATGGACTGTGTCCAACCTGATTAGCTTGTATCTACCCCAGGGCATAGTACAATTCCTGGCACATAATAAGTACTTAACAAATACCACAATCATCATTATTGTGATTATTGTCATTATTACTGCTTCAAGGGAAGCAGTATGGCTCAGTGGAAAGAGCCCGGGCTTGGGAGTTCAGAGGTCATGGGTTTGAATCCTGGTGCCGCCACTTGTCAGCTGACTATGGGCAAGTCACTTAACTTCTCTGTGCCTCAGTTACCTCATCTGTAAAATGGGGATTAACTGTGAGCCTCACGTGGGACAACCTGATTACCCTGTATCTACCCCAGCGCTTAGAACAGTGCTCTGCACATAGTAAGTGCTTAACAAATACCAACATTATTATTATTATCCCACCACATCAAATATCTTTTTCCCAGGAACGTAACCAGTAAATGCAAACATGTGGTGTCCTTGATGAAAATTTCCTATAAAAAACAACGAGATGGATTCGCTGTTGGGCTGAGTAAGAACAAGATGTCTGCTTCATTAAAAAGGAGGAAACAGGCATTTATTCCTGGAAAAAAAAATACCTGCTTAACAAATAATTCTCTCTCAGGCAAAGCGTGTCTGCCAACAATCTCTCATGGGGAAGAAGGCTTAGCAGTCCCTGAACAGAGAGTTTCTAATGGTGGGAAACTTGACAGATTTCTAACTACAGAAACCGAGTGCTCCTGGAGCCGATTAGCATTAACTCTGTGAGTACGTTGTAAACTATTATTACTACCGAGGGAAAATAGGATTGCTTACAACTCTGCCCTCATTCACCCAGCCACATTGATTTCTCCCTCACCTGATGGCCTACTAGTTCCCTGCGGGACGGTCGGTCAGCTTTCTCTTGATGTGTTGGCCATTCAAGCCCACTCCGAACAGCTGCGGTCCTGGACCCAGTGGAGAGCTGGGGCCTCTGGTCCTGACCAGTCGCTCTCAGGAGAAAACAGAAGGCTTGCTAAGCTCCGGAATACACCTCTCACCCTTATCCTAAAATCCACGCTTCACAGCTGCTGGCAATAGAGATCTAGAGGCACTGAGGATGCTGGTTCCATACAGATGAGTTTTCCCTTGTTCATATCACCGCTTTCAGTAGGCTCCCTTCACATGAACAGTGGAGCCTCAGTAAGTGAGTACACTACCAGCTCCCTCTCCTTCTCCACATCCTGCTCACCTGGCCCCTCATGGTGTCACCTGTTCTCTATATGATTGCCAATCGTTCCACCATATGTACTGAACACTTACTGTTTAGAACATTTACTGAACACAGAAGACTTACTAAGTGCTTGGGAGAGTACACTGTAATAAAGTTGATAAAAATGTTCCCTGCGCACAGAGCGCTTACAGTCTAGAAAGGAACACCAGTGCTACCGGAGATATCGGAGGGGTGACAGGAAGGGAGGTCCCCCTTCTAGAGAGTAAAGCTATTGTGGGCAGAGAATGTGTTTGTTCTTTTGTTATATTGTGCTCTCTCAAGTGCTTAGAACAGTGCTGTGTACACAGTAAGTGCTCAATAAATATGATTTATTGATTGATAGGGAACAAGGTCCTCAATCATGCCTCCAAGGGGAAAGTTGAATTTTTGGAATCTATGTCCTCTGGACTGTAAGCTCACTGTGGGCAGGGAATGTGTCTGCTTATTGTTGTATTCTCCTAAGTGCTCAGTTCAGTCCTCTGCACATGGTAAGTGCTCAATAAATGCAACTGAATGAATGAATGTCTGGTTCCTTCAGGGGAATCAGTAAGCTTATTTGAATATTGAATTCCAGGAAAATGAATCTTTAAGAGGGAATGGAAAAATTAGAATGGGAAGATTCTGGCACATTCAATAAGGGACAGGGGCAAAGCTTGTGATTTGGGGATGTTAAATGAGGTTTTCGGTCCCTAGTGGAAGATAGCCAAGGCTAGTTTAAGTTGCTAAAAATAGTCAATTTCCTGGGTAAAACCCCGGTTCTCTGGTCAGTCCTTCTCAAGCAGCATGGCATAGTGGAGAGAATATGGGCCTGGGAGTCAGAAGGTCATGGGTTTTAATCCTGACTCCACCACTTGTCTACTGTGTGACCTTGGGCAAGCCACTTCACTTCTCTGTGCCTCGGTTCCCTCATCTGTAAAATGGGGATTGAGATTGTGAGCCAGAGAGACAGACTATTTCCAACCTGATTTGCTTGTACCCACCCCAGCACTTAGTACAGTGCCTGGCAACATAGTAAGTCCTTAACAAATACCATAATAAGAAGAAGAAGAACTAGAGTTATTGCCCCATTTCTCTCCTACAGTTCCTCTCCAAAGTCCTTGAGTGAGTTGTCTGCATCCACTATCTCAAGTTGCTTTCCTCCAGTTTTCTCCTTGACCCCCCTTCAATCTGGTTTCTATCCCTTTCACTCACTCATTCATTCATTCATTCAATCATATTTATTAAGCACTTACTATGTGCAGAGCACTATACTAAGCACATGGAATGCACAATTTGGCAACATATTGAGAAAATCATTACCCAACAATGGGCTCACAGTCTAAACAAACAAAAGTAATAATAATGATATTTGTTAGTACAAGATGCTCAGGTTGTCTCAAGTGCGGTTCACAGTCTTAATCCCCACTTTACAGATGAGGGAACTGAGACAGAGAAGTTAAACGACTTTCCCAAAGTCACATAGTTGACAAGTGGTGGAGCTGGGATTAGAACCCATGACTTCTGACTGCCAAGCCCGGGCTCTTTCCACTGAGCCACACTGCTTCTCCAACCACAGAAATCATCCTCTCAAAGGTCACAAGTGATCTCCTTCTTGCCAAATCCAATAGCCTCTACTCCATCCTATTCCTCCTCAACTGCTCAACTTTTGACCACCCCCTTCTCTTGGCAACATTATCCAACCTTGGCTTCACTGACACTGACCTTTCTTAGTTTTCCTCCTGTCTTTCTGGCTGCTCATTCTCAGTCTCTTTTGCAGGTTCCTTCTCAGCCTCTCACTCTTTAACTGTGGGTGTACCTTGAAGTTCAGTTCTGGGTCCTCTTCTATTCTCCATCTACACCCATTCCCTTGGAGAACTCATTTGCTCCATGGCTTCAACTACCACCTCTATGCATACGATTCCCAAATCTACATCTCTAGCCCTGATCTCTCACCCTCTCTGCAGCCTGCATTTCTTCCTGCCTTCAAGACTTACCTATCTGGATGTCCTGCCCTCACCTCATCAAACATATGCAAACAGAGTTCTTTATTTTTCCACCCAAACCCTGCCCTCCCCCTGTCTTTCCCATCACTGGAGGCAACTCCACCGTCCTTCCTGTCCCACAAGCTTATAACCTTGGCATTATCCTTGACTCTCTCTCCCTCTCTTGGTTCAACCTTCACAACATTGCTAAAATTCACCCTTTCTTCTCCATCTTGATACCATAATCAAGCTATTAGCCACCTTGCTGACCTCACAAACTCCCGTCTCTCCCCACTCCAGTCTGTACCTCAATCTGCTGGTCATTTTTCTACAAAAACATTCAGTCCATGATTCCCCACTCCTCAAGAACCTCCAATGGTTGCCCTCCACTTCTGTGTCAAACAGAAACTCCTTAGCATCTACTTTAAAGCACACAATCATCTTGTCTCCTCCTACCTCACCTCATTACCTTCCTACTATAACCAGCCTGAAAACTTTGCTCCTCTAATGCCAACCACTCACTGTACCTCAGCATGGCCTAGTAGATAGAGCACGAGCCTGAAAGTCAGAAGGACCTGGATTCTAATCCTGGCTCCACACTTGTTTTCTGTGTGTCCTTGGGCAAGTCACTTAACTTCTCTGTGTCTGTTACCTCATCTGTAAAATGGTGATGAGACTTTGAGCTCCATGTGAGAAGGAACTGTCCAACCTAATTAGCTTGCATCTACCCAGTGCTTAGTGCTTAACACATAGTAATAAATACCATCATCAACACCTTGATATAATTTATCTCGCTACTGATCTCTCACCCACATCTCTTCTCTGGCCTGGAATGCCCTCCCTTTTCATGTCCAATGTGCAATTACTCTCTCCCACTTCAAAGTCGTAGTGAAGGCTCATCTCCTCCAAGAGACCTTCCCTCATTTCCTCTTTTCCCACTCCCTTCTGCATCACCCTAACTTGCTCCCACCTCTCCTTATGTACATATTTTTAATTAGAGATGAGATCCAAGTGCATAGATGATGCATATCCTGCCTTGACTGCTTGTTCATCCTCTCCTTTAGCCTTTCCCCTCTCCAGTCCATACTCAACTCTGGTGCCTGCATTCTTCTTCTAAACCATTGTTTTGTTCACATCTCTCCACACCTCTAAGACCTTGGATAGTTATATGTTCCTCTACATATCAAGAAAGAAATTCAGACCATGTATTTCTAGGCACTCCTTCAGTTCTTTCCCTCATACTGATCAGCTCTCTTTCTCCCATTCCATTCCAGCTCATATTTTTCACTTCTTCCAAGCTACCTTCCTCACTGTAGGTGGTTCTTAACTCTCCCACCTCTGACTCTGTCTTTGAAGTATTTTCTAATAATAATAATGATTAAGATATTTGTTAAGGGCTTACTATGTGCCAGACACTGAACTAAGGGCTGAACTGGATACAAGATAATCAGGTTGGACATAGTCCCTGTCCCACATAGGGCTCATGGTCTTAATTCCCATTTCACAGATGAGGTATCTGAGGCACGGAGAAGTTAAGTGACTTGCCCAGGGCCCCACAACAGAGAGGTGACAGAGATGGTCTCACACTTTTCCTCCTGTCTCAAACTCTTTCCCTGACATAAATCTTCTAGACCACAATTTTCACCTTCTTCAAAGCCTTCCTGAAACTCCGCTTCCTCTAAGAAACATTTCCCAAACAAGCTCTTCTTGTCCATATCACACCAATCCAACCACTGTCCTTACTGCATATGTACATTAAGCTATCTTTTGCACTTTGGCAGTGTCTTGACTTATAGAAACATACACTCATTTATTTATCAATCTATCATTTAATTATTCCACTATCAGCTGCTATAGCATTATTTCTTCCTCCTCTTCTAACTATTCATAAATGTCTTCTGTCTGTCAGTATCCCCTTGATTGTAAGCACTTTGACAACAGGGACTGGGTCTCTTATTCAATTTTCTTCTCCCAAAAATTTATTAGAACCCTCTGCACTTAGTAGATGCTCAATAAACTCTACTGATGAACAAAATTGTAATTCCATTTTAGGGAATGCTCAATTGTCATGCCTCCAACTTCAAAAATGGACTCTCCCACAGAAAATATTGTCCAACTGAGAAGTAGCAAGGTCTACTGGATAAAGCATAGACCTGGGAGATGGAGGACACAGTTGCTAATCCCAGCTTTGCCACTGGCCTGCTGTGTGAACTTGGCAAGTCATTTGACTTCTCTCTGCTCAATTTCCTCAACTGCCAAAATGAGGATTTAATACTTGTTCTCCCTCCTACTTAGACTGTGAACCCCATTCGGGACAGGCACTGTTTCCAACCTTGCACCTACCCAGTTCATAGTACAGTGCTTGACACAAAGTAAGCCCTTAATAAATATCATAAAAACAAAACAATATAAAAATACTGACTTCCCCTGAGCACAGCCAAGAAGAAGTAGACTGGTCTGCAACATGGAGGAATGATGATTGACATTTGGTACATTGAAACATTTCTTGACAGGGAGACCAGTTTCATGTGGTCACAGTTCTCAGTAGATCGGGTGAGGTTAAGAGTGGAGGAATGGGCTAGATTATTTCTCAGCACTCAGATTCTGTGGGTCTTTGGTGGCTCAAAAATTGTAAGTGTAAGTGTATTTCCAAATTATAGATGGGATTCTGTAAATCCATTAGTGCTGGAAAAGTGGTTTAGCTGACCCATGTCTTTAATAGGAGTGCTGCTCAAAATAGCTAGAGTGACCACAGGGCTCAGCTTTCTGCTTCCTGTTTCTATTTTCTGAGCACTGATCACTGAGAGAAACTCTGTGGCTACCAACAGGCTGAGAAATTAGGTGAAATCTTGGCATTATTCTTTTAAGCTCATCTGATACTTCCTAATCAAGCTATTTTTACATAGACACAACTAATTCTTCAACATTTTTTTCTACTTTTTACATTTACATAGTTTAATAATTCCAGAGAGATCACCATTGCAAAGATTTACCCACGTTTATTTCTCTTTTATATAGGGCCTTGGGTATCTATTTAGAGAAATACTCTCTTTGTTGTAAAGCAGAACTATTTTTTCTTAATTATATTCCCATGGAGGTGGCATCCTAAAAGAACCCTCAGAATCTTTCTCACTTCCATCAAAGTTGGTGCAAGAACACTTTCAAACACATCATTATTGAGCGATCCTAAATAGAATCTAATAAACCTAGAGAACTAATGATTTGTCTTCTTCAGACAACGTTGAAAAGAATCAAAATCTGCAGGACGAAATGTGCTTCATTGGCCAGTTGCATCAGTAGATAAAATTCTGGCAGGAAGTCTGGCCCCCCTTCCAGGTTTCATTACAGAAACAGATTCAGATGGTGCAAATGCTACTCCTGATAAGAGAGCAGAATGCAAACAGGCCAGAAATTAGAGGTGAAGTAGCAAGGCCTAGTGGGAAGAGCACAGTCTGGGAGTCAGAGGACATAGATTCTCATTCTGATTCTGCCACATGTCAGCTGTGTGACCTTAGGTAAGTCACTTAACTTCTCTATACCCTCAGTTATCTAATCTGTAAAATGGGGATTAAGACTGGGAGCCCCATGTGGGACAGGGACTGCATCCAACTGATTACCTTGTATGTACCCCAGCAGTTAGTGGAGTGCTTGACATGTAGTAAGTGCTTAATGAATACCACAGTGATTATCATTATAAATTATTATCATTTATCAGAGGAATCCAATAAGTCAAGTACAGTGAATGCTGGTGACTGTGATTACCAGTGGTTTTGCTTGGCACAACATAACAATCAAAGTTTTAGAGAAGCAGCATGGTCTAGTGGAAAGGGCATGGGCCTGGGAGTCAGAGGACCTGGGTTCTACTCCCAGTTCTGCCATTTACCTGCTGTATGACCCTGGGCAAATCACTTAACTTTTCTAGGCCTCAATTTGATCATCTAATAAATGGGGATTAAATACTTATTCTCCCTCTTGGGGTCTCATTTTGGGCAGGGCCTGTGTCTGACCTGATTATCTTCTGTGTACCTCAGCCCTTAGTACAGTGCTTGGTACATAGTAAATGCTCAAGAAATGCCACAATTATTACTTTTTTTGACAAAGTATAGGAAGGATTTCAGAAAGTGCTCAATAAATCTGATTGATTTCAACAGATCAAATAATGGCATTTATTGGGCACTTACTGTGAGCAGAGTACTTCTAAGTATTTTGGAGATAACAATACAGTAGAATTGGTAGACATGATCCCTGTCTGAAAGGAGTTTACAGCCTAGAGGGGAAAACAGACATTAAAATAAATTACAAATGTATATGTACACAGGTTCTGTGGGGCTCGGGTGGAGTTAATATCAAAGCTCTTAGCCGGGTTTAGATCCAAGTTCATAGGCAATACAGAAGGGCAAGCAAATAGGGGAAATGCGGTTTAGTCAAGGAAAGCCTCTTGTGATTTAAGAAGGATATTGAAGGTGAGGAGCGTGGTGAAGGGAGAGTGAGTTCCTGGCCAGAGGGAGCATGTGGGCCAGGGGTTGGTGGTGAAAAAAATGAAATTGAGGTACAGAGAGTAGGTTGGCATTAGAAGAGTGGAGTATGCAGGTCGGGTTATAATAATAGACTAGGGAGGTTAGATAGGAAGGAAGAGAGCTGATTGAGCAGAGCTGATTGAGTGCCTTAAAGCCAATGGTAAGGAGTTTCTTTTTGAGGTATAGATGGATGGGTAAAGAGGAGGTTTTTGAAGAGTGTGGAGACATGGAATGAGTGATTTTTAGAGAATGATCCAGGCAGCAGAATGAAATATGGACTGGAGAAGGGAAAGACAGAAGGTAGAGAGGTCAGTGAGGAGACCAATGCTGCAGTCAAGCTGGAGAGCTTGGGTCTTCATGCTAGCAGTTTGGATGTAAAGGAAGGGGTGGATTCTAGAGATGTTGTGAAGGTAGAACTGACAGGATTTGTCGATAGACTGAATATGTGGGTTGAATTAAAGAGATGAAGCGAGGCTAATGCTATGATCATGGGATTGTGAGACGGGGGACGGTGGTGTCGTACACGGTGATGAGAAAGTCGGGGGAGGACAGGCTTTGGGTGGGACTATTAGTAGTTCTCTATTGGACATGTTACGTTTGAGGTGTCAGCAGAATAGCGAAGCGGAGATATCCTGAAGGCAGGAGGAAATGTAAGACTCTACAGAAGGAGAGAGGTCAAAGGTTGGAAGGGTAGATTTGGGAAGCATCAGCATAGAGATGATAGTTGGAGTTGTGGGACCGTGGAAGTTCTCCAGGGTACTGGGTGTAGCTGGAAAATAGAAGGGAACTCAGAATTGAGCCTTGAGGGTCTCCTAAAGTTAGGGGATAAGAGGCAGAGGAAACTGAGAAAAGAGACTGAGAAGGCAAAAGAGACTGAGAAGGCATGGCCAGCAAGATAAAAGAAGAAGCAGAAGAGGACCGTGTCAATGAAGCCAAGGTTAGATAGTGGGTTTCCGGAAGAAAGGGGTGGTCCAGCCTGTCAAAGACAGCTGAGACTAGAGGTCATTGGATTTGGAAAGAAGGAGATCAGAGAAGGAGAGAGCTGCCAACAGTTAAATAAGGTGTGAAGGGGATGGGGTTGGAGGCACAGGAGGAGTAGCTAGAATTTAGGAGGAGATGCTAGGTTTCCTTTTGAACTGCTATTGGGGAGGATGGGATATTTAAAGAGGAGGAGGAGAAGTGTAGGTCTGGAGAGGTGCAGGAGTGATTTTAGGAAGGTGGCATCTGATGATTTAAGGTTTTTTTGATATAATAGGTGATCAAGCTCAATAGGGACAGGGTATGGAGACAATGAAGGAGCAGGGGGTTTGAGGAGGAAGTTTACATCTGAAACAGCTATCATGGGTGTTGATTGGACATGGGAGTCAATTAGGATGGAAAAGAATTGTTTCTGGTTAGAGGAGAGGGTAGAGTTGTAGCAGGTGAGAATGAGTATGAGATGAGTGATGTTGGCCTGATGTCTGAGTTTCTGCTATCAGGGCTCTGCAGCTTGAACACAGAGCAGAGGAAACACACTGTGGAGGTGATTCAGGGCTGTGAGCTGATAGTATGAGGTCAGTGGAGGAACAGGGAACTGAGGGGGTGGAGGTCAATGGATACGGTGGAGTTGATGTGGATTTGAGCATCAAGAGAAGGTAGGTTGAGTATGGAGACCAAATGGGGTATGACAACTTTGGAAAATTGGAGGGGGTTGAGAGAACGGAGATCTCTGGGGAGGAATGGGGTGGTTTTGTAGAGGGAAGATGTGTAGCAGAGAAGGCAGGAGAGGTGGTTGTAGGCGGGAAGTAGAATTTCAGAGTAGGTGAGGTCAGCGATTGACTAGTCACTAGAGATGACTAGACTTGAGAGAGATCAGGTCATAGGGAATTCCAAGTTTAGACTCTTGGAGAGCAGGAACTTTGATAAGCAACCCTAACCCCCTGCTGATCCAAGGAGTTGTGTGATGATGGATTATTGCTTTGACATCAGTTGGAGATAAACCCATAGGAACTACTTCATTAGCTCTGTTTAGTGATTTGGATCGAATCAGGAGCAACTGGCATGGACCAACAATGATATTAAAGGGCATTTATAACTGCCATTATCCTGCCCTTGAAGAGGGTCAACCTCATGAATTTCTGGACTTCACGTCTGACTTCTGGAACTGGACTTCCCCACTTTTGACTTAGAGAATCCCTGAACTCTTGAGCTGGGATGATTTGAGGACCCAGCATGCTTGATTCTGCCTCTGAGTAGCAACTCAGCCCCACGAGCACCCTACCCATTGGGAATCAATTGCAGAAGCTCTTTCTAGTTTCAAGCTGAATTTAACGTCAACTGTGACTTGGTTTTCACCCTTAAAGGAAGAGAACCATCTGTGGAATTTAAATTTCAAGAAACACTAGGATCCTCTGAAAGTAATCAGAGAAGCAGACTTCTTGCCTGAAGGCAACATGGTGGAGGCTGCTATCATCTGTCATGACTGGTGACTCATCTCCCTAATGGAATTTGGAAAGCGTTACTCATGGAGCTGCCAGGGTTCTTGTAAGGAACTTGAGGCATTTGGTAAACTTGAGTTTTTCTCTCACTTAACGTAACTATTCTATACTCAGAAACAAAATGACCTCTATCCCTTCCTAAACAATGAATCTAAGGCGTGATTAACCCTGGTGAAATGCAGCAATTGTTCCATGTCTCAGATTTCTAGAGGCTCCAAGGCCAGACTGGAAATCCTTGTGTGAATCATAGAGGCTGCTTCAGGCTCATAGGAATTCCTAGTTTCTTCATTTCCACAGTGCAAAGGGAGCCAGGATAACATGAAGGCGGTATATTCATTCATTCATTCATTCAAAAGTATTTACTATACTTACTATGCGTAAGTATACTTACGCTTACTATGTGCAGAGCACTGTACTAAGCACTTGGAATGTACAACTTGGCAACAGATAGAGACAATCCCTGCCCAACAACAGGCTCACAGTCTTAATGGGGGGAGACAGACAGCAAAGCAAAACAGAACAAAACAAAACAAGCAGACTGGCGTAGATATCATCAAGATAAATTGAATCATAGATATATACACATCGTGATCTTTGGCTCTGCAATCCTCTGCAATTATGTCTTCCTGGTCTTGCACCTTATAAATGTAATAATTATTAATCCCAACTAGGCCACTTGTCAGCTGTGTGACTTTGGGCAAGTCACTTAACTTCTCTGTGCCTCAGTTACCTCATCTGTAAAATGGGGATTAAGACTGTGAGCCCCACGTGCAACAACCTGATTCTCCTGTGTCTACCCCAGCGCTTAGAACAGTGCTCGGCACATAGTAAGCGCTTAACAAATACCAACATTATTAATAATTATTACATTCAGCTCCCAACTACTTTCCCTCCACCTTCAACTGCGTGGCCTAGTGGAAAGAGCCTAGGCCCTGGACTCAGAAGACTTGGGTTCTAATCCCAGCTCTGCCACTTGTCTGCTGTGTGATCTTGGGCAAATCACTTCACTTCTCTGGGCCTCAGTTACTTCAACTATAAAATGGAGATTAAGACTGTGAGCCCCATGTGGTACAGGGACTGTGTCCAACCCAGTTTGCTTGTATCCACCTCAGTGCTTAGTATAGTGCTTGGAACATAGTACGTGCTTAAATGCCACTATCATTATTATTATTATTATCAATTCAACATTATTAGCATTCAATCTGGCCTTCCCAAGCCTTCCCCTGGCTTCCTGCAAGGGGAAACTTTGGGCAAATTCCATTTCTCCTGGGCCCAATACAAAACTCTAATTCCATTCCCAGCCAATCCTTGTCCTCTAGGAAGGGGAACAAAATAACCACTCGAAAAACTAGGAAAAACATCTAGTAGATTTGAGCATCACACAATGTGAGGCACATTTTTTCAAACAGAAAATCAGGAAATGTGTCTTTAGTGTTTTTTTGTTATAGGTCAGCAAAAGAGAGAAGAAAGCTATTTGGTTAAGGTCCTACAAGGTGATTTTGGGTGTGTTTCCTGATTAGTTGTCCAGTTATCAGCTGCTGCCCTCATGCTGCTCACTCTCAGTTGCTCTCTTCCCTTCTGCCTATCTAAATTCTGATGGCCCTGCTGGGACTCTCTCCTTCCCGCTTCTCACAACCCTAAAGAAACTTAGTTGGGGAGCAGGGGGAAATAGGATGGCTGAAAAACACCCAATTAATAGATCTATAAATCAGGCAGACATGTCAATCCCAGAATTCCTGAATAGGTCTTGAAGAGGGATTATATTTGCCTTTTAAGTAGTCATCACCTTTTCCTCCAAGGGACACTCCCTGCTGAAGTTTTGAATTATCTCAAACAGATTTAGGTCTGTTTGGCACAGACTTTTCCACTAGAATATCTCTTCTCTTCAGAACTGGCTTCTGTGTTATGTTGGACTAAGTCTAGTTACACTACAGAAAGGCTCCTTCCTGAATGTTGCCAGCTCTTATTTCAGCGATTATTTTTGCATGATGTTTTGGGCATTGAAATGATTGGGGAGGAGGGTGCAGTCAGTAAGGCCTCACTGACATCAATTTTAGTCAATTTCTGTATTGAAGAGATGGAGAGCATGCTTATTGGCTTTCCAGGTGGCTCTGAATTGGGTTAATACTTTGTAAGACAGGGATCAAACTCAATGTGACTTAGACAGATTGGAAAAATGGCCCTGCAGAAGCAGGATGAAATTCAATATGGACAAATGCCCAGTAGAGCACTGGGGGACAAAATCAACATCAACACAAATATATATTTGGAAGAAAAACTAACTAGACACAAGTACTTAGATTATTTAGACTGTGAACCCCATTCGGGACAGGGACTGTGTCGAACCTAATTAACTTGTCTCTACCCCAGTGCTTAGAACAGTGTTCGGCACATAGTAAGTACTCAGCCGATACCATAAAAAAAATCAGCAGAGAAAGAGCTGGGGTCCAGAGTGGGCCACAAAGCTGAATAGGCAAGGACAGTTCTGTGTGTTTATCAGAAGGATCCTGGGCCTGGGCTAAAACAACAGCAGGATGATGGGTAGAATTAGCTAAAATGGACACCAACATGATCACTGTCATTAAATTGTTAATATTTATCAAGTGCTTGCAATAAGAAAGACTTGCAGCAAGTACAAGAAAGTTTAAATCCTTGATCCTCTGGCCAGTCATTCCCGGTCTCCTCACAGGCGCCTCCTCCCCCTCCCATCCTTTAGCTGTTGGAGTTCCTCAAGGGTCAATTCTTGGCCCTCTTCTGTTCTCCATTTACACTCACTCCCTCGGTAAACTCATTCGCTCTCACGGCTTTGACTACCATCTCTACGCAGGTGACACGCAGATCTACATCTCTGCCCCTGTCCTCTCCCCCTCCCTTCAGTTTCACATCTCCTCCTGCCTCCAGGATGTTTCCACCTGGATGTCGGCCCGCCACCTCAAACTCAACATGAGCAAGACTGAGCTCCTCATCTTCCCTCCCAAACCCGGTCCTCTCCCAGACTTCCCTATCACCGTGGATGGCACGACCATCCTTCCCGTCTCTCAGGCCCGCAACCTCGGTGTCATCTTTGACTCGTCTCTCTTGTTCACCCTACACACCCAATCTGTTACCAAGACCTGCTGGTCTCACCTTTACAATATCGCCAAGATCCGCCCTTTCCTCTCCACCCAAATGGCTACCTTACTGCTACGGGCTCTCATTATATCCTGGCTACACTACTGTGTCAGCCTTCTCTCTGATCTCCCTTCCTCCTCTCTCGCCCCGCTCCAGTCTATTCTTCACTCTGCTGCCCGGCTCATCTTCCTGCAGAAATGATATGGGCCTGTCACTCCCCTTCTTAAACACCTCCAGTGGTTGCCTATCAACCTCCGTTCAAAACAAAAACTCCTCACTCTAGGCTTCAGGGCTCTCCATCACCTTGCCCCTTCCTACCTCTCCTCCCTTCTCTCTTTCTACTGCCCACCCCGCACGCTCTGCTCCTCCGCCGCCCACTTCCTCACCGTCCCTCGGTCTCGCCTATCCCGCCGTCGACCCCTGGGTCACGTCCTCCCGCGGTCCTGGAACGTCCTCCCTCCTCACCTCCGACAATCTAATTCTCTTCCCCTCTTCAAATCCCTACTTAAAGCTCACCTCTTCCAAGAGGCCTTCCCAGACTGAGCTCCCCCCTTTTTCCCTCTGCTCCCTCTACCCCCCCTTCACTTCTCTGCAGCTAAACCTTCTTCTCCCACCTTTCCCTCTCCTCCTCTCCCTCTCCTGTCCCACCCCCTCAGCACTGTACTCGTCCGCTCAACTGTATATATCTTCATCACCCTGTTTATTTTGTTAATGAGATGTACATCACCCTGATTCTATTTATTTGCCATTGTTTTTATGAGATGTTCTTCCCCTTGACTCTATTTATTGCCACTGTTCTTGTCTGCCTGTCTCCCCCGATTAGACTGTAAGCCCGTCAAAGGGCAGGAACTGTCTCTATCTGTTGCCGACTTGTACATTCCAAGTGCTTAGTACAGTGCTCTGCACATAGTAAGTGCTCAATACATACTCTTGAATGAATGAATGACAATCTAAATGGTGGAAAACAACCTATACAACAGAAGAAGATGATGCATATGGAATTACAACAAGTTCCATTAAACAACTTCATGAGAAACAGAATGGCTTAGTGGAAAGAGCACAATACTGGGAGTGAGGAGACATGGATTTTAATAGCAGGTCCACCTCTTGCCTGCTGTATGACCAGGGGCAAATTACTCAATTTTTCTATGCTTCAGCTTCTTCATTCATAAAATGGGGATTAATTACCTCTTCTCTCTCACCCTTAGACTGGGAGCACCTTGTGGAAAAGGGACTGTGTCTTTTCTGATTACCCTGTATTCACCCCAGTGCTTGGCTTGTAGTAAGTGCTTCACAAATATCAGAGTTACTAAAGTTATTATTACAAATATCACCAGGAAAAAGCAGTTCTGGGAGAGGGCAGTTTCAAGGTCTTCACTGCTCTAAGAAAGTAGTTGTAATCGTTGATAACAAACTTTTTTCATTCATTCCTTCAATCATATTTATTGAGCACTTACTGTGTGCAGAGCACTGTACTAAGTGTTTGAACTTCACTTCCACCACTTTCTCGACCTTCAAAAAGTTGTTAAGGGGACCTGGTTTACTAGGTGGGAGGAGGGAACCTGGCGCCGAAGCAGGTGACTTCCCTGATCCCCTGACCTTGGTTGTAAGTCTGCATGTCTGTCCTGCCAAAGCTTTGGCTGCCTACCTCTATCCCAGCAACCCACACCCGGCCCCATGGGACAGATTTTTCCTTCTCTAAATAGACGTGTTCCTTACAGTGTCAACGGTTGTGACTGTGTGCGAGGAGATGTTAGATTTTCTCAAGAACCCTAATGTTGGTATCTCCTGACTTGGAGATGTTTAAATTCATGGTATAATGTTACTTTACAGTAAAATTGTCCAGAATTTTATTTGAATATGAGATTTAAAATGTAATATGATGGAGCATCATTCATTACTTATTCCCACTTGTGCTTAATGCTCCATTCTTGCAACAAATTCCTGATCCGCCTGCCAGCTTGCTAAAATAGGAGTAAATTTAGAGTAGATTTTCAAAGTAAATTTCAAATCAATTCCCAAATGAGCCCTTGAAAAGCCCTCTCAACAGCAGAGTGAGACTCCTCTTTTCTATTTACACTGTGCTGACCAGTCACTGCGGAAACACTGGTTCTGATTGGGTGGGGCATACTTAAGTGACCACCTTTCGTGCCCATTCCGATTTGGCTACGGGGAGTCATGCCAGGAGCCAATTGCTGTGCCCTGGGGCAATGAAAGCAACAGTGGAAACCCAGGGGGAATCTCAGTAACGAGGTCTGTGTCCCCTACCAAAACTTTGACAGATTTGGGAAAGAGAGAGGGCCGACATCTGGAGGGTCTCAGGAGAAGGGAAGTGGACAATCAACTTACTAACCCGGGGCAGAGAGACAGTTCCTAGAGGGATCTGGGAACACTGCAAGCAGGAAGCAGCATGGCCTAGTGGAAAGAGCCGGGGACTGGGAGTCGAGGGACTTGAGTTCAAGTCGCAGTTCCAACCCTGGACCATTGGGTGATCTTGGGGAAGTCACTTAAGCTCTCTGGGTCTCAAATTCTTCATATGTAAAATGGGGATAAGATCGATTAGGAGCCCCTTGTGGGACAGAGACTGTCTCTTTTCTCATAATCTTGTATTTCTTCCCGTGTTTAGTACAAACTGTATGCTTAAGAAATACCATAATGGGAATACATATAAAAAGAGTGCTGCATGAACTTACTAGACTGAAGGTTTTCTAATGCACCCACCACTTGGCATTTGACCTGGATTTTCCTGGAGCATCAGCTACTCCCTGAGATGGTGTAATAGTACTGATGATGCTAAAAAACACAATCATAGTAATTTATCTTCCCAGTATCACACCTCGAGAATTTCCAGTACTCTACTAGTCTCGACTATGGGAGGGAAAGTCAAGCAGAGGCATATCCATTCCATTCGCAGCTCGGGCAGTGGCTAGCAAGTGGAAAGCAATCAGCTACAAGTCAAAACTCACCCATGCTGGGCAACAGTGGCACAGAGAGTCGAGGGTGGAGACTCAAGTTTACTGCACAGAAGGAGGCAGTGGTAAACCACTTCTGGATTTTTACCAAGCAACTTCTATGGATGCACTACCAGAACGATTGCAGATAGAGGTGGGGCGTTCTGGGAGAGATTTGTCCATGGAGTCGCTATGGGTTGGAGATGACTCGACGACATAAGACAAGAATAGTAATTTCTTTTTGGTGCTTACTATTAGTAATAGTATTTATGAAGTGGGATTGTGTTCAGAGCACTGTAATAAGCACTGCAAAAGAGTACACAGGTGGGAATTAGACCCAGTCCCAATCTAAAAATAAAAATGGGGAGAAGGGACTGGCAAGATACAAAGGAGAGATGAAAATAAAATTCCAAGATAGCACAAAGACCAAAGCAAAGACCCATAGGGTACTGGGACTCAAGGGGCAGAGTTTTAGGATCTTTGTGACTCAGAGTCCACAGTCACAACCATGGCTACAGTGAGCATTCTAGCCGCAGCCTCCACAGTTTTCCCGAGATTCTGTGCATGTGACGCCCAGTTAGGGCTGCTTTTCTCTGTCCCATCAGGGTGCAGGGTAAGTGGGGATGGAGGTTCCTTGGTGACGTGGAGGAGAGCTGCTGCAGAATCCCGGGAAAGCATCATGGAAGTGTGGTTGCGGAGGACAGCAAGGGCCCTGGGAGTCCCGGAGGGTGGGACTCAATGAGCAGTGGCTTAAGTCCAGAGGCATGTTGGGAACTGAGTCCTGGGAGCCTCCATCGGGGAGAGCAGATAACTGGAGGAGTCCCACAACGTGACTAGACACAGTCTCTGTCCCACATGAGGCTCACGTTCTGAGGAAAAAGGCAGAACCCCATTCAATCCCCATTTTACATTAAGGAAACTGAGAAGCACAGTTCAGCTAAGTGACTTGCCCAAAGTCACACAGAAGGCAAATTCCAGAATAGGTTATATTTTCAGAAATCACAATACCTCCAGGGTACACTTTAGGTCATTGAAGCAGTAACTTACCCTGTTATTGAATTGTAAGCTCTCTCACTAGGTTCCCCACCTCAGTGGCGAATATAACATTATTAAAATAATGAAAGAAACTGAGCTCTCTGCAGCTTCTTTCACCTTAATGTACAGGTAAAGCAAGATGGTTGACCAGTTTGGTTTGGCATAGCATCTCGCTTTGATCTGTCTTTGCTGAAGAGGATGCATGTGGTTCAGACTCTGAATTTCCTTCCAGAGCCAAGAAATCTTTTAGCACAAATCCCCTGCTACCCGAAATCACTGAGTTTCACACAGCTGTAGTTCTGATCCATTAAAGTTAACAATGTGAGGATCCATTAGAGCTAACAACTTCCTCTGTCACAGTTTCTCATAGCAACCCCCTGTGAAGAAATGATTTACAAAGTGGATCAAGGGAAAATACATTCAACTCTATTGATAAACTGAGAGAGGAAAATAAAAATGGATGGCTTAAATGGGGCCTGAGTCCAGAGTAACCCCAGCAGAGCCTGCTCCATCAGAACTCAGCCACTATCCTGTACTGGGTGGCAAGCATTGAAAGTTGAATTTTAAGGGGTCTAGACATACAGTGTTTTAATAATAATAATGTTGGTATTTGTTAAGTGCTTACTATGTGCAGAGAACTGTTCTAAGTGCTGGGGAGGATACAAGGTGATCAGGTTGTCCTACGTGGGGCTCACAGTCTTAATCCCCATTTTACAGATGAGGTAACTGAGGCCCAAAGAAGTTAAGTGACTTGCCCAAAGTCACACAGCTGGCAAGCAGTGGAGCCTAGATTTGAACCCATGACCTCTGACTCCCCAGCCCATGCTCTTTCCACTGAGCCATGCTGCTTCTATCCCTGACCAGCAAGAAGATGTTTCCCTTGTCTGATGAAAATCTCCCCTGCTTTGGTTTGGGTACCTTGCTTCATGTTCATGCTGAGGATCCCTGTGGTCTGGGAAAGAACATAGGTCTGGGAGTCTGAGGACTTGTGTTCGAATCCTAGCTGCACCAATTTTCTAGTCTGTGACCGTGGGTAAGTCACAATTTCTCTATGCCTCAATTCCTTCATCTGCCAAATAATAATAATAATGATGGCATTTGTTAAGTGCTTACAATGTGCCAAGCACTGTTCTAAGCACTGGGGTAAATACAAGGTAATCAGGTTGTCCCATGTGGGGCTAACAGTCTTAATGCCCATTTTACAGATGCAGTAACTGAGGCACAGAGAAGATAAGTGACTCCCCAAAGTCACACAGCTGATAAGTAACAGAACTGGGATTAGAACCCACAACCTCTGACTCCCAAGCCCATGCTCATGCCACTAAGCCACACTGCTTCTCTTCAATGCTTGTTCTCCTTCCTACATTGACTGTGAGACCCTCGTAGGACCTAATTGTCTTGTATCTACTCCAGTGCTCAGTATAGCTCTTGGTAAGAAATACCATCATTATTATTAGTATTGTTATTATTATTATTATTATTATCATATTAGAGCCTCAGTGGACTTAGAGAATAACTGGCTAGAACCTTCAATAAAATCCCATCAAAATCTTGAGGAAGATTACGTCGCAGTTTAGCTTACTCCCTTTTCCCCACCTCTTTTTCCTTTCTTTTCTCCTCCACTCATCTCCTTTCCTCTCACCTTCCGTCTTTTCCCCGTTCTCCCCTTCAGCTCCCCTCCCTACCCCTTTCCTCTCATTTCTCATCTCTTCTCCACATGAAACAACCTCAGTTCCTTTAACTTTTCCTCATATGTCTTTTGTTTCTTCCCCTCTCCTGCCATGCTCTGAAATGGCAGAGTCTGTAGCCCTAACAATTTCATCTTCATGATAATCTTCCAGGCTTGAAGCTATGGCCCCTTAGGCTTGGCTTTGCCGTAATCCAACCCTGACCCTCTCTCATCTTTAATTTATTCTCTCAAACTCTGCCTGTACCGTAAGATCAGATGCCAAGAGATTTGACTTTCATTAGAGCATGGGACAAATGGGTCAATGAATCTATGCTTTAAGATAGGGTCATATACCTGGAAGAGTCCATGGGATGCCTAGGCCATAGAGAGGTAATGTGGCCTAGTGGAAAGAGCATGTGTCTGGAGTCAGAGGACTTGGGTTTTAATACTAGTTGTGCCAATTGCTCTGCCAAGTGCTAACTGTATGACCCTGGACAAGTCACTTAGCTTCTCTATGCCACAGTTTCCTCCACTATAAAATGGGGATTCAATACCTATTCTCGCTCCCACTTAAAACTGTGAGCCTCAGAATATGGACTGTGTCTGACCTAATTGACTTGTACCTACCCCAGCACTTAGAACAGTGTTTGACATATTAAGTGCTTAATAAGTACCATCAAAAAAAGAGAGGTCATTTAATCCACTCTCCTGACCTCTGTTAGGAGAATTACCCTGATTAGGTGTTATGCCTCTTGATGAATTTCAGGGATATCTGGCTAATGCCTTCTGTCTGCCTACTTTGTCTTCTTTAGAAACAAGCATCAACGAAACATGCACCAAGTGTTGTTTCTGCTTGCATTTTTCCACTGCCCATTTTCTCCCAGTAAATTATTCCTACTTTTATTTTCTTTTGTCAATCTCCCTGGCCCCCACCATCCCAAGACCAATCCCCAGCGTTTGGTTAAGGATTCCAGCAGCATGCCATAGCCCACGTAAACAACTATTCATATTCCAGACAAACAAACCAAGATCCCCAAACTCCCTCCCCATGGTCAGTCAAGCAAAGACTGAGCTGGAAAATGTAAACACAGGGCCAAGTATTCAAAGGATAGCTGTCCAAAAATGAGAAGAGAAAAACTCAGGTCAAATTTCCTTCCCTTAGACCTTGAGCCCTCCAAATGGGAGTTAAATTGAATGAAATTGAATTGTACGAATCTGTTTTCCACATAGAAAAGGTTGCTTTCCCTGGAAAAACCCCCTCTTACAAATATGGTTCCTAGCTTTATCCGAAGATGCCAGATTGTAAAACAATTACCCATGGTAGCCTGTGCCACTTTGTGTAACCAACCGTTTAACTACCACCGCCCGTTCCTCAGCTTTACGGTGCCCATTTCCAAAATGAACTGCCCAGAATGGTCTTCATCCATTTCATTGTGGACAACTGTGTTCATCGGAGCATTTAGTGGCCCAGCTGATCTGTTCTTTGGTGTCATTAATTTGCAAATCAGGCCATGCGAGCAATAGTATCCCAAAGAATTTTGAAAAGTTCTGCATATAGCCTTTGGACTGTAATTGTCATATTGAGAATCATGTGGTCAGACAGGGACCCTCAAAAGCAGGAGACAGGAAAGTAGCGGCTCTTTTTGAGCAAAATCTTTGCAAGGAACGAGAGGCGAGGAGGAAAGTAAACCATGTGAGGGACTGCAGATATTAAGCATGACAACATTACAAAGGGACAGTCTTTTTGTGCGCACAATAAGGCTGTGACTGTGAATCTGACATTGGCCCTTTCAGTCTCATGAAACAGCTTGGCTCAGTGGAAAGAGCCCGGGCTTGGGAGTCAGAGGTCATGGGTTTGAATCCTGGCTCTGCCACTTGTCAGCTGTGTGATTGTGGGCAAGTCACTTAACTTCTCTGGGCCTCAGTTACCTCATCTGTGTAATGGAGATAAAGACTGTGAACCTCACATGGGACAACCTGATTACCCTGTATCTACCCCCAGCACTTAGAACAGTGCTCTGCACATAGAAAGCACTTAACAAATACCAATATTATTATAGCTGAACTCCCTTGTCTGTGCTGTCTTTCTTGAATATGAAGAAGAGTTACGTAAATGGAATAGGCAAATTAAATCATTGTATGTACATGTGAATGCAACTCCCTCCCCAGTCTGCCTTATCTACACACTTAGGTCTATACCCTTTATAAGCACTTGATAGTCATGCCTCGGCCCCACGGCACTAATGTGCATATCTGTAATTTATATTAATGTCTGTTTACCCCTATGGACTGTAGGCTCATTGCAGGTAGGGAACATGCTACCAACTCTGACATATTGTACTCTCCCAAACATTTAGTAGAGTGCTATGCACACAGTAAGTGCTCAGTGAATACTATTGATTGACCATTTGTTCTTTTGAATAAATAAGGGCGGGATCTCTGCTGTTGCAGATGCTTCACTGATTTTCCTGCCCTCCTGTTTCACTAGCAGATTTTTAATAGTAATTATGGTATTTGTTAAGCGCTTACTATGTGCCAAACACTGTTCTAAGCACTGGGGTAGATACAAGGTAATCAGGTTGTCCTACATGGGACTCAGTCTCAATCCCCATTTTACAGATGAGGCAACTGAAGCACAGAGAAGTTAAGTAGCTTGCTCAAGGTCACACAGCAGACAAGTGGTGGAGCTGGGATTAGAACCCACAACTTCTGATTCCCAAGCCCATGCTCTTGCCACTAGGCCATGCTGCTTCTCTAGGCTATGCTGCTTATCTATATTTCCTCCACTTTCTGCTTTCCCTGTAGACATTCACAAACTTTGGCCTTAATGAATGCCTTTCCCTGCTTGTCATCCCTGCTGCTTTCTGGTCTCGCCTCATCCATCTTTCCCATGTCAGGATGGATTTTTCTTTTGGCCCTCAAATTGTAAGCTCCAGTTTGGATTGTAAGTCTCAGCAGGGAGGGATTTGCCATATTCAACCTAGATAAACATGGGCTTAATACAGGATTTTTGAGAATAGAAGTGGGGGAGATGAAGGAAGCAGTGACAACGAAGTCGTAGTGGGAGTTACTTGTCTTAGTAAACCCCAGTGAATGTTACCCATCACTCCAGTTCCCTCGGCCCTTGCACACCTAAAAGTTCTGTTGTGTTCTTATCAATCAATCATATTTATTGAGTGCTTATGGTGTGCAGAGCACTTTACTAAGCACTCAGTACAGTATGATATAACAAGAGTTTTCAGACACATTCTCTGCCCAAAATGAGCTTACAGCTTAGAGGAGGAGACAAAAGTCAATATGCATAAATAAATAAATTACGTATATACACATATATATATATATATATGTATATGCTGTGAGGTTGAGAGGAGGGTGAATAAGGGGTACAAATCTGAGTTCACGAGCAACACAGAAAGAAATGCAAGAAGAGGAAATGAGGGCTTAGACAGAGAAGGCCTCTTGGAGGAATTGTTCTTTTCATAAGGCTATGAAGGAAGAGAGAGTGATCGTCAGTCAGATAGGAAGGAGGAGGGCATTCCAGACCAGAGGCAGGATATGGGTAAGGCATCGGTGGCAAGATAGACGAGATCAAGACAGAGTGAGTAGATCAGCATTAGAGGACTGAAGCATGCAGGCTGGGTTGTAGTAGGAAATAACGGAAGTAAGACAATAAGGATTGTGTCCTTTTAAAGCCTACGGTAAGAAATTTCTGTTTTCTGTGGAAATGTATACACAATCACTGGAGTTTCTTGAGGAGTGGAGGAACATAGACAGAACAGTTTTATGGGCAACTGGTCCGGGCAGCAGAGTGAAGTTAGGTTTGAAGTGGGGAGAGATAGGAGTCAGCAAAGAGGCTGATGCAGTCATCAAGGCAGGCTAGGATAAGTGTATAGATTAACATGGTAGCAGTTTGTATGAGAGGAAAGGATGGATTTTAGTGATAGTGTAAAGGTTGAACTGCCAGGATTTGGTGACAGAATGATTATGTAGGTTGAATGAAAGGGATGAGTCGAGGACAACACCAAGGTTATGGGGCTTGTGACACAGGGACGATAGTGGCTCTGTCTATATTACTGTGTTGTCATCCTAAAAACTAGGAATTTTGTCTACATGCAAATTGGCCGGGAGGGGAATTTTTTAAATGCATGGGAAACACAGATGGAGAAAGGAGAACAGACACAGTGAAAGCAGATGGGTGGAGAGGGAGAGTAGAGTTGGGGGAAGGTGAGGAAGAGATATGTGAAGAGGGGAAGTCACAGTAAGACAGAAAAAAGGGCAGGAAACCAAGGAACTTCTATGGTGGCCACATTGTGGAAATTCCCCATCAGGGCTCCCAGGACCTGCCTTGATCCCCCTCAAGTAGGATGGAGTTCTGGGTGGTTGAATAGGACAGGATCCTGAAGATAGTCAGGCTTGTGTTTATAGTTGGGTACTGCCCCATGTCTTGGGATTTCCAGGAGAAGGGGAAAGCCCACCAGGGCTGAAGGAACATCATGGGATGGGAAGGGAAACCAAGGAGAATTTGGCTGGTAAGAGGATGGTAGAGGTGATGTAGGAGGAAAGGAGAACAGTCACTTTCACTCCCACACACTCTCAGACAACCTCAAATACAATCCCTTGGAGAAGCAGCGTGGCTCAGTGGAAAGAGCACGGGCTTTGGAGTCAGGGCTCATGAGTTCGAATCCCACCTCTGCCACTTGTCGGCTGTGTGACTGTGGGCAAGTCACTTAACTTCTCTGTGCCTCAGTTCCCTCATCTGTAAAATGGGGATTAAGACTGTGAGCCCCACGTGGGACAACCTGATTCCCCTATGTCTACCCCAGCGCTTAGAACAGTGTTCGGCACATAGTAAGCGCTTAACAAATACCAACATTATTATCCCTCGCCTAACCCCAGCCAGCCACATCAGAAGACATCAGTCTGATGTAGTAGTAATAAACTCTCATTTAGGGTCGTACACTGTAGTTGACACTTGGGAAGGGCAGAATAAGGAAGTGAGATGTTCCCTGCCCACAAGAAGTTTACACCCTAACAGAGAAGACAAACTAAAGCATATTTAGAGTTATCATATATACATGAGGGCTTAACAAGTTCATAGGAGCTAAATATGGCTGAAAGGCTCAGGGTTCTGTGAAATTAACTGGGAAATATCTTGTTGAATGAGGTGAGATTTTAGCAGGGATTTGAGTGAGGGGAGAGCTGTGGTCTGTCTGATGTGTGGAGGGAGATATCCAAAGCCTGAGGAGCAGTGTGAGCAAAGGAACAGAGGCATGAGAGTTGAGGACGAGCTATGGTTACAAGATTGGCTTACGAGGAGTAAAGACAGCAAGTAGGGGAATGGAGGGTGAAGAAAGCAGGCTTGTGAGCCGGTTGTGGGTAGAGATTGTCTCCATTTACTGTAGTGTACTTTCCAAGCACTTAATGCAGTGTTCTGCACACAATAAGTACTCAATAAATACGATCGAATGAGTGAATGAATGAATGGAGAGTTTGAAGCCAGTGGTGAGAAGGGGACACAGCATAAATCTGAGTTCCCTGCTTCCATACTTTCCCTGATGATCAAGTCCAGTGAAGTCAAAATGGGGCCATTCTGGTCTGTATTGATACAGCAGATGGTCCACCCAACCGACCACTCCACGGCCTGGGATCTAGTCTACCCACCCATCCCCACAACCTTCAAGTCAATGGAAGCCATGGCTGGTTGAGGGCATTCACGGTTGTGAGTGTGCAGAAAGAGGATGTAGAAGAGTGTGCGTAAGTGTTGGGTTCCATGGTGGACTCAAAAATACCTCAACTCCTTTCCTGAACGGCATCCATCAGCCTCAGAAGGAAGTGCTTCTGCCTCTGGTTGCCACATTTGTATTTTTTTTTAGTATGGTATTAGTTAAACGCATATTGCATTCCAGACGTTGTACTAAGTGCGGGGTAGATACAAGATAATCAGGTTAGACACAGTCCCTGTCCCACTAGGTGCTCACAGTCTTAATCCCCATTTTACAGATGCAGTGACAAGCATGGAGAAGTTAAGTGACTTGACAAAAGTTACACAGCAGACAAGTGGAAGAGGAGGAATTAGAACCCAGGTCCTTCTGACTTCCAGGCCCGTGCTCTATCCACTAGATCATGTGATGGAATGGAGTACACACTAGCTGACTTCTCCGACTTTTCAGAAATCAGAGTAAAGTGGGGTGAAATAGAGAGGAAAGCTTCAAAAATTTAGAAGGCTTGTTTCAGTCACTGCCTCCTGCTTTCTGTTCCTCTGCTGGAACTGAAGGAGTGCTCCAGGAGATTCCTGCTGTCAAGTGCTATGGCAAACATTCTTAAGGAAGCTGACTCCATCTGCTGTGTTTCTGGGGTGTCAATTGAAGCTGCTCTTTTCATGCTAATTTCTTCTACTATTTTATTTCTCAGGTTTTGTGACCATCACTGCTGGTTGTGTTAAATAGTAGTTAACCATTTCTTTGATGGCCTTCTTCTGGGCCTTGGATGCTGGGGCATTTTAAAGGAAGGGCAGAATTTAAAACCCTAAAGACTAAATCCATAAATGTGATGAGAGCACCGTGTTCAGCTGCTGAAATTCTGGGAAGGCTGTTACCAGAGGCGCTTCTGCGGCTTCTATTTGGGTTGTATTTCTCAGCGCTCCTGTGCCTGCGTGGATGGGGCTGAACAATTTTACCAGAGAAAACACTGAGAGAGGGTATTAAATCTTAAGCACCAGAGAGATTAAACTCAGACATGTGGCCATCCCATTAATGAGAGAGCTGCACCAGGATTTACTCACGGCCACTCCAGATATCATGACATCCTTTATAGCCTGCCATCTTGTCCTTCCTGTATGTTCCTCAAAGCCCATCTAGACCTGTTCTGTGGTAAGGGTAAGACACTTCCTTGGCTCCTGCTCATAAATGAAGACTTCATTCTGGGTTAGAGTTACCGTCATTATTTCTGGTATTAGTTGCAGACTATATGCCAAGCACTGGGTAGATACTCTAAACTGTAAACTCTCTGTGGGCAGGGAATGTGTTTATTGTTGTATTATGCTCTCCCAAGTGCTTGGAGAAGCAGTGTGGCTTAATGGAAAGAGCACGGGCTTGGGAGTCAGAGGATGTGGTTTCTAATCCCGATCCCACCACTTGTCTGCTGTGTGGCCTTGGACAAGTCACTTCACTTCTCTGTGCCTCAGTTACCTCATCTGTAAAATGGGGATTGACACTGTGAGCCCTACATGGCACTACCTGATTACCTTGTGTCTACCTCAGCACTAAGAAAAGTGCTTGGCACATAGTAAGTTTTTAACAAATATCATTATTATTAGTCGTAGTAGTATAGTGCTCTGCACACAGTAAGCACTTATAAATACTGAATAAATAATGATCAGATTAGAGACGGTTACTGTCCCACATGGGAAATATATCTTCGTGTTCCCCATATGTCCATACATATTGCTTTATACATCCTCAGATCATGCTATCACCCTTTGGGTTCTGAAGATCTTCTAGACTCCTTTGGGATCTTCTAATTGCCATGTGACTCCTCACTCTTTTTTGACCGGGTGTTCTGCCTCGATTCCTCCTCTCTCCTCTCTCTCACTACCTTTCTTTGACCTCTTATCCTTCCTTCATATCAGATCCTGGCGATGCTGGTGAGCGAGAGCTCTTGCAAAAATAAAGTCACCCATTACCGCGTGAACATAGACCTAGCAGGAGGATGGGGGCAGGTCCATAACCTAGGCTTACCCTAGGGCGTTGACTTAACTATCAGTCAGTGGTATTTACTGAGCGCTTACTGTGCACAACAGAGTTGATAGACATGAACTCTGTTCGCAGGGAGTTTACATGGTAGGGAACATGCCTACCAAGTCAGTTTTATTATACTCTCCCAAGCAAGAGAAGCAGCATGGCTCAGTGGAAAGAGTCTGGGCTTTGGAGTCAGAGGTCATGAATTCAAATCCCGGCTTTGCCGCTTGTCAGCTGTGTGACTGTGGGCAAGTCACTTAACTTCTCTGTGCCTCAGTTACCTCATCTGTAAAATGGGGATTAAGACTGTGAGCCCCATGTGGGACAACCTGATTCCCCTGTGTCTACCCCAGCGCTTAGAACAGTGCTCTGCACATAGTAAGCACTTAACAAATACCAGCATTATTATTACCTTCTCTGTGCCTCAGTTACCTCATCTGTAAAATGAGGATTAAGATTGTGAGCCCCACGTGGGACAACCTGATTCCCCTGTGTCTACCCCAGCGCTTAGAACAGTGCTCTGTACATAGTAAGCACTTAACAAATACCAGCATTATTATTAACTTCTCTGTGCCTCAGTTACCTCATCTGTAAAATGGGGATTAAGACTGTGAGCCCCACGTGGGACAACCTGATTCCCCTGTGTCTACCCCAGCGCTTAGAACAGTGCTCTGCACATAGTAAGCGCTTAACAAATACCAGCATTATCATTATTACTTAGTACAGTGTTCTGCATACAGTAAGCATTCTCTGAATATGATTGGTTGATATAGGGAGAAAGAAACATTAAAATAAATTGAGGTCTCAGAATCAGGACTCAGATTGAGGTCTCAGAATCCAGTATCCTTCCTTGAGAGCAGAGGAGACAAAGAAGGCAAGCAGGGAGGAGGAGGGACTGGAGTCAAGTAAATTCTGACCCCACTGAGACCAGGAAGGGAAGCAGCATGGCTCAGTGGAAAGAGCACGGGCTTTGGAGTCAGAGGTCATGGGTTCAAATCCCAGCTCTGCCACTTGTCAGCTGTGTGACTGTGGGCAAGTCACTTAACTTCTCTGCGCCTCAGTTACGTCATCTGTAAAATGGGGATTAAGACTGTGAGCCCCACGTGGGACAACCTGATTCTCCTGTGTTTACCCCAGCGCTTAGAACAGTGCTCTGCACATAGTAAGCGCTTAACAAATACCAACATTAAACACCAACATTAAGAACCCAGGCCTGCAAGCCAGAGGACCTAATTTCTAATTTCAGCTTCACCACTTACCTGCTGTGTGACCTTGGATAAGTCACTTCACTTCTCTGTGCCTCAGTTCCCTCATATAATAATAGTAGTAATGGTATTTGTAAAGTGCTTACTATGTGCTGAGCACTGTTCCAAGCACTGGGATAGATACAAGGTTATCAGTTTGTCCCACGTGGGGGTCATAGCCTTAATCCCCATTTTACAGATGAGGTAACTGAGGTACAGAGAAGTTAAGTGACTTGCCCAAAGTCACACAGCTGACGAGTGGCAGAGTCAGGATTAGAACCCATGACCTCTGATTCCCAAGCCCATCCTCTGTCCACTAGGCCACACTGTTCTTCCGCCTACTAAGAATGTGAGCTCTATGTGGCATCTAATTATTTTATATCTACCCAACACTTACTACAATGCTTGGCACATATTCATTAATTCATTCAGTCATATAAAGCACTGTAACTAAGCTTTTGAGAAAATATAATGCAACAACAAACAAACACAGACCCTGCCCATAACGAGCTCACAGTCTACAGGGGGAGACAGTCATTAATATACCTAAATAAATAAATGAATAAATTACAGATATGTACATTTGTGCTGTGGGGATGGAAGGGAGGATGAATGAAGGGAGCAAGTCAGGATGATGCAGAAAGGAGTGGGCGAAGAGGAAAGGAGGCTTAGGGAAGGCTTCTTGGAGGAGATGTGCCTTCAATAAGGCTTTGATTTGGAGAGCAATTATCTGTCTGATATGAGGAGGCAGAGCATTCCAGGTGAGAGGTAGGATGTGGGTGAGAGGGTGGTGGTGAGATCGATCAGATCAAGGTACTGTGAGAGGGTTAGCATCAGAGGAATGAAGTGTGCAAGCTGGGTTGTAGTAGCAAGGTGACATAGGAAGGGGCAAGGTAATTGAGTGCCTTAAGCCAATGGTGATGAGTTTTTGTTTGATGCAGAGGTGGATGGGCAACCACTGGAGATCCTTGAGGAATGGGAAAACTTGGTCTGAATGTTTTTGAAGGAAAATGATCCCAGCAGCAGAGTGCAATATGGACTGGAGTGAAGAGAGGCAGGAGGCAGAGAGGTCAGCAAGGAGGCTGATACAATAACTGAGGCAGGATAGGATAAGTGCTTGCGTTAATGTTTGGAAGGAGAGGAAGGGACAGATGTTAGCAATGTTGTGAAGGTAGAACTGATGAGATTTAGTGATGTCTTGAATATATGGGTTAAACGAGAGAGAGGAATCAGGATAATGCCAAGGTTACAGGCTTGTGAGACAGGAGGATGAGGTGCCATCAACAGTGATAGGAAAGTGAGAGGGGGAACAGGGTTTGGGTGGAAAGATAAAAATTTTAGTTTTAGCCATATTAAGTTTGAGGTGAGGGGAAGACATCCAAGTAGAGATGTCTGGAAAGGAGAAGGAAATTTAGTACAGTGCTCTGCACATAATAAATATGATTGAATGAATGAAATGAGTGACTGCAGAGAGGAAGAGAAATCAGGGCTGGAGATGTAGAATTGGGTATCATCATCAAGGAGGTGGTAATTGAAGCCATGGGAGTGAATGACTTTTCCAAGGAAGTGGGTGTAGATGGAGAATAGAAACGGACCCAGAACTGAACTTTGAGGTATACCCACAGTTAGGGGATGGGAGTCAGAGGAGGAGCCCACAAAAGAGACTGAGAAAGTGAGAATGAGCAGCCAGAGAGATAGGAGGAGAACCAGCAGAAGACAATGTCATTGAAGCCAAGGTTGGTTAATGTTTTTAGGAGAAGGGGTTAGTAGACAGGGTCAGAGGTACCTGAGAATTTGAAAAGGATTAGGATAGAGTAGAGGTCATTGGATTTGACAAGAAAGTGATCGTTGGTGACTACTGGTTTCTGTGGAGCAAAGGGAATGGAAGCAAAATTGGAGGGGGTCCAGGAGAGAATTGGTGGAGAGGAACTTGAGACAGTGTATGTAGACAGCTCGCTCAAGGAGTTTGGAGAGGAATGGTAGGAGGGACGTGGTGCAATAACTGGTGGAAGCTGTGGGGTAAAGGGAGGTTTTTTTTTAGGATAGGGGAGATAAGGGCTTGTTTAAAAGCAATGGGGAAATAGCCACTGGAGAGTAAACAGTTGAAGGTGGCAGTTAGGGACGAGAAAATGTTTTGATGAGGTGTGAAGGAATGGGGTTGGATGCATGGAGAAGCAGCGTGGCTCAGTGGAAAGAGCATGGGCTTTGGAGTCAGGGCTCATGAGTTCGAATCCCAGCTCTGCCACTTGTCGGCTGTGTGACTCCATTTACACTCACTCCTTCGGTGAACTCATCCGCTCTCACGGCTTTGACTACCATCTCTACGCAGATGACACACAGATCTACATCTCCGCCCCTGTCCTCTCCCCCTCCCTTCAGGCTCGCATCTCCTCCTGCCTCCGGGACGTCTCCACCTGGATGTCGGCCCGCCACCTAAAACTCAACATGAGCAAGACTGAGCTCCTCATCTTCCCTCCCAAGCCCGGTCCGCTCCCAGACTTCTCCATCACCGTGGATGGCACGACCATCCTTCCCGTCCCGCAGGCCCGCAATCTCGGTGTCATCCTTGACTCGTCCCTCTCGTTCACCCCACACATCCTATCCGTTACCAAGACCTGCCGGTTTCACCTCTACAATATCGCCAAGATCCGCCCTTTCCTCTCCACCCAAACGGCTACCTTACTATTACGGGCTCTCGTTATATCCCGGCTAGACTACTGTGTCAGCCTTCTCTCTGACCTCCCTTCCTCCTCTCTCGCCCCGCTCCGGTCTATTCTTCACTCCGCTGCCCGGCTCATCTTCCTGCAGAAACGATCTGGGCATGTCACTCCCCTTCTTAAACAACTCCAGTGGTTGCCTATCGACCTCCGCTCCAAACAAAAACTCCTCACTCTAGGCTTCGAGGCTCTCCATCACCTTGCCCCTTCCTACCTCTCCTCCCTTCTCTCTTTCTACCGCCCACCCCGCACGCTCCGCTCCTCTGCCGCCCACCTCCTCGCCGTCCCTCGGTCTCGCCTATCCCGCCGTCGACCCCTGGGTCACGTCCTCCCGCGGGTCCTGGAACGCCCTCCCTCCTCACCTCCGCCAAACTGATTCTCTTTCCCTCTTCAAAACCTTACTTAAAAATCACCTCCTCCAAGAGGCCTTCCCAGACTGAGCTCCTCTTCCCCCTCTACTCCCTCTGCCATCCCCCCTTTACCTCTCCGCAGCTAAAGCCTCATTTTCCCCTTTTCCCTCTGCTCCTCCACCTCTCCCTTCCCATCCCCACAGCACTGTACTCGTCCGCTCAACTGTATATATTTTCGTTACCCTATTTATTTTGTTAATGAATTGTACATCGCCTTGATTCTATTTAGTTGCCATTGTTTTTACGAGATGTTCTTCCCCTTGACGCTGTTTAGTGCCATTGTTCTTGTCTGTCCGTCTCCCCCGATTAGACTGTAAGCCCGTCAAACGGCAGGGACTGTCTCTATCTGTTGCCGACCTGTTCATCCCAAGCGCTTAGTACAGTGCTCTGCACATAGTAAGCGCTCAATAAATACTACTATTGAATGAACTTAACTTCTCTGTGCCTCAGTTCCCTCATCTGTAAAATGGGGATTAAGACTGTGAGCCCCACGTGGGACAACCTGATTCCCCTGTCTACCCCAGCGCTTAGAACAGTGCTCGGCACATAGTAAGCGCTTAACAAATACCAACATTATTATTATTATTATTATATAGTAAGGGCTTAACAAATGCCACAGTTTTTACTATTAAGGTGAGGAGCCAGGGATTGCTCCCCATAGCTTCATTTGAAAATATTTAACTGAGATCAGGGAAGCATTTTATGTTAGTGAAATTTATAAAATGATATTAACTGTATTATTAACCACTTATGTGTCAAATGCTGGGGTAGATTCAAGATAATCATATCTGATGCAGTCCTTCTCCAGTGTAGGGCTCACAGTCTTAGAAGGAGGCAGAATGGGTATTTTATCCCCTTGAGGAACCTGGCATCCAGAGATATTAGTTGACATGCCCAAAGCCTACCCTGTATGCAAGTGTTGGACCTGGGACAATCAGTCAATCAAGTAATGGTATTTTTTGAGCACTTACTGTGTGCAGAACACTGTACTAAGCACTTGGGAGAGCACAATACAATGAAGTTGGTAGATATGTTTCCTGCCTACAATGTGTTTACAATCTAAGGGGGGAGACAGACATTAATCAAATAAATTACAGATATTCATTCAATCATATTTATTGAGCACTTACTGTGTGCAGAGCACTGTACTAAGTGCTTGGAAAGACAATATATACACAAGTGCTGTGGGGCGGGGAGGGGGATAGAGCAGAGGGAGGGAGCAGGGACAATGAGGAAGGGAGTAGGAGCAGAGGAAAAAGGGGGCTCAGTCTGGGAAGGCCCCCTGGAGGAAGTGAGCTTTCATGGAGTGGGGAGATCAAGGAGACAGCTGCAGTAATCAAGGCAGAATAGGGTAAGTACTTGGACAAGACCCTGGATCTCCGGACTCCCAGTCCTGTGTTGTTAATACTAATAATAATAATAATTAAGGTATTTGTTAAGTGCTTACTATGTGCCAGGCACTGTACTAAGTGCTGGGGTGGATATAACCAAACTGGACTGGACACAGTCCCTGTCCCTCATGGGGCTCACAGTCTCAATCCCTATTTCATAGATGAGGTCACTGAGACATAGGGAAATCAAGTGACTTGCCCAAGGTCACACAGTAGACAAGTGGCAGAGCCAGGATCAGAACCCATGACCTTCTGACTCCCAGGCCCATACTCTACCCACTATTTTGTGCTGCTTCTAATTTTGGTCTTTCTACTAGCTCATGCTGCCTCTCATTTTCTCTGTCCCTTCTGCCCTTCATGTTATATAGGAGAAAGTTGAATTCTGTACCGTAACCCCTAGTCCTTCAGATTCCCATCACTACCCCATGGCCAACTTGGTAAGCATTGAGAATACTTGACACTTAATCCAGAGGGAAAAAAGAGGACACAGCAGGGTGTTAGGGAATTCTAATAATAATAATAATAATGATATTTATTAAGCGCTTACTGTGTGTCAAGCACCGTTCTAAGCACTGGGGTAGATACAAGCTAATCAGGTTGTCCCTCGGGCTCACAGACTTAATAATCCTTATTTTACAGATGAGGTAACTGAGGCACCGAGAAGTGAAGTGACTTGCCTAGAGACACACAGCTGACAAGTGGCAGAGCCTGGATTAGAACCCATGACCTCTGACTCCCAAGCCCATGTTCTTTCCAGTAAGAATTCTCTGGGCAAAGGGCAGTGAAGAAACCCAGTTAAAGAGAAGAGACTGGAAATACCTTAATATTGGAAGTGTAGGTAATGACGATGGGAATGGAAGTTTTGGAGATCTCCCATCTCAGATGCTGCTCCTTTTTTGTATCACTCTGTCGGTGAGGTCCGAGCCTTTGTCACATCTAAGTGCCCATTAATCTCGTCTATGGAAACAAGTCTCAGCAATCAGGATGAGGCATTGCCCCTCTGGCTGAGGCAGCTTTCTTGGGGACCTCTGCCTCCACATTCTACTGAGCAAGCCACCAGGAGAGAGGTGGAGAAGAACTGTTGGACTCACTGGTCTGTAAGATTAGGGCCTTCCTATAGAAGAACAGTGAATAAGGAGATAATGCCAGGCCTCCTTCCCCAAGTGAATTTAGAAAGAATAAGGGGAATTCTTCCATTCAATCAATCGATCAATGAATCGGTGGTATTTATTGAGTACCTACAGTGTTCAGGGTATGGTATTAAGTGCTTGGGAAAGTACAAGCAAATCGGGTTGGACGCAGTCCCTGTTCCACACCAGACTCAAAGTCTTTCATTCATTCAGTAGTATTTATTGAGCGCTTACTATGTGCAGAGCACTGTACTAAGCGCTTGGAATGTACAATTTGGCAACGGATAAAGACAATCCCTACCCAGCGATGGGATTTTACAGATGAGGTAATTAAGGCACAGAGAAGTAAAGTGAATTGCCCAAAGTCACATGGCAGACGTGGCGGAGTCGGGATTAGAACCTATGTCCTTCTGACTCACAGCCCTGGTCTCTATCCATTGGGCCACATATATGTTTTAGGACTCTTTATATGGTCCTGAAACAACTCTGCTGGGAATTATTCTACAGACTCTTACTACAGTCACCTGAGTGAACGTGGCTGAAATACTTTCTTAACCAGAATGATGGACAGCAACTAATGTTGAATCCAAAATCCAGCTGAATGTTAGATTCAAATGGTGGTTGCATAATCAGAGATTTAAACTGTAAACCCAGATCGACTCAGGAAAAAAGAAGCTTCTTATCATGTGCTCAAGTAAGGTCCCAGAGTGAGAGCAGCTTCACTATAAAACTGGTACCTGGAAAGGGGACACAAAGCCATGTAACCTGAAGGTAAGTCCTTATGTCTCTTGCCTATCTTCTCATAATCATAGTAATAATAATAATGATATTCATTGTGCTTACTATGTGCCAGGCACTGTACTAAGCACTTGGGTGGATACGAGCAAACAAGTACTCACTGAGGGAAGAGAGAAACTCTGGGAGCAGAATTCCAGGAGCTACCATCTCCTCCCAATATTAGAAGCTCAAATTGTGGGAAGACAAACTTATGGGGTTCTTGCCATGCCTTTGAGAGGCTTGGTTCCATCCCAGAAATTACTGTGGTCTCCATCCCTGGAAGAGAAGGCAAATTACTCCCAGAAAGCCCCTATGGCTAATGGGAAGTCTAGGCAATCAGTCCCTTTCTTCCAGGGGAATGTAATTTTTGCTTTTTCTTCCCTACCACTCCCTTGTCAGCCTTCAACCAGACATCAAACTGGAGGACTTGAAGCCATATAGCTCTGACCAAAGGCTCAGGGTGAACCAACAGGCTAGAAGTGATGAGATCTTAGGTTGTCACAGTGCTTGTCCGATATTGTAGGGTCAAACACGATCCTTTCATTCAATAGTATTTATTGAGCGCTTACTATGTGCAGAGCACTGTACTTAGCGCTTGGAATGAACAAGTCGGCAACAGATAGAGACAGTCCCTGCCGTTTGACGGGCTTACAGTCTAATCGGGGAGACAAGAACAATGGCAATAAATAGAGTCAAGGGTTTAGACAGAGTGTTCAGTCAGTCAGTCATTTATTTGGTCCTCACTATGTAAAGAGCACTGCACTAAGTGCTTGGGAAAGTACCATATAACAATAAACAGATGCATTCCTTGCCCAGAACGAGCTTGAAGTCTAAACTGTTGGGATCATGACTACCAACTTTATTGTACTCTCCCAATAGCTTAGTACAGTGCTCTATACACAGCACTAAATAAATATAATCGATTGACTGATTGATTTTTCCAGAGCACCTCTGAATGCCTTTGCCTGGCAGATCAGACATGACCAACAAACAGATCCTCCAGTATTATAACAGCCAACAGAGTTGTGATTATCAGTTTCACCTGAATCCTGAGACACTTTAGCATCCTCTTATCCATGATAACCTCTGGCTTAACCATGATAAACAGTGTTTAGACAGTAGACATAGAGACTGCTGGACTTTCAGAGCTAGACAGTAAGTGCTCAGTAAATATGATTGATTGATCAAATAGAAGACAGTTAGACACTAACACCCTTTCAGCCCTCTCCCTGGGCCAAAGAGGAAAATACTTAGAGACCTCTTAATTCAGCAAGAGAGTCCAAGTGAGATTCTTCCCTCATTAGTCTCCCCATTCCTTTTCAGTTCAGATTCTGCCGATTCACCAGTTTACACAAAGATTAGTAGCGAACTCTTACTTTGTCCTTCAAATTCTGAGACCAAGGTCTGAGTTTCTGTCACTAATCAGAGCCCGGAGACTTTCATGCTCTGTTCTCCTCCACATTCATGAATCAAATTGGGAAGATTCTTTCACCATAATAGCAAAAGAGAGTTCCAGTTGTGAGGCTGCAGGGTAAGGCAGTCAATCACGTTGGCCTGAGGCCTCTAATCCCTCCCCAGGAGTATTTACTGAGGACCCTTTAGTCCTTAAGCATTCTATGAAGTAACTAAAGTATACACAACCTCTGTGTCCCATAAGTACGTATTCTCAAACATTCAGTGTGAACTTCAAGAAATATGGGGCAACTACCATTCAGAAATAGAGATGCACAAAACATATGAAGATCAAGTTAAAAAATTCATGATTGCAAAATAATCAACCATGCAAATTAACATGTGCCTAGGAGCCCAAGGCCACAAACAGGATTAAGGAAATTGAATAAACTCTGCTTCTCCTATTATTTTTGTTTTGTGCACAGTGGAAATGGGACTTTTCAGAAGACTCTTGGCATATATTTTGGGCTTCATGTTGCCCATTGCAGGAGGAAGAGACAAACCTGACAAAACAGGATATGAATAGAATGACCATCATGAAATAATGTTTGTAAAACTGCGCTAAAAGTTGAATGCAGCACGGTAGAATTTCATAGCCATATAGAAAGTTGGATGCTGCATACCTTTAGTTTGGACTGAATTTTAATAACCTCCTGACACCACATTCTACCTTTCAGTCTCCCCAAGGACACCCTAGCCTTCTTGATACTGTTTATTTACTTCTTCCCCTTCCAACTTGGCATCACAGAAAAATGTGCTACCGAGGTGACAAGTTGAGTGACGGCATTGATTTAGTTTATTTACTTCTTTCTCTTCCATGTTCGCATCACAGGGAAAAGTGATACTAAGGTAACAAGAGTTGAGTGATGGCATTCATCTCTAAGTCATTGACCTAGATCCTTGATTATGCTTAGGCTTTAGCAGGGGCAAGCTGGTACATAATCTTAGACTTCTTCAGACTAGTAGATCTTTCTGGACTTTGAGACGTGGTTCACAAACTACTGCATTTCTTTTTATGATCCTAGAGCCAAGTCATTAGCCTATAGAACTTGAATGTTCTCAGGCTGTTGAACTGAGTTTCCTGTAAGACTGTGACACCAGCTTTTAGATCCCTTAAGCACAAAACAGATTACACAGGACTGGGTTTAGAACATCACTCTGCTTTACTCTAACAGAAATGAGACAAGACTCTTCCAAAGATCCTCCAATTCTGATGTGGTCAGCCATATCATCACAGAGATTTAATTTTAGGGCCTTGATTAACTTCACAAGACAGTCAATCTTCTTTCCTAGTTGCAGGAGAACACAACTTCTGAGGATGTAGAGTGCTGCTGTAATAATAATGATGGTATTTATTAAGCACTGTTCTAAGTGCTGGGGTAGATACGAGAAAATCAGGTTAGACAATCTCTGTCCCACATAGAGCTGGCAGTCTTAATCCCCATTTTACAAATGAGGTAACTGAGGCACAGAGAAGTCAAGTGACTTGCCCAATGTCACACAGCAGACAAGTGGTGGGACCAGGATTAGAACCGAGGTCCTAATTATTCCCAGGTCTGTGCTCTATCCACTATGCCATGCTGCTTCCCTAATAAGACCTTTGAATCCTTTAAAGTGGGCTAGAAGGAGATCCTTGCATTTCTCCTGTTTCTGCCATGTCGCACAGATTCTATCCACTGCATGACAGCATGGTATGAAGTCATGTGGGGGGATCAGTGAATGCACTTTTAATACTGTTTTTTAAGAATTAGTCCCATGCTCTGACTAGGATCTTGCCAGTAGTGAAGAGCAGTGACTACAACATAGTTTCTACAGTTAGTTCTTTCCCCCCCTTTGTCTTGAAGTGGTTAAGGTGCCATCCTTGAAATTCTCTGGCATTTCCTGAGCATCCTGAGACCATGAACGAATGATAAAGTTATATATATATCATCCCAGTGATGTAATTTTAGCCCTCTGGTCCCCACAATCCTATGCACCCGATAGCACAGTATTGGAAGAGTCATGCTTGTCAGTGTCTATGAGATCAGCTGTTGGGACAATTGTCCACGTTCCTTTTCATCTTTCCATAATTGTGCCATTTTTTACCTACTTAGTTTGAGCTGACCTTCAAATATGATTTTTGCAGTGGTAATCTACAATTAAGAGATCATTTCAGATGATGTGATGCTGGAAAAAATTCTATTGATATTTGAGATTAGCCAAAAAACGATCCTACCACAGCTTCTTGTGGATAGATATTTCGTATACCTGACTCTGAAACTTTGATGTATTTGGAAAAAAAGGATTAGAACTCTTTGCTTTCTTCTAATTGATGCTCTTCAGTATAAAGATTGCCTGCATGTTATATAGGTGGTATAAAGTATCTTTAAGGATCATTTCTACTTCTAAATGTCACATTTTATTGCACTGAATATGTGAGCATGAGTTTATCACTATGAGAACATTAGCTTTTCTCTTTCCTGTCTTAGGGATTTTAATTTAAAACATCTATGATGCATTCTCATAGATTTTAAATTTAATACAGTGAGAATTGAGTTTTGTTCTCTCCCAGTAATGGTTTCCTTTTTGTGCTCATTGGAGTGGTGGGTCAAACACAGGGTCAGACTTGAGAGATGAATCTTTTTCATTTCCTCTCTGGAAATCTATCAGATTATTGCATTAGGGACAGAGTAAATGGCATTAGTCTATGAGGTCCTGGTTCCTTAGAAAAGCTAATTCCCTTTGCCAGGCTGAGGACTGTGGTCCCAGGGAGAATGTCCTTTAGAGCCAGAGCCTGGGAGCAGCCGCAGGAACAAATTATATTGCATTTCCAAATGATTGGAAACAACAATTCTATACTCTATAAAAATCTCTGGAAAAGATTTCATTCCATGTGCAGGCATCCTTCTTCAGATACAACATTGATTATCTGAACCCACTCAGGCTGGGGTTACTTGAAAATACAAAAGCACGAATCACTGAACAAAACTGGAGATGTTCCACCTCAGTGTCAATATGCACTGAGTACCTTATGTGTGCAGAGTTTGACAAAAATACAGATGCTGTAAAAAACATCATTTCTTTCTTCCCTTGAGGAGCTTGCAGTCTATTGGGAGAGTCAGTAGGCATAAACTATATTATAATTGAAAAAAAGAAATGGCTTAGGTATCAATACATCGATTAATCAATGAGTGCTGCACTGGCTCTCATGATGACATGACCTGAAATGTGATGGTGGGGAGATGTTAATCAGGGAATGTCTCCTAGAGGAGGTGACTGCTAGAATTTCGGCTTTAGAGGAGAGTGAAGTTGAGGGAAGAGGGTGTGTAAACAAATAGAGACTTGAGAGCCAACAGGGCTCTATATGAGCAAAATGTGGCACTGTTATATGCCCTTACAGCTAGGGGGTCTTTAAAGGCTTTGTACTGGAGATTGTGGACACAACTAGGAGCTGAGAACACCATGTTCCCAGTCAGAAGAAATCCCCAGTGTTATTCCATTATCCACACATTTTATAGTCCATGCCACCTGGTCCCAGTTTGATTGATGGGTAGCTTGGTGGCTAATGGTCAGATCAACAGGGTCCACTCTTCTACTTGAGAGGAATTTTCAGACTGGTCCACTGGTTGGGGAGTTAAGGGCACTGGGAAGAGTGTTTGTTCTCAGAACATCAGGGGAAACATAGGCAGAAGCAGCAGAAATCACCTTAATGGAAGTGTTCTGAAGGAGTATTTGAGGGCCTCCCTACCCCTTACCTAAGTGGGTCAGGATGGTCGGAGAGGCTGTTTTGGAGAACTAGCTTCATCTTTTAGCAGGGACTGGGAACAAGACAATACAAATAGAACAAATAAGATATACAGCCATGATGGGTTTGGTTTCAATCAATTAATCAATAGTAATGATAATAATGGTATTTGTTAAGCACTTACTATATGCCAAGCACTGTTCTTAGCACTGGGGTAGGTACAAGGTAATCAGGTTGTCCGACGTGGCGCTCACAGTCTTAATCTCCATTTTACAGATGAGGTAATTGAGGCACAGAGAAGTTAAGTGACTTGTCCAAAGTCACACAGCTAGTAAGTGGCAGAGCTGGGAATAGAACCCTCAACCTCTGACTCACAAGCCCGGGGTCCATCCACTAAGCCACACTGCTTCTCAGAATCAATCCATCAGTGGAATTTATTGAGCTGTTACTGGTGTGCAAAACACTGCACTAAGGACTTGGTAGAGTTCAATATATTGTAGTTGGTAAATACAGTCCCTGCCTACAAGGATCTTACAGTTAAGAGAAGACAGAAGTTAAAATATTACAGATAGGGGAAATGGCAGAGTATAAGGATGTGTTCATAAGTGCTGAGGGTGGGGAGAGTACCGGCTACTTAAGGAGTAGATAAACAGCATAGATGATGCAGAAGGGAGGGTGAATCAGAGAAATAAAGCAGAGAAACAGTATGGCCTAGTGGAATAATAATAATAATTGTAGTTTTTAAGTGCTTAGCAGCCTGGCTTAGTGGAAAGAGCATGGGCTTGGGGCCAGAGTTAATGGCTTAGCAGCGTGGCTCAGTGGAAAGAGCACAGGCTTTGGAGTCAGGGCTCATGAGTTCGAATCCCAGCTCTGCCACTTGTCGGCTGTGTGACTGTGGGCAAGTCACTTAACTTCTCCGTGCCTCAGTTCCCTCATCTGTAAAATGGGGATTAAGACTGTGAGACCCACGTGGGACAACCTGATTCCCCTATGTCTACCCCAGCGCTTAGAACAGTGCTCGGCACATAGTAAGCGCTTAACAAATACCAACATTATTAGAGTTTGTAGGTTCTAATCCCAGCTCCGCCACTTGTCAGCTGTGTGACCTTGGGCAAGTCACTTAACTTCTCTGGCCCTCAGTCACCTCATTTATTAAATGAGGATGAAGACTATGAGTCCTAAATGGGACAACCTGATTACCTTGTGTCTACCCTGATGCTTAGAACAGTGCTTGGCACATAGTAAGCACTTAACAAGTACCAACATTATTATCGTTATTATTAGCAAGAGCTGGGGTGGATTCAAGCAAATCAGATTGGACGCAGTCTCTGTCTCACATGGGGCTCACTGTCTTAATCCCCACTTTACAAATGAAGTAACTGAGGAAGAGAGAAATGAAATGACTTGCCCAAGGTCAGACAGCAGATAAGTGACAGCGCTGGGATTAGAACACAGGTCTTCTTACTCTCAAGCCCATGCACTATTCATTAGGCCATCCTGCTTCTCAGTGAATATGAGTATGGGCCTGGGAGCCAGAGGGTCTAGATATTCTAAATCCAGTTCTGTCAGTTGTCTGCTGTGTGACCTTAGGTAAATCATTTTATTTCTCTGTGCCTCAGTTTCCTCATCTGTAAAATGAGAATTCATTTCCTGTTCTCTCTCTCACACTGTGAGCTCCATGTGAGACAGGGACTGTGTCCAACCTGTATCTTGTATCTACTGTATCCTTTATCTATTGTAGAGCTTAGAATAGTGCTTGTCACATAGTAAGTGTTTAACAAATACCCTAATTATTATTGTAATGATTAAATGAAAGATACAGACCTACAATTGGATCCCCAAAGGAAATTTGGTTCAGGAAGTCAGGATTGGTCATATGTAGCAGTGGATACTAGAATTTAAGGACTTCTCTTTCCACAACATGTACTATTGTTTAATTACAGTGCACATCCATGTAATCAATCCAAGTAGGATATGATGAGTACTTGGATCAGTGGGGGGGCAGTTTGAATGGAGATGAAAGGATGGATTTTAACAATGTTGTGAAGGTAAAACTGACAGGATTTGGTGACATTAAATACGTTGGTTGAATGAGAGAGATGTGTTGGGGATAATGTCAAGATTGTAAACTTCTGAGATAGGGAGGAGAATGGTGGTGTCTAAAGTGATGGGAAATAAAAAGGAAGAACAAGTTTTGGGTCAGAAAATGAGGGGTTCTGTATTGGACTTGTTGAGTTTAAGGTGTCAGTGAGAAATCCAGTTTGAAATGTCTTGAAGTTAGGAGGAAATGTGGGACTGCAAAGAAAGAGAGAAGCAGCAAAGCCGAGTGGATAGAACACAGACTTTTGGAGTCAGAAGCGACCGGGTTCTATTCTCGACTCCGTGACTTTTCTGCTAAGTGATCTTGGACAACTCACATCACTTTCCTGTGCCTTAGTTACTTCATCAGTAAAATGGGGAGTAGGAGTGTAAACCCCATTTGGGAAAGGGACAGTGTCCAACTTGACAAACTTGTATCTACCCCAGCACTTATTATGGTGCCTATTATGTAATAAACACTTAAAAAATACCATAAAAAAGGGGAGAGAGGTCAGGGTTGGAGAGGTAGATTTGAGAATCGTCTATATAGAGATGGTAGTTGAAGCCATGGGAGACAATGAGGTCTCTAAGAGAGTTGGTGTAGATGGAAAATAAGAGACCCAGACTTGAGCCTTGAGGGCCTCCCAGGAGGAGCCTGTGAAGGAAATGAGAAGAAGCATCATGTTCTTCATTTCAATATACTAAATTTCATTTGGATACTCGTAGCTCTATTATAGTAAGTAAGGCTCTCCTATTCTGTATAAATCTATTGGCCTGGAATAAACCCTATTGTCATGAGGATGCAAAGAAACAATTTTTTAATTGCAAGGCCTATGGTGAATTGATCTTTATTCACCAAAACTTTATTCTGTGCGTGTGTGTGTCTATATTTATAAATATATATTTATATATATACAATTCCTTTTTTGAATTATTTTCAGTTACATGCAATGTGAAGACCAATTATTTTTTGATGCTAAAATGCGTATTGACTTATTTTAGTCTCTTTCTGTTTCTTGTGAATGAGTCAGTGAGATGAATATTGTTTAGTCACATTGTTATGGAAAAAATTTTTCTTTACATTCAGTAGAAAAGAATACTTTGAATTCTTTGGGAACATTGTGGCTCGTGTTGAAAAAGTTAAAAATATCTTTATAGTTACCTTCCTCTAGCTCAGGAATAATTTAGTGAGTTCATATGGTCTACTTTGGATTAATGGAAGGTGAAATTAAACCTTCAAAGGGACATTTTAGTGGCTTGTAATTTAGTAAAATGAGGTGAGAAGCTCACTGGAAATCACCCAAAAACATGTTAAGGCAGGAGACTCTAGTCCAAATCATTTTCATGAATGCATTCAAATCCGCCTTAACTTATTGATATTTTTGCTGCATATTTCCAGTGGTAAAAAAACAGCAAGTGCTTACAACTGCTGGTTGAAGTAATGTTTCTTTTCATGTTTTGAACCTGCCATAGTCAAGTTTAAATTGGTGTCCTCTTGTTCTGGTGATTCCCATTTTCCAGTGTTCTAGTGTCTTGCCCTAGGAATGGAGTCTGGAGTCCTGTAGTTTAGTATCCCCTTGATCTAGTGATTTTGATGTCCTAATGTTCTTGTGTCCCCTTGTCCTAGTCATCATGGTGTCCTAGTGATCCTATTGGTATTTGTTAAGCGCTTACTATATGCCGAGCACTGTTCTAAGCGCTGGGGTAGATACAGGGTAATCAGGTTGTCTCACGTGAGGCTCACAGTCTTAATCCCCATTTTACACATGAGGTCACTGAGGCACAGAGAAGTTAAGCGACTTGCCCACAGTCACACAGCTGACAAATGGCAGAGCCAGGATTCGAACCCATGATCTCTGACTCCCAAGCCCGATCTCTTTCCACTGAGCCGCGCTGCCCTTGTTCTAGTGATCCTGGTGTCCTAGTGGTCTACTGTTACATTGCCCTAGTGACCTTGGTGTTCTAGTGTCCTTGCCTCCTCCTGTTCTAGTAATTCTGGTGTCCTAATGATCCTATAGTCCCCTTGTCCTAGTCATCCCAGTGTCCTAGGGGTCTAGTGCTCCTTTGTCACAGTGCTTCTGCCATATCCTAGTGCACTTGTGTCCCCTTGTCCTGTTGTTCTGGTGATCCTGGTGTCCTATTGGTCTGGTGTCCCTTTTCCTGCCAGTGTGGGATTTGATGAATAACAATTCCATAATCACCTTGTTCACTATCCTCAAGGTTTTGTATTATTATTATTAAGTGCCATGGAGTCATTGAGAAGCAGCATGGTTTAGTGGAAAGAGCCCGGGCTTGGGAGTCAGAGGAAGTGGGTTCTAATCCCTGCTCGCCACTTGTCTGCTGTGTGACCTTGGGCAAGTCACTTAACTTCTCTGTGCCTCAGTTCCCTCATCTGTAAAATGGGGATGAAGACTGTGAACCCCATGTGGGGCAACCTGATGACCTTGTATCTACTCCAGCGCTTAAAACAGTGCTTGGCACATAGTAAGTGCTTAATAAATACCGTTATTATTATTATTTCTGATTAATAACTCCATTGATAAATTTTCACCAGAACATCCTGTCTATGGCCATAATCCGTAACCTTACTAATGGTTCTTCAATTATCATTGTTATGGTTTCTATCCATCTAGCTGCTAGTATGCCTCTTCCATATTTTCCCCAGACTTTTCCTAGCATTAGGGTCTTCTACAGGGAATTAGTCCTCCTGATGATGGGTCCAAAAATGCTAATCTGAGTCATTTGGCCATCCAAAGACCACTTTGGCTTAATTTGCTCCAAAACCCATTTGTTGTTTTTTTGGGCAGTCCAAGGCAAAAGCCTTCTCTAACACTACGTTTCAAAACAATCAGTGCTCTTTCTATCCTGTTTTTTCACTGTCCAGCTTTCAGATCCATACTTTGTCACAGGAAAACCCCACAGAATTAACAATTAGTATTTTTTGTGACAATTGTTACATCAGCACATTTCATGACTTTTTCCAGGCTCTTCACAGCTAATCTTCCTAACATTAATCTTCAATGTATTTTTTGACTACTAGTTCCTTTATTATTGCTTCTCCATCCCAGGGGAGAAAAAATATCAATTATTTCAATCTTCTTTCCATTCCCTATAAACGTTTTAAAATTTCCAGTTGTCTTGGTCTTTGTTTTCTTGACATTCAAATGTAGACCCATTTTTCACTCTGCTCCTTCACTTTCATTAATAAGCCCTTCAAATATTCTTCACTTTCTGCTATTAGGGTAATACCATCAGCATAATGAAGGTTGTGTATATTCCTTCCTCCAGTCTTTACTCTCCGTTCATCTTCATCCAGTCTGGCTTCTCTCATTATGTATTCGGCATTAAGGATGAACAGATAAAGTGATGAAACATCCTTGCCAAACCAATCAGCTTCTCCATATTCTAGTATTATTGTAGCCTCCTGTGCGGCATCAGGATTTTATAAGCTTTTGTCATGTCCCATCTCTACCTCCACCACCAGTCCAGACTGAAGAGTCCTTAATGTGTTGAAGTAAGAATTTAAATTTGTCTTCCAGGGTTCTTCCTTTGATTCCAGTTCTCTGGCCCTGTCACTTATCAGAATCTTCTAGGTGCTGCTTCTAGTATATTTGGATCCTGAGCTGCTAGGAAAATATACTAATCCTATCCAGTAGGGAACCTGCCAGCGGTGGGAGTAGGATTCCACCCCTCCAACTTCCTAGAAGTTCAGGATTGCACCAGAAGCCAGAAATTACCAAGGAACCTGCCAAGGGTGGGAGTAGGATTCCACCCCTCCAACTTCCTATAAATTCAGGATTGCACCAGAAGCCAGAAATTACCAAGGATCCCTGTCAGACCAGGAGTCCAGGAAGAAGGCCAACAAATTAGAATGGAGACTGATCTTCGATTTCAGCTGTCTCTATTGGTTTAGCACATAATCCTTATGGATCCTCTGCAGATGTTGTCTATGCCCAGGGGAAACTGTTGGTGGTTATGGGGAACAGTCCTGGAGGAGGGGACTGGTGGTGCCCCGGGTATAGTAAACACACTTTCACAAAGAGCATCACAGGCTCCTCATGCCTGTTGAGGGCCAGAAAAGTATATCTTCTTCAACTGCTTTCTGAGGTATCATTGAAGTTTTAAAAGACCTCCTAACCAGAATGGATAGTTTGGATTAGAAACCAGCTGAAGGTGGCTTAATTCTATTTAGTCCCCAAATAACTGAGAGCTTTCAGTACTAGAAAATACCAAAACCAGTTCAATATGGGAAAGCTCTGAAAAACCGTTTTTCTTGGTAAGGTGGGTGCTTAATTCCTTAATAAATTGTTTAGAAAACACTGAATGGATATGAGAGGAAAAGCTGCTTATTGGTTTTGGAAGTAGAGCCGCTACATTTACTTTCAAGTGTTCTGGTCAACAAGTATTCAGGATTACAATTTACCATCTATTTTAACAGTAACAATATTTCCTATTAAGCACCACACAATACATCTTTTTAAAGCTTCTTTTTGGGGAAGCATTTTTGCCTAGTTACATGTTACCTTGAACAAGGTAGCACAACTGGAAAATGTCCTAGATGCAGTGTTTAAGAACAAGAGCTTACAAAATCCTATTTCATCTACAAAGAGACACCAGGTTAAAGGGAAGACAGATCATTACAAGTGTTACAAATTCCATTTATTGTGTTAAGAAGTTGTCCAGGAGCACATATGGTCTGCTTACAATGATCAATTGTAAAACGATTAAAAACCTAGGAAAACTAACAAGACTGCTGGATTTCACTGAATTTAAAAAAAAAAATTCCAAGACAAATAGAAGTTTCTTTAGGGAGCTTAAAAAGTTCCATACAATTGCAAAAACATCGTAGAAGTTTTCTACTCACTCTTTCAAACCACTGAGAGGGCAGCACTAGTTGGTACTGACTTTGGCAGTTGACCCCATTTTGGCAAGGCAGGTGTAGAGGTGGGCCAAATCTAAAACTAGCATATGAACTGAAATTGTGGTATTCATTAAGCACATACTATTTACCAAGCACTGTACTAAGCACTGAGCTAGGTACAATATAATCAGTCTGGACAGAATCCTCAACCCACATGGATTTTATAGTCTATGTAGGAGGGAAATAGGAATTTAGTCCCCTTTTTACAGATAAGAAAATTGAGGTCCAGAGAAGTAAAATGACTTGCCCAAAGTCATACAGCAGACAAGTGACAGGATTAAAATACAGGTCCTCTGACAATCCAGTCTCATGCTCTTCCAACTAGGTAGCACAACTTCTCAATATTAAGGTAGAAGAGCAGAGCTTGTCCTTCAGGTCTGCAGGAGCCTAAATCAATAAATCAATTAATCAATTAATCACAAATATTTACTGAGCACTTATTTTGTGCAGAGCACTGGATGAAGATCTTGAGAGAGTGCAACAGTTAGCAAACACATTCCCTGCCCACAATGAGCTAACAAACCTAGAGGGGGAGACAGATATTAATATAAATAAATTACAGTTATGTACATGTTGAGGGATTGAGTGGGGCATGAATTTATAATATATAATTTAAAGATATGTACATAAGTGCTATGAGGTTAGAAGTGGCCTGCATATCAAATGCCCAAGGGCTCCAAATCCAGTGCAAAGTCAATGCAAGTGGGAGACAGAGCCGGGGGGAAAAGAGGGCTTAGCTGGGGAAGGCTTCTTGGAGGAGATGGGACCTTAACAATGCTTTGAAGGTGGGGAGAGTGATGGTCTGGCATATTCAGAGTGGGAGGGAATTCCAGGAGGACATGAGAAAGGGGTTGGCAGTGAAATAGATGAGATCAGAACACATTGAGTAAGCTAGCACTAAAGGAGTGAAGTATACGTTCATTCATTCATTCATTCAATAGTATTTATTGAGTGCTTACTATGTGCAGAGCACTGTACTAAGCACTTGGAAGGTACAAATTGGCAACAGATAGAGACAGTCCCTGCCCACTGATGGGCTTACAGTCTAATCAGGGGAGACAGACAGACAAGAACAATAGCAATAAATAGAATCAAGGGGATGAACATATTAAAACAATAGCAGTAAATAGAATCAAGGTGATGTACATCTCATTAACAAAATAAATAGGATAATAAAAATATATACAAATGAGTGGATGAGCACAGTACTGAGAGGAGGGGAAGGGGGGGGGGGGGGGCGGCGCAGAGGGAAAAGGGGAAGCTCAGTCTGGGAAGGCCTCTTGGAGGAGGTGAGCTCTCATTAGGGCTTTGAAGAGGGGAAGAGAATTAGTTTGGTGGAGGTGAGGAGGGAGGGCATTCCAGGACAGCGGGAGGATGTGGCCCAGGGGTCGATGGCGAGATAGGCGAGAATGGGGGACGGTGAGGAGGTGGGCGGCAGAGGAACAGAGTGTGCGGGGTGGGCAGTGGAAAGAGATAAAGGAGGAGAGGTAGGAGGGGGCAAGATGATGGAGAGCCTTGAAGCCTAGAGTGAGAAGTTTTTGTTTCTTGCGGAGGTCGATAGGCAACCACTGGAGGTTTTTAAGAAGGGGAGTGGCATGCCCAGAGCATTTCTGCAGGAAGATGAGCTGGGCAGCAGAATAAAGAATAGACTGGAGCGGGGAGAGGCAGGAGGAAGGGAGATCAGAGAGAAGGCTGACCCAATAATCCAGCCGGGATATTATGAGAGCCTGTATGGGTAAGATACCCATTTGGGTGGAGAGGAAAAGGGCAGATCTTGGCGATATTATAAAGGTGAGAACGGCTGGGCACAGGTGAGAGGTGAAAACAACTCTCTCAAGAAGTTTGGAGGGGATTGGTATGAGGAAAACGGGCAATAATTGGAGGGGAAACGGGATTAAGGGAGGGTTTTTTTTTTAGAAAGGGGATACTTTAGAACAGTTGAAGATGGCAGTCAAGGAGAGAAAAATCTGGGGGAAACTTTTAAAAAGTTATAGAGGGATCAGATAATAATAATAATAATATACTTGTTAAGCGCTTAATGTGTGCCAAGCACTGTTCTAATGTTGGTATTTGTTAAGCGCTTACTATGTGCCGAGCACTGTTCTAAGCGCTGGGGTAGACATAGGGGAATCAGGTTGTCCCACGTGGGGCTCACAGTCTTAATCCCCATTTTACAGATGAGGGAACTGAGGCACAGAGAAGTTAAGTGACTTGCCCACAGTCACACAGCCGACAAGTGGCAGAGCTGGGATTCGAACTCATGAGCCCTGACTCCAAAGCCCATGCTCTTTCCACTGAGCCACGCTGCTTCTCCTAAGTAGTTCTAAGTAGTGGGGTAAATACAAGTTAATCAGGATGGACACAGTCCCTGTCCCATATGGGGCTAACAGTTTTAATAGCCATTTTCCATTGAAGTAACTGAGGTTCAGAGAAGTTAAGTGACTTGCCCAAGGTAACACAGCAGACATTGGTGTGTATTCGGAAAGGGAATGGAACTAAAAGGCAGTGAGGATTCGAACCCAAGGTGGTGACGCAAGCAAGGAAAAGCAACACTCAGAGACAGTGTTGGATAGATCAGAAAAGGGAGGAAGGTGACCCAGTGCCCGTTCACCTCCGGAGAGGTACGAGTGACACAACCACTCCCCTCTCCTGTTTGGCTGTGCCTTTATTTGCAACATATAGGAGAAGTAGCCAATCACAAAAGAACTTGGACAAGTGTGTTTTCTTCAATGACAAAAGAGATTTTTCAAGCAGGCCTTATCTGTTTTGGGTAAGAAGCAATCTCCTGTCCAAGCAAGCCTTATCTGTTTTGGGAAAGAAGCAATCTCCTGTCCCCCCCCCGGAATTTGGAATTTGTGGATGTGATATACATCCCACCTGAAATGGGGGACTTCCTGAGACAAAAACAGAGTCATTTAGATCAAGAGCTGCTATGCTCAGAATGCTGTTTTTAACCTGGTGTATTTGGGATTAGAACCCAGGTCCTTCTGCCTCCTAGATTTGTGCTTGATCCATTAAGCCATGCTGTTTCTCTTCTCTTCTTTATCAGAAGCACAGGTGCAGGGGACAAATTTAGCCACTTTGCTGACCTCCCAACCTCCTGTCTCTCCCCACTCGAGTTCGTACTTCACTCCACTGCCCAAATCATCTTTTTACAAAAATGTTCAGGACATGTCACACTTCCTCCTCAAAAATCTCCATTGGTTGTCTGTCTGGGGCAGTGGGTATGGGAGTGGATTAGGAAGAAGTATTGTTGGCCAGAAGAGAGAGCTGAATTGAAGCAGATAAGAATGGCCAAGGTCAGAGAGATGGTTGGATTTCAGCTAACAGTGCTCTGCAGCTCGGGCATAGTAGCAGAGGAAGAGTACTTGGGATGCCATCCTGGGTTGTGGGTTAGTGGTATGAGACTGGCAGAGGGGCCAGGGAGATGTTGTTGAGAGCATCAATTTGCACATCAAAAAAAGTTAGTTTGGGTATAGGGATGAAATTTATTGCTATTGTTCTTGTCTGTCCGTCTCCCCCGATTAGACTGTAAACTCGTCAAAGGGCAGGGACTGTCTCTGTTACCTATTTGTACATTCCAAGCGCTTAGTACAGTGCTCTGCACATAGTAAGCGCTCCATAAATACTATTGAATGAATGAATGAATGAATGAAATGGGGTAGAATGGAGAAGCAGCTTGGCTTAGTGGATACACCACAGGCCTGGGAGTCAGGAGACATGAGTTCTAATACCAGCTCTGCTGCTTGCCTGCTGTGTGACTTCAGGCAAGTCACAACTTCTCTTTGCCTCAGTTTCCTCATCTGTAAAATGGGGATTAAATCTGAGGGGGTAGAATGGAGAAGCAGCTTTGCCTAGTGGATACAGAAGAGGCCTGGGAGTCAGAAGACTTGAGTTCTAATACCAGCTTTGCTGCTTGCCTGCTGTGTGACTTCGGGCAAGTCACAATTTCTCTTTGCCTCAGTTTCCTCATCTGTAAAATGGGGATTAAATCTGAGACCCGTAAGCACTTAGTGCAGAGCTCTGCACACAGTAAGTGCTCAGAAAATACGATTGAATGACAGGAACTGTGTCCAACATGGTTACCTCGTACCTACCCCAGCCTTTAGAACAGTGTTTGGCACATAGTAAACACCTAAGAAGTTCGATTATTGTTACTATTATTATTAATATAGAGGGGAGGAGAGATAAGAGGGTGGGGACTGAAAACACGTGATGGGGATAGGGCATCAGAGAAAAAAATCCGGAGCTGCAGCAGTTGACCTGTGGAGTCCAAAGGTCAACGCAGGTTCCTCTAGTAGGTGGGGTTCTGCAACTCCCAGCTGTGGGGAAGCCACAAATCCTAGACTGCGATTAGCGAATCAGTAGGAGGCCTGTCCACAGTGAATGGGAGAGCCTTATCACATCTTTAAATGTAAACATATTTAACACGTTGTTAAATGTGAATGGGAGAGCCTTATCACATCTTTAAATGTAAACACATTTGACACATTGTTATCTCCTTGGGGAGTCAGGATCCCAGCCTGCCAAAGGTGGTGGGGAGTTTGGAGGTTTCTTCCTTGAGCAGTTCCAAGTCCCCTGTGCATGAATAGTAATAATAATAATGATGATGGTATTTGTTAAGCGCTTACTATGTGCAAAGCACTGTTATAAGCGCTGGGGTGGGGGGGAATACAAGGTGATCAGGTTGTCCCACGTGGGGTTTACAGTCTTAATCCTCATTTTACAGATAAAGGAACCGAGGCACAGAGAAGTTAAGTGATTTGCCTAAAGTCACATAGCTGACAAGCGAGGTTAGAACCCAAACCTGGGCTCTTTAATAATAACAATGGTAATGTTGGTATTTGTTAAGCACTTACTATGTGCCAAGCAGTGTTCTAAGCCCTGGGGTAGATACAAGGTAATCAGGTTGTCCCACTTAGGGCTCATAGTCTTCATCCCCATTTTACAGATGAGGAAACTGAGGTCCAGAGAAGTGAAGTGACTTGCCCAAGGTCACACAGCTGACTCCCAAGTCCAGGGTCTTTCCACTGAGCCACGCTGCTTTGTTAAATGGATGTACTGTGCAAGAGAGCTAGACAAGGAAGTGAGCCCGTCTTCCCAGTAGCAGGGGCTTTTTTCTTTCCAAGAGCACGTCTCAGCAGGTGGTAATGAATGAGTCCGCTAATGGATTTGAGGGCAAAGACTGTGCCTTCTAATTTTATAGTGCCGTTCCAAGCATCCAGTAGGGTGCTCTACATTCAGTATTGCTCAGTACAGAGCTCTCTCTTCACCAGACACCGAGCTGTGTACCCTGTATCCAGTGGTCACTCAGTACAGTGTTTCAAACAACAGTGATTCAGTAAGGCCCTCTTATGTAGTAGGTGCCCAATCAGTGCTCTGCACACTTTAAACTGAGGTCTGAGAAGTTGGAACAGAGTCAGTGCTCTTCCATGAGTGAGCTGTCCGGGGGGCAGGAGGAAGGTGTAGTCAGGGGTGCCATGCTTGTAACTGTTGTAGTGATGGGGATCGTACCCTAGTAGAGAAGCAGCGTGGCTCAGTAGAATGATCACGGGCTTAGGAGTCAGAGGTAATGGGTTCTAATCCCTGCTCCGCCACCTGTCGGCTGGGTGACTTTGGGCAAGTCACTTAACTTCCCTGTGCCTCAGTTACCTCATCTGTAAAATGGGGATGAAGACTGTGAGCCTCATGTGGGACAACCTGATTACCCTGTATCTTCCCCAAGGCTTAGAACAGTGCTTGGCACACACTCTCTGGCACTTAACAAATACTAACATTATTATTAGTAGATAGAGCATGGGCCTGGGAATCAGAAAGCCCCGTGTGCTAATCCTAACTCTGACACATGTCTGCTGTGTGACCTTGGGCAAGTGACTTCACTTCTCTGTGCCTCAGTTACCTCATTGTAAAATGGGTATTAAGAGTATAGCCTCATATGGGGCAGGAACTGTGTCCAATCTGATCAACTTGTATCTACCCCAGCCCTTAGAATGGTGCTTGGCATGTAGTAAACACTAACAAGTACCATTCTTCTTCTTATTATTGTTATTATTATTTCTCCATGTTTCTTTTGCTTCTAGATCTCAAGGTTAGCAAGGGAAGCTGGGGGGATAATGTTAAGGGCTGGATCAAGCTGGATTGTAAACTACACCCACTAGACTGTAAAGTCCTTGTGGTCAAGGAATGTGCCTACCAATTCTGTTTACTGTACTCTCCCAAGCACTTTAGTACAGTACTCTGCATAATAATGAATAAATGATTTATTGATGTATTGATCTGGGTCTAAAACTAGATCTGCAACCCCTCAGCCTCATGATCTTTCCACTTGACCCTCCTAGCCCCCGATCAGCTAATCCATATCCTGGGTAAAGTGGCTTGGTAAGGCACCCTTGGAAAAGCTTGTTTAGGTTTAAACAGTCAGTCGATCAATAAATGGTAATAATTGAGTAATTACTGGGTGCAGAACATTGTACTAAGTGCTTGGGAGAGTGCAGTACAATACATTTAGTAGACGTGATCCCTCCCCACAAGGAATTTACAGTCTAGAAGAAAAGACAGATGTTGAAATAAAAACAGAGAAGGAAAAAGGTAGGATATAAAGATATGTATATGAGTTATTGAGTTGAAGATGTAATGAATATCAAGTGCTTTCAGGATACAGATTCAAGGCATAGGCAGTGCAGAAGGGAGAGCGAATAGGGGAAATGAGAGTTTTGTTGGGGAAGGTCTCTTGGTGGAGACATGGTTTTAGGATGGCTTTGAAAGGGAAGAGAATAATGATTTGTCTGATATGAAGGGGGAGGGAGGCCCAGGCCAGAGAGTGGACATGGACAAGAGGAAGCTAGTTGAAATTTAGGCACAGTGAATATGTTGGCATTAGAGGAGCAAAATGTATGGGTTGTAGTAGATAATCAGCGAGTTAAAGTAGGAATGGAAAAACTGAGTGTGCTAAAGCCATTTGATGGCGAGATGGTTGGGCAACTATTGGAGATTTATGAGGAATAGAGAGAACCATACTGAATTTTTTTTTTCTAATGAAAGTGATTCGAGCAGCAGAGTTGAAAGTGGACTAGAGTAGGAAAGGAGGGGAGGCAGAGAGGTTAGCAAAGAGACTGATGCAGTGATCAGCATTTATCCTGTTCCTGAACTGGCATTTGTTCCTCCGCTTTGGAAGAGAAGCTGTTCAAAAGGAGATTCCTGTTTAAAGCTGCTGTAAAGATGAAATTCAGTCTATGTGGATGAGCAGAGGAAGTTATGATTTTGGATTGGTTCTTTGCTTCTAAAAATAATACAGAAGAACAGGACATGATCAGGAATAGCACATATCCCTGCTGCTATCATTCATTCTCTTACTTACTTTCTCTTGTTGTTCTCACCCAAGTGCTTAATACCAGGGTCTGTACTGAGCTGATGGACTCCAGAAAATCCTGTTTTCACAGAACTTTTTTTTTTTGAGTGTTACTTTTTGGGACATGGGTTGGCTTGTACATATTGTCCTAGGGTCTTGGCATTAGAACTTAATTGTGATATGTTTTGTTGACATATCTTTCCTCCTAGTGTGTTCTGAGTTTCAGTAGAAGGTAACATCCTTTCAAATGGCTATATTATTATTGTGGAGAAATTCTTACCCATGTTGAGCTGGAGGCATTTTATCTGATTCGGTGCAGTAAGCGAATTTCTATATTTTCAATGGATCGAAGCCAATCTTTCGGAAGTAGGTGTGGATTTCGGTGTTAGACTGTGATTTTAGGAAAGACTATTTTTAGCACTCATTCCCATTTAGGCTTATCTAATTCACTGGCTGAGCCTGCAAGAGGCAACAAAAATCACTTTGGAAAAAACAAATCCCAAATAAGCCATTTTGTAGTGTCAATAACACATTTAGCCTCTTTGGTAAAGGAATTCATTCATTCATTCAGTCATATTTATTGAGTGCTTACTGTGTGCAGAGCACTGTCTAAGTGCTTGGAAAGTACAGTTTGGCAACAGATAGAGACAATCCCTCCCCAACAACTGGCTCACAGTCTAGAAGGGGAAGACAGAAAACAAAACAAAACAAGTAGGCAGGCATCAATACCATCAAAATAGATAAATAGAAAAATAGGAAATAGGGTTTTTGACTCTAGAGGATGGGGACTGGGCATGTTTTCATGGGACTTATGTCTCTTATTGAAGGTCTCCTGATTGGCCCAGGGTTTGTCATGATTGACAGCTGCTGTCTGCAGGTGCTAGACACTCTGCCTGGATTCTGTTTGCTTCCCTGAGTTTCCCTGGGGTTGGAGAGGTTAGGGGGACCAGTTTAGGGACTGGGATAGACTTAAATATGACTTTTCAAAGGCATAAACATACTGATAGCATGCTTCCCGGCAGCGGTGTGGAGGTGAGGTTAACCGCACATGACTCCAAAATTATTTCCCTGGTCTGCAATGAAATACTTCTGTAAACATGAAGTTGGTGCCAGAAATTAATTTTGCTCCAATCGGAGTGAAAGCAAAAATTGATATTTCCACTAAAGAAAAGGCTCTTGACACCTCAGCACCAGGCAGACCTGTTCATTTGTATTCTACAGCAGTTGTGGCCCCTACTCACTGCATAATAGTCTCCTTGCATATGTCCAAACCCACCAATTACATGGATTTTTCAGGCGTGGATTTTGAGGATCTTAAATTTCTGAACAGTTAAGTCCGAAGTTGTTCCTTAGTTTGCAGTTGTGCGGATATCCATCACATGAGGACCCATTCTTTGCTTTTGTTTTAGGCACGTGACTATACTTTCTTCTTCAATGCCTCAGTCATTTTTGTTTACTCAATCTGACAAAATTGCCCAAATTGTATTTTTTTCACCCTTCAAGAGTGCCTGTGTGCAGTATGCCAAAGACAGGGATTACGGGAAGAGGTTTTGTCTGTTATATTGTACTTTCCCAAGTGCTTAGTACAGTGCTCTGCACATAGTAAGCACTCAGTAAATATGATTGCCTGACAGAGGATGTAGATTTTCCAGGAGGGAAATCCAGAACAGTCCAGGTTCTTTCTCTGTTAAGCTTTTCACATTCTTGCCGCCAATTAGGATTTATTGACTCAATTTTCTTCTCCAATCTGCAGAACCTGTCTCTCCTGTCACACTTCTGGCTTCTCAACTTCCACAGTACTCTTTCCCCCTGACAGGGATGGATACAGTCATCAGTAGACCAGAGTGGCCAAGCCAGAAGCTAGGAATAAGGAGGACTAGAGATAAGGGAAGTTTTATCTCTACTCTGAGTTTAGTAGGAAAAAGTAAGGCATAAGTTGTGATTTTCCATGGTTCTCAAAGTCCAGTGGCAAACCAAAGTCCACTAGGCTAACCATTAGTGTTTAACTGCCACTGTACAATCAGAATCATACATTCAATCATATTTATTGAGCACTTACTGTGTGCAAAGCACTGTACTAAGTGCGTGAATCATTGGTAGTTATCAATGGTATGTACTGAACACTTGCTGCGTGCTCATGTGTTTCTTATTTTAACATGATACCTCCCTGTCCTTCTGGCCTACAGATGTGTTGGAGAGTTCCCTAAGGAGCAGCTTGGTCTAGCGATGTGAGAGTCAGTAGAGCCATATTCTAGTCTCATCTGTGCTCTGCACAGTGCTGGGAGACCCCAAGGTAAATTCCCTTAACTTGACTAGTCCTCATTTTCCTTTTCTCTAAAATGGGAATGCTGATACATGCCTTTTCCATTATCCTGTCTGACCCTATTTTGTGAGGCAAAAAAGACACACTTGATGCAAAGGCCCTTTGAAAAAAGGAACAGGATCTATCAATTCAAGGTCCTACTGTTTTGATTATTATTGGATTAGCTGATTATATTATTATGCCACCCACTTCCTTGTGAAAATAGCCATAGAAGCAGCAGCTGCCAGCTGGGATGATTCCTGGATCAATTAGGAGACTCACAGGAGAGCACAATCAACAACCAATACCTATGATCTGGAAAGGGGCCAAACACCCTTGTTTGAGTAGTTCCTGGGTAAACCACAAGAAAAATTCCAGCTGAGCCCTACCCCGTGACTGGCTATTCAAGGAAAGAGACTCTCTTGGTGCTGCTGAGACACGGGCTGCTTTCTTGTTTTCCAGCCTGCCATCCCATCCATTGATGTAGAATATCAGTCCCTTGTGATCTTGGAGAAGTTGTTTGCTATTTTTAGACCTCAGTTTTGCTCCTCTGTTTGATGGAGGGGGGAATCCTAATCTACCCAGTGGGAGCAAGAATGTTTGAAAATGATTGGTATTCAGTTTGGAAATACACCAAGGAGTGATAAACACATCATTAGAAAACATTTGAATAGGGCAAGTCAGTGTTTTAGAAGTATGGGTAAATAACAATAACTAAAAATCTGTTCAAAATCTCAATAGGATGATTTAATGACTGCTTAATTGCAGCATGCTTACATGATAGTTAATTTTACTACGTCAATTTAAACTGCCATTATTAATTGAGATACGTAGAACTTGCCTCCAACCGTATTTCTGCTCCAGAATCGATTGAAGTACTGGTAAAGTGTGTCTATTAATGTTTTCCTTTGGTGTTGACACTTTGAGATATATGGTTAGCTAGTGCTTAGCATGCAATCAAACAGTTTTAGACAGTGGATACTTTGGGTATTTAATAATGTTGGTATTTGTTAAGCGCTTACTATCTGCAAATCACTGTTCTAAGCACTGGGGTATACAGGGTAATCAGGTTGTCCCACATGAGGCTCACAGTCTTTGTGCCCAGTGGGTAGAAATCTATCAGCAGCAGTATTTTACTGTGGAAAAGGACTGGGCATCTAGGAGAATTAAAACAAGGCAGAAGCTGATGCCAGCCATAAAGGTCTAACAGTAAAAGGTCCATTTATGAGTTGGTGTTCTGAAATGTGACAGAGTACAACTGTCAAAGAATTACATGACTAATAGAGCATGTGGTTGGGGAGAGTGGTGAGAAGCCAGGTATTTATTCACGGGTATTGTGCACATTTAAGGAATTTGAGTGGGGCTCTCATCATCCTTCTTCATTCAGAAAGATTTAGAGATGCCCATTTGTCTCCCCCACTAAATTACCATTTCTTGAGAGCAGAGAGAAGGCCTACTAATTCTGCTACACGTTCCCAAACAGTACAGCTCTCTGCTCCCAAGAGAGGCTCAATAATATTAATAATAATAATGATGATAGTACTTGTTAAGCACTATGTGCCAAGCAGAGGATGTGGGTTCTAATCCCAGATCTGCTACTTGTCTACTGTGTGACCTTGGGCAAGTCACTTAACTTCTCTGTGCCTCGCTTACCTCAACTCTCAAATGGGGCTTAAGACTGTGAACCCCATGTGGTACAGGGACTGTGTCCAACTTGATTACTTTGTATCTACCCCATTCCTTTGAACACTGCTTGGCACATAGTAAGTGCTTAACAAATACCATACTTATTGTTACACAGAGAAAAAAACAACAGGTGGTCTCTTTTGTGAGGTCCTAAATTGGGGAGGGAAGAGGCATGAGAGAGCTCTATATTTCTTCTGGGACTAGGATTTATACTGTGATCTAGGGCTGAGTATACCCCTGAGGATAATAATAATAATGAAGGCATTTGTTAAGCGCTTACTATGGGCAATGCACTGTTCTAAGTGCTGGAGAGGATACAGGGTCATCAGGTTGCCCCACGTGGGGCTCACAGTCTTAATCCCCATTTTTAAAAATGAGGTAACTGAGGCACAGAGAAGTGAAGTGATTTGCCCAAAGTCACACAGCTGACAAGCAACTGAGCCACGATTTGAACCCATGACCTCAGACTCACAAGCCCATACTCTTTCCACTGAGCCATCCAGGCTGCTTCCTGAGAATGAGGAGTGTCACTCAACAGCATGCCAAGGGTTAGGCAGAGGTGGGGCAGTGGGATTGAAGTGACATTTATTGGGATTCCTCTCAACACTTCCTTAGCTCAGATTAAAGAATGTGTTAGGATGGAGTGGTGAGATCAGCAGACTGAGGGAGCATGGTTACCACTGTAGGAGTCACCTGTTAGAGTGGGGAACTCAATATTTGTAAAAATCATGTTTATCTAACACTGATAAAATGATTGGAGTTTCTTTATGAAGCTGGCAAATTCAGTGAAGCTCAAATGTTCTGTTTCTGAATAAAGAGCAACATAAGATGATGGGTTTGGGGCAGAATCTATGGTACCAACTAAATAGAAACAAATTAGTATTATTTGTCAAGTAGGAAGCGTATTAGTTGAATTTTGAAATGGCATAATCTACAATTTGCATTATAAACTTGTCATCTTGTCCCGTACTTGCTAATAATGGCAATAATCCTAAACTTTATAGATAACCCCAACAGGCATTCTGTAGGCGTTCTGGGTTTCAAAAAACAGATTCACTCTCCATAGAGGGAGGCGTAAGAGTGATAGATTGTATTCCATGCCAACCTTAGTTGCTATGTTATGATAATGCTTCCAGAAAAATCTGCATTTCCACTGATGCAAAGCACATAAAAGCAATCTCTACCTCAGATTCTTGATGTGCATCATGCATATGAATAATTATTTCAATAATTGATTGTCCTTTAGATGATCTAGTTGATCTTTAGCTCTTGTGTTTCCTACAAACAAATTTAGGTCTTTGTGGCTTAGTATCCTGAGAACATCAAAGAAGGCCAAAGTCCTAAATAATTTAAAAAAACCCAAAACTCTGTTCTCCTGGACTTCTCCCTCTCAAAACCAATTAGAAATGCATTTTGGGGTGTTATAAAAGATCTGTGATATCATGCAAGGTTAAAGGAAATTTAGAAAGGAAAGGGCTGGAATTGCTAATGAACCCATTTGAACAGGTTTGGAGCTCAGTTTTGTTAGGTAATAGTCTAAATATATATATGCTTTTTCAATATGAATTACTCTCCAAATGTTATGGATTTCCCTTTAGTCTTCTCCCTCTCCCCAAAGGTCCCTTGGGTTGGCTTCCATCACCATTATTGCTGTCGTTTCTGCATATCCTTTTCCTCCATTGCTGCTGGCCCCCAGTCATTCAAAATGGTCTTGAAACAAAAGTAATATACACTTGCTTTATTTAAAAAAAAACCCTTTCATTCAATTGTATTTATTAAGCATCTATGATACATTGTACAGTCTTGAGAATGTACAGATGCTGGACACTTTATGAGGTCCACTGAAAGTCAAACATATGGTTTTTGTCCTCAAGGAGGTCATTTTTTGAAACTGTAAAATTGAGCTAAAAATCTCTCAACTGAACCTTTTTCCTCTTGGGGGTGAAAGGGGACTCAATAACTGAGTCTTCCTGGAGCAAGACATTTCAAAAATGAATTTTGTAATTTAAAAACTTATTTGGACCTGAATCAATTAATCAAGTGCTAAATCAACACATCATAAGCCTACCTTTCATGCCTATTATTAGAAGACAATATTTTATGCAGCCAATTCCATTAGCCCCACCTTAGGATGCTCCCCCAAAATCCTGAATAATAATACTAATTTGTGGTATTTGTTAAGCATTTACTATGTGCCAAGCACTGTGCTAAGCTCTAGGGTAAATACAATGTAAGCAGATTATACACAGGCATTGTCCCACATGGGGTTTACAATTTTTTAAGGGGGTGAGAAAATAAGTCTTATCCCTATTTTATGCTATTTAATAATAATAATAGTAATAATGGTATTTGTTAAGTGCTTACTATGTGCAAAGCACTGTTGTAAGTACTGGGGAGGATACAAGGTGATCAAGTTGTCCCATGTGGAGCTCACAGTCTTAATGTCCATTTTGCAAATGAGATAACTGAGGCAAAGAGAAGTTAAGTGACTTGCTGAAAGTCACAGAGCTGACAAGCGGCGGGGTTGGGATTTGAGCCAATGACCTCTGACTCCCCAGCCCATGCTCTTTCCACTGAGCCTTGCTGCTGCTTTTATCCTCCTGGCTCTTTGACTCTCCGATCTTTCCCAGCAGTGTCTCACAAATCAGCATGGCCTGGTGAATAGAGCAAGAGCCTGGGAGTCAGAAGGAACTGGCTTCTAATCCCAGCCCTGCCATTCATGTGCTCTGTGACCTTGGGCGAGTCAGTTCACTTCTCCGTGCCTCAGTTACCTCTTCTGGAAAATGAAGATTAAGACTGTGAGCCCCATGTGGGACAGGGACTGTGTCCAAACTGATCAGCTTGTATCTATCCTAGAACTTAGTAAAGTGCCTGGCACATAGTAAGTGCTCAGAAAATACCATAACAAAAGACGAGCTCTCTAAGTCCACCCCCTCCACCTGCACCTCCAACCCCATCCCTTTACACATTACCAAAACATTCACCCCTTCTCTTCTTCCTCCCTGACAAAGTCTTCAGCTGTTCACTCTCCAATGACTTTTTCCACACTTTCCTACATACTCATGTATCTTGCATCCTATAAAATCCTCCCTTGACCCCTAAACTCTCTCCAGTTATTGTCCCATCTCCCTCCTGCTATTCCTCTCCAAACTCCCTGACTGACTTGTCTACTCCCACTGACACCACTTCCTTTTCTCCAATTCTCTTTGACCCCCTCCAATTTTGCTCCCATCCCCTTCTCGCCATTGAATCTGCCGTCTCAAAAGTCAAAGATAATCTACTTCTTGCTATATCCAGTGGCCTGTACTCCATCTTAATCCTCATTGACCTCTCAGTGCCTTCAACACTGTCGACCAACCCCTTCTAGAAATGTTATCTAACTTTGGCTTTGCTCACATTCATTCATTCATTCATTCATTCACTTGTATTTATTGAGCACTTACTATGTGCAGAGAACTGTACTAAATGCTTGGAATGTACAATTCGGCAACATATAGAGACAATCCCTGCCCAACAACAGGCTCACAGTCTAAACAGGGAAGACAGACAACAAAACAAAACAAAACAGAACAAAGCAAAACAAGCAGTCTGGCAAAAATATCATCAAGATAAATAGAATCGTAGATATATAGACATCATTAACAAAATAGAGTACTAAATATATACAAATATATTTAGTGCTGTGGGGAGGGGAAGGGGGAAGAGCAGAGGTCAGGAGAAGTGGGAATGGGGAGGGAAGAAGGAGCAGAGGGAAAGGGAGGGCTCAGTCTGGGAAGGCCTCCTGGAGGAGGTGAGCTCTCAGTAGGGCTTTGAAGAGGGAAAGAGAGTTAGTGTGGTGGATTTGAGGAGAGAGGGCATTGCAAGTCAGCGGTAGGACTTGGGCCGGGGGTCAATGGCAGGTCAGGCGCGAACGAGGGACTGTGAGGAGTTTAGCGGCAGAGGAGCGGAGAGTGAGGGCTGGGCTGTAGAAGGAGAGAAGGGAGGTGAGGTAGGTGGGGGCAAGGTGATGGAGAGCTTTAAAGCCAAGAGTGAGTTTTTGTTTCATGTGAAGTTTGATAGGCAACCACTGGAGGTTTTTGAGGAGGGGTCACATGCCCAGAATGTTTCTGTAGAAAGATGGTCTGGGCAGCGGAATGAAAAATAGACTGGAGTGGGGAGAGACAGGAGGATGGAAGTTCAGAGAGGAGGCTAATGCAATAATCCAGTCGGGATATTATGAGAGCTTATACCAGCAAGGTAGTACTTTGGATGGAGAGGAAGGGCGGATCTTGGCGGTATTGTGTAGGTGAGATCGGCAGGTGTTGGTGACGGATTGGATGTGTGGGTTGAATGAGAGAGCAAAGTTAAAGATGACACCAAGGTTGCGGCCCTGTGAGATGGGAAGAATGGTAGTACCGTCCACAGTGACGAGGAAGTCAGGGAGAGGACCGGGTTTGGGAGGGAAGATAAGGAGCTCAGTCTTGGACATGTTGAGTTTTAGGTGGTGGATAGACATCCAGATGGAGATGTCCTGAAGGCAGAAGGCAATATGAGCCTGGCGAGAGGGGGAGAGAAAAGGGGAGGAGATGTAGATTTGGGTGTCATCTGCATAGAGATGATAGTTGAAGCCGTGGTAGTGAATGAGTTCCTCTGTCGTTTCCTGGGTCTCCTTGTATCCCTCTGGCCCCTCATTCTCAATCTCTTTCACAGACTCCTCTCTGCCACTCACCCTCTAACTGTGGGAGTCCCCCAAAGCTCAGTTCCAGGTCCCTTTCTATTCTCCATCATCCTTAGGAGAACTCATTCGCTCCCACTTCTTCAACTACCATGGAAAATAGAATACCATTTCTATACAGATGATTCCAAAGCTCCATCTCCAGCCTGATCTCTCTTCTTCTCTGCAGTCTCAGATTTCAACCAAACTTCAGGACATCTCTATTTGGATATCTTGCAAAGACCTAAAACTTAACGTGTCCAAAACTGAGCTCCTCTTCATCATATGCAAACCCTGCCCTCCCAGTGACTTTCCTATCACTGTAGGCAGCACCACCATTGTCTCTGTCTCACACACCTATAACCTTGGAATTATCCTTGACATCTTTTTCATTCAGCCTACATATTTAATCTGTCACCAAATCATTTTTTATGGTATTTATTAGGTGCTTACTCTGTTCCAGACACTATACTAAGCTGTAGGGTAGAGACATGTTAATTAGCTTGTCTGCAGTCCCTGTCCCAAATAGCGCTCTCAGTCTTGATTCCCATTTCCAGAAGAGGTAACTGAGGCAAAGAGAAGTGAAGTGACTTGCCCAAGGTCACACAGCAGATGAGTGGTGGGGCTGGAATTAGAACCCAGGTCTTTCTGACTCCCAGGCCTGTTCTCTATCCACTAGGCCACTCTGCTTCTCTGCCAGTTCCACCATCACAACATCACTAAAATCCACCCTTTCCTCTCCATCAAAACTGCTACCATGTTGATCCCAGCACTTATCCTATTCTGCCTTGACTACTCTATCAGTCTCCTTGCTGACCATCCTGAGTCCTCCCTCTCCCCTAACCAGTCCGTGCTTCACTCTGCTGGCTGGATCATTTTTCTACAAAACCATTCAGTTCATGTTTCCTCACTCCTTAAGTTACTCCTGAGGTTGCCCATCCACCTCTGCATCAATCACCCCACCCCCTCCTACCTTACCTCTCTGATTTCTTACTACAACCCAGCCCGCATACTTCGCTCCTCTAATGCCACCCTATTGGATGTACTTAAATCACATCTACGTCACTGCTGACCTGTTGCCCTTACCTTGCCTCTGGCCTGGAACTCCCCCTCTTTTCATAGCCTACAGATAATCACTCTCCCCACCTTCAAAGTCTTATTAAAACACACCTTCTCCAAAAGCCCTTCTCCAACTAAGCCCTTATTTTCTCTTCTCTCCCTCCCTTCTGTGTCACCCTTGCACTTGAATTTGCACTCTTTTATCATGCCACCTTCAGTTCTATAGCACTTATGTACATATCCATAATTTATTTATTTATATTAATGTCTTTCTCCCAATCTAAGCTGTAAGCAAATTGTGGGCAGAGAATACTTCTATCAAATCTGTTATATTGTACTCTCTCAAGAACATAATATACAGTGCTCTGCCCATAGTAAATGCCCAGTAAGTATGATTGATTGACATTATTTTATTTATGAGGAAACTGAGGTACGGAGAAGTTAAGTGACTGGCTTAAGGTTGCAAAGGAGGCAGTGGAGGGTCTGGGAATAGGATTCAGGTCTCCTGACTTCCAGTCTTATGGTCTTTCCACTAGGCCATCATGCTTCAAAATCAGCACGTTCCAGTCAACTGACTGCATCTGAGACATTTCCATCTTCCCTTTTCTAGGACGATAAATTGAAGTTGCCTATTTTTAGCAAAACTTCTATTCCTGTAGGGGATACACCATTCTTTGACTGTGAATTTAAAATCTTATAGAACAAAATGAATCTTGTTGTAGGCTTTACCTTAATCCTAATCCCATCCTCATTCAAACTGGGTGAGTAACACAGTTTTATTCAGTTCTCCTAGTTACATGTGACTGCAGAACAAATTATCTTTCTTTCCCTGTATGCATGCATTCACCATAGGTTTGTGATTGATCCTCTCATATTTGACTCAGTCATATGGCCTGAATTTTCCCAGGTCTCTTCCTCCTCTTCTTTTCTAGTCAGAGTTATCATGGGGAAGGTTTTAAACCTCACTACCAGCCTGATCGCATCATTCTGTATGATTAAACTGGCTGGGAATATTTTCTTCTGGGATGTGGCAGGGTTGTGGTTTGCTAATCTATGACTCCTTTTGCATCTGAAAGGCTTCCAAGAAACTCTTATTGTTTAGCTGCCTCCTGTTAAAACTTTGTTTTATGAACCACCTCTCCTACCCCTTTCTCTGATTGATTCCCCCAGACATGACTTTATGGGTGAATAAATCTGTCGGTTGAGTGTCTATGTTTGTATCCTCCCCAAGACTGTAAACTTGTTCATTTATTCATTCAATCAAATTTTTTGAGTGCTTACTGTGTGCAGAGCACTGTACTAAGCACTTGGAGAGTACAAGTCAGCAATAAAGAGAGACAATCCCTGCCCATAACGGGCTTATGAGCAGAGAACATGTCTGCTAATTTTGTTGCATTGTATTCTTCCAAGTGCTTAGTACAATGCTCTGCATATAGTAAGTGCTCAATAATATCCCTATATTGATTGAATGGGCATCACAATCTAGTTGATTGGAAAATCTGCCTATTGAGTGATTGGCTCCTGTAATATCTCTCCTCTGCTTGGTAGTTTCAAGTCAGATGTGATTAGGCAAGGATTGTCTCTATCTGTTGCCAAATTGTACATTCCAAGTGCTTAGTACAGTGTCCTACACAAAGTAAGCGCTCAATAAATACTATTGAATGAATGAATGAATGAATGGTGGAGCTGGTGAGGCACCAGCTGCAGCATGCAGTAATGGGTGACTGATAATTAGCAGCCCTGAGTGTTTGCTCTGTTCTTTATTCATTTGAGATAAATCAGTTCCCAGAAAGCTCCCTTCTCTCACTGGCAGCTTCCATTTAGTATAGACCCTTCCCCAGAGCTCCTTGCTCCTGATAGGATTAAAAAATGAATAAATAGATGAAACATTAAAAAATTGGCAAGAATAAACACCTTAGGAGTTAAAATTTTATGCTCTCCACCACCCAGACAGGCATTTTCAGAGTCCAAAGCCCTGACAGGCGATAACACCGTGGCTCCAAACCCCAGAGTTCTAAAACCACCGGAAGGTCTGAGCTCCCTCTGCTATAGCACCACCACAGTGATGGAGAAAGCTGAGTGGGACAGCTGTGAGAGGAGGGGTGGCTTTAGGGTCTCTCAGGTGCTGGGGAGAGGGTTTCCCTCTGAGAGCAAAGGAGTAAGCAGAGCTAATCTCTGAACGTCCCACTGCCTCCCTGCCATCTGCTGTTGGCTATTTCCCTCTGGTCTCCAGAGAGATGGAGAAGTGGAAGGTGGAAGGCTTCTGGGGCCTTTTACCTGGCATTTCTTCTCCGGTTTCCCTGCAAATCTCCTAGCAAATGTTGGATGGACTGGCTGGCTCCAATTTCATTTCTCACTGGTAGTTTCCTGAGAAGGAACTCTGTGGTGGAACAAGTCCCACCCTGCTTCCTGCCTCCATCCCCCCTGCACCCTCTTCCCTAGAAGTGCTGAAACCAAGTCTTAATTCCCTTGGAGAAAGGGAATAGTCACAGAGATAAACCAGCTTGAAAATGGTCTATCTTTGGGAAATTCATCAAGCATAAAGCTGCATTGGCTTTGTGGTACAGTGCTTTGCACACAGTAAGCACTCAATAAATAAGATTGAATGAGTGGTACCTGCCCTCTCATTATGTCTGAATTACTTGATCTGGTTGCATCAATTAAGGACCGAGTCAGGATGGTCAACAGCACTGCTGGCTTCAGTGGTGTCCATGCTTTTAGCCAACACCACTTGTACATGGATCCATCAATTGTACTTATTCCATTAGGTGTGGTACCTCAAATTAAATCTACCACCAGGTGTATGCATGAATTAATGGTATTTATTGAGTGCTTACTATGGGCAGAGCACTGTACTCAGAACCGTGGAGAGTTCAATACAATAATGTTGGTAAGCAAGATCCCTGCCCACAAGGATTTTACAAATTAGCAGGGGAGACGGACATTGAAATAAATTATAAATAGGAGAAATAGAAGATTCTAAAAATACATACAAAAGTGCTGTGAGGCTAGAGGTGAGTTGAAAAGCAAAATGCTAAGAAGGTACGGAAAGGGAGGCAAATTTGGGTAGGGAGAACTTTAATCAGGGAAAGACTCATAAAGATACCCTTACACTTGGAGATAGGGAAGGAATTAAAAAGTTCCTCCTGAATGAAACTTTCTATTTAGCAAGATAAACAAATGGTGTGAAGACAGAAATCATATATTTAGAGAGAGGAACCTAATTCAGTTAGAGTAATCATAGATCCAAGAAAATGCCCTATTACCTTGCTTGCCTTCTCCAAGTAAAAGCTCGTTGTCACAGGAAGCCAGTCATCCAAATTGCCCTCTCTCAAAAAGGGAAATTAATCTGTGATGGGTGTCAATCATTTGAATGGTTGTTCACCCTACCCAATTAGAAGAGGGGAGTGAGTGAGTAGACAGGAAGAAGGAGGGCAGAAAGGGTTTCATTTAGGAAGGGAGATTGCTGTTAGTGGATAAGTGGAGAAAAGGTTTTGAAATTTAATTTTTTTTGTATGTGTGGATGATACTAGAGACTAATGCCTACCCTTGAGGAGCTTGTGGACTTTCCAGTATGATTTCAAGTTGATGAGCACCAGGATTTCTTTCAGAAATGTAAAAAGGGGTCTTGGAGCAAGTAGGGGTGGGGGATGAACTCTTTGGAGGTGTGTTAATTGGGTTTTGGAGGTTTAAATTGGATTTCTTTTGTCTTATAAGATCTAGAATCATCTACACTTTGTGAACTACCTGTGAAATTGTTTCATATGAACCAGACAATATAAGTAAATCAGGGAGGAGAGTGGCAGCCTGGGTTGATCACTCAAGCTGTTCCACATACAGAGGACAGGAGGAGGAGAAGCTTCATCTGTGTATTCATCTACGAATGAGTTTATGTTGAATTGACTAAGAGCTTATTCAGAGCTAGATAAAATGGGATTATGTTGAATAGTGAATAGAAAATTTTAAATGATGAACTTTCAGCTGTAAATCTAGACATTTGAACCTCAACTGAGGAAAACAAATAAAAAACCAGTTAATTAAGAAATGCCAGTCTCAGTTCATGACTTGTACTGGAAATTCAGGCATCAGTATAACTGTTTAGCTGACAGTGCCTTTCAGTCTTTTCAACATACCCCCAGATCAGTTGGTTTCTACCTTAAATCACCAAGAAACTGTGAGATGACAAAGGTTCTGTCAAGTTGCTTGTGCTGAGCATATGGGGAAGAAAAAAACTGTTAGGAAGAGCTCTTATATTTACAGTAAATAGTGCCTCTCTCTGCTCTTGCCTCTGAATGGAATGGCTAAACAACAGAAGAGGCATCACCCTCCAAAAACAAACCATTCTAGTGCCAACTTGGTAGCAGATAACAGATAAGATCAAGTGAGAACAAGTGATATATTTCCAGGATCAATTAAGAGATTCAACCAAGTCTGAAGCCATGTCCAAGGACACACTTTTTTTTTCTGGGACGAAGGTTGACTTCAGTATCTTAAAAATAGTTTAATTGATGGAAATACATTGCTACAAAAATCAACATTGCCTGTCCTTCCTTGGTTGTTTTGAAAAGGAGCCTGAAACACATTGTCTGGAAACTAGTGACGTTAGTAAAATTTTTCTTCCCCAGCTGGCTCGATTTTTTCTCTCAATCTTCCCTAATCCTCCTTTTGTCACCTTTCACTCTTTTCCCTGGTTCCACCCCTCAATGTCAGGTTTTAGCTTTCAGCCTTAGTTTCATCAAACTGAGTCTCAAACAGGCCATTCTGTCCAGCAGTGCAGAGCAAGCAGACCAGGTGCATGGCAGTCAAGCTTGCAACTTGAGGGCTTTTTCTTGCCAGAGTTCACAGTTTAGCAATGTTGACTGCAGCTCTAACTTCCTCTGCAATGTTATGGTTGTAATTATTTGGTGTTGTTCTGGGAGTTAATTGCTAGGAAACAAAATTAAGGGAGCATGTCTGATTCCTTCTCTCCTCTGAGACTACTGAAAAAAGAATGGAAAAGAGAAGAGTCTAAGTATCAATCCAGCATGGGCTATTTCTCTTGACATTCTGTCTCTTTGAAGGAGTTTTTCATTCAGTCAAGTCATAAAGAGGTCAGAAGATTTTAAATTACTACCCCAGATGTGTATTACATCTTCGGAAACCAAGCTCTCAACAACTGGGAATTACGGGGTTGAAAATCCAGCTCAAGGCCCTGTCCATCATGAGATCTTCCTATAAAGTTTGGAGGTTGCATGATATAAATGCAGCCGCTGGAGGTGACCTGCTAGAAAATAGCAGTGTTGTTAGGGAGTTGCTTTATAACCAGGGTATATTAAATCACTCAAAGGGATGAGGCAGAACGGTCTGGGGACACATTACTAGATCTACATTGCTGCGGTGTCCTTTCTGCCCAGCTGTTAATCCGAGAAGGAAGAGAGTGTGCAATAAAGGCAGGTGAGGTGTTGGGATTCACTCTAAAATTATGAGGCTTGTACTTCTTGGATGGGTGACCTGGATTACAGCACAAGGTATGGGAGGGTAATTACTTGCCTTTATTCCACTGTTAGGTAGTCTTCGCCATCTCCTGAACTTTATTTGGGCTAACAAAAAGTATAAACAATTGTAGAATCATTATGACCCTTTCTTGTCAAGGCCACCCTTCATTTCTCTAACTGCCATATCCCCAAACCAGTTTTTTTTTTTCCTTATCCTGTTTTAGATCATACCTCAAACTGACAGGTCCAACTACTTCTACTCTAATTTGACTCAAGCCAAAAATAGGCTGTATGCTCCCAGCTACTCGTTGTTATGGTCTAGTCATTATTGGTTTTCTGACCTCTGTTTTGTCCCTTCACAGCAGATTGAAGTATGTATTGACGTGAAGAGAGACAGAAAGCTGGGAGCTCAGAGAGGAGGCAGATGCAGTAGTCCAGGTGAGAAGTGCTTGGATGAACATAGTAGCAGTTTGGAGGGGGAGGAAAGGGTGGATTTTAGTGATGTAGTGAAGGTAGAACCGTCAGAATTGGGTGACATCATATATGTGGGCAGAATGAGAGTGATAACTCAAGGATAGTGCCAAGGACAACCCGCCACTTGTCAGCTGTGTGAGTTTGGTCAAGTCATTTAACTTCTCTGTACCTGTTACCTCATCTGTAAAATGGGGATTAAGACTGTCGGCCCCGCCTGGGACAACGTGATAACCTTGTATCTCCCCCAGTGCTTAGAACAGTGCTTGGCACATAGTAAATGCTTAACAAATATCATCATCATTATTATTATAGGAGGTTAGTGGTGCTATCTACAGTAATAGGAAAGATGGGGGAGGACAGGGTGGGAAGATAAGGAGATCAGCTTTGGACATGTTTATTTTCAGGAGTTGGTGGGATATCCAAGTAGATGTGTCTTGAAGGCAGGAGAAAATACAAGATTGCAGGGAAGGAGAGAGGTCAGAGCTGGAGATGTAAATTTAGGAATGATTTGCAGAGAGTTGGTAACCAAAGCCATGGGAGTGAATGGGTTCTCCAAGGGAGTGGATGTAGAGGGAGAATAGAAGGGGACCTAGAATTGAGCCTTGAGGGACTCCCATTGTCAGAGGGTGGGAGGCAGAGGAGGAGCCTGCCAAAAAGCCTGAGGAAGAGTGGTCAAAGAGATAAGAGGAGGACCAAGAGAGTACAGTGTCAGTGAATCTAAGGTTGGGTAAAGTTTCAAGAAGTAGGTGGTGGTCTACAGTGTCAAAGGCTCCTGAGAGGTCTAGGAGGATTAGGATGGTGTAGAGGTAATCAGATCTGGTGAAAAGAAGGTCATTGGTTATCTCAGCAATGTCTGTTTCTCTGAAGTGAAGGAGAGGAAGCCTAATTGGAGGGGATCTAGGAGAGAATTGGAGAAGACGAAGTAGAGACAGTGGATTTAAACAACTCTCTTAAGAAGTTTGGAGAAGAAAGGTGGGAGGGAGATAAGGCGATAACTGGAGGAAGCCATGGGGTCAAAGGAGGGTTGGTTTTTTTTTAGGATAAGGGATGCATAAGCACGTTTGAAAGCAGTGGGGACGAAGCCAGTGGAAAGTGAACAGTTGAGGACGGCAGTCAAGAAGCAAAGAAGGAAGGGTGCGTGTGTTTTATAAAGGTAGGAAGGTTAGGGGTGAGAAGCACAGGTGGAAGGAATAGATTTGGGGAGGAGGTGAGAAATTTCATCTTGAGTTACTGCAGGGAATATAGGGGGAGTTGAAAAGGGTGGAGATATGGGGATGGGAGATGAACGAGGGAAATTTTAGGGAGACATGCCTGATGGTTTGTTTCAGTTATCCTGGTATGATCTATGTTACAGATCTTCATGGTCAGGAGTCCCTTTTTTAAATTTTTTTTCCTCACCCTGTGTTTTGTATCCTATGAAGGTAATTTCTAGCTTCATCCTATATTTGTCTTGAAGACAATCTCCAGTTATTAAATCAGTTCATATCCTTCTATCTTGTCTCTTGGGCTCACAATCTATTAACTCCTTCATCCCTCCCCCCCCCAACATCCTTCTCTTTAGTATGGACTGTTGACATTCTAGAAGTTCCTCTACTTTGCCCAGTGCTCTCAGTCTGACTCTGACTGGAACTTGATTTGTTCTAAGATTTGAGCTGATGAGGAGCCAGGCAGATAGAGGCTTAGAGCAGCTCAGCCTGCTCTGCTCTGATTTTCGCCCCTGTCCAATTGCACGGTCACCTGTGTTGCCTACCCCTTGTGACCATCTTGGTTGGTATGACCAGTGAGGCTTTGGCCAGACCAACTCCATTTTTATAACAAGCCACCACTTGCTCTAACAAACATACTATGTATCTTCCAGTGCCAACCTAAGAATAGGGGTGGGAGGGCTCACGTCTGAAAACCCAAAGATCACTGATGCAGGAGGGCTGGTATTGAGCGATAAGATTAAAAACCCCCAAAGTTGCCGAAGTGGAGAATTCCAATAGGTCTTGCAACATGATCCTCACAAATATAACCACAGAGGAGGAAGATCAGCAAGTAGCAGGGTATATCTGGGGAGGGGTCTCAAACTCTCACAATATGTTGGAACTCTGTCACACCGACACGGCAAGTTGCCTCTGCTCATTCATTCATTCATTCATTCATTCAATCATATTTATTGAGCACTTACTATGTTCAGAGCACTGTACTAAGCGCTTGGAATGTACAATTCGGCAACAGATAGAGACAATCCCTGCCCAACAATGGGCTCACAGTCAGAGTAGGGGATGCCCACTCTGACCGATCTGGTGTAGCTGCAGCTGAATGCCCGAACCAACGACTCTTGGAACTGGGAAGGGTGAGTCTCCCCAATTTCAGACCTGGTATAAATGGGTAATGGACTCTGTGGCTTGAAACAAGTGGATATTTGACTTCTTAGATTGAGATAACCTTGGAGGCTGAGTCTGCCTCCCCAATTAAGGAGCACGTACAAGTGGGTAACGGAGCTGTTGGCTTGAGATAACCCTGGAGTCTGAGACTGCGTCCTCGATTAAGGAGTAGGTATAAGTGGGTAATGGCCCCCTTCGCTTGAGTTAACCCTAGAGGCCGAGACTGCCTCCCTATAGGCCACACCAGCAATCAAGGATTAGGGATCATCCTGGCCAGTGTACTTGCTGGTTATTAGCATAGCAGTAGCCTTGTTTGTGAGTAACACATAAGTACATTCCTCCTTATTGGGAAGCATTTGCGGGGGCAGAGCTAGGGTATTTGTCATGTGTGAGTGATAAATGTGTATTCTTCCCGAAAAAGAAGTTCAATTGGCCATGTGGAATAAACTTTTCCAGGATCGGCCTTTCTGACTCTGGTCTTTCACTTTCATCAGGCCGATTCTCGAACCCGTCCCCACATGGCGGGTTACAACTGGCACACTGAAATACTTTTTACTGGCCATTTCATGTTGCTTGGCTATAGAAGCTTGCAGACAGTATCTTAAAATTTTAGCACATTTATACCTCTTCTCTGGCTAAGCTAGGGATTTCTAGATAGTATAGGGCCTGTAAGGACAGGAAAAGCAGGGTTCATATGTGTGTATACACACCGAAAGCTAAGCTTTGTACTCTTGCCATAAAAGGCTCTGCTTTGTGTTCTTTGCTGTTTGAACTAATGCACCCTTGAAGGGAAATCTATCTTTCATTAGAGGAGCGAGAAATCGCCATCTCTCTAGTCAAGGGTGTCATTTTTCATCTCTAAACATTTTGAAGTTGGCCTCAATCCTTCTCGACAAGGACATCAGGACAGAGATCTGACATTCTGTGATTTGGTGCTGAAGCGCCGCTTATCCAAAGACAGATTTAACCCTGTGGACTGTTGCAACTGATCGAGAAGAGAGAACTCTGTCAGCAAAAGAGCCCTGCACCGGGAATATCAGGGATATCTCTGTCAGTGACCTATACTCACTTGCATGTCTGAATAAAATCGACTGTAGTTCAGCCCACTGTATAAAGATCTGTGTGTACTCATCAAGATCAGCACCTCAAAAACCTTGGAATCAATACTATTGAATACTTTTGGGTGCAGCACACTGTACTAAGCACATAGGAGAGTACAATTGAATTAGCAGACATGATCCCTGGCCTCAAGGTGCTTAAGATCGAGTAGGGAAGATAGACATTACATAAATTATACATAGGAAGGATTAGCCTGCCATGACTAAGTGTTCCTCCCATACCTTTAGGCACCCCTGCTGCTGGGCCAAAGGTGATGAGACCCTCAGCATTCTTTGAGTAAACCTTTGGATCTCTCCAGTAGGAGCGGCAGAATGGCCTGATGGGTGGTGATAAAGAGGAGATTCTCCTATCTCCTAGAAAAGGCATTCATCTGGGGTTCATGTAAGTTTCTATCCCACATTCCTTTTCACCACTTAGGCCTCAGGTAGGTGGGAGACGGATTTCAGGAGAAGATCAGGAGGTCATAGTGGACAATCAGTTGTATAAGAATTTAGAGTAAGAATTTAGTTAGGGTTCCTAGAATAAATAACTTCCCTTTCCACCACTGAATTATTTTTGAAATATCACACTTGAAAGCTGCTACCAAAAGTCTTTGGGTTGATACTATCCGGACAAGTGATGAATCTGCAAGAGTTAGAACATCCCAATGATGACAGGAAATACTGGATGTGAGATCAAGCAGAGGCTTGTAAAGAATTTAAGCTTAACAATAAACAAGATATTTGATAAAAAAATCTGCAGAGTGTCCTTAGTTGAAGCACCTGCAACTTTTTAAAGTCCTGCTTATCTATGCATATGTGTGACTGAAAAAGATATTATAATACCAATGGTCCTGTTTGTGCAAATGCAAAAATGGTCCATTTGTTGGGCAGTCATGTTTGTTCTTTGCAACACCTTCAGTTGTTTTCAATCTTGACTCTGTCTCAAGATCCTCTTGGAGTTTCTGCCCCTTTTCTGATTGCAGTTACACCTTGCTTGTCTTTCTGACTCAACACTCTCCCTGCTTTCAGCTATAATGACAGTAGCTAAACCTAGCCATATACTATTTCCTTCAATTCCCTTTTCCCACACATATCTATTTGGGATGTCCTGTTGTCTATTCTTTATGAGTGTCTCCCCAAGTAGACTCCTATTCCTGGCAGCTGTATCCTTGGAAATTCTAATACTACTTTTTTTTTAAAAAAAATCACTGATATCTCTGATATCACTGAAGCTAACTCTCTTCAATCCAACAGAGTTTGATGAGATACTTGAGGGGCCAGGACCAGGCCTGCTCTTGCCCTGAGTTTAGCTTGTCCGCTGGGCCAGAAGGGAATTAGATGGGAATAAAGAGCATTTGCTAATCTCACTCATTTTTTTGATCCTCCTTTTGGTTCAGATTTTGTGGGATTTATATCTGGTCAAGGCCCTCCTTAGGCTTTTGGCTACAGTGTCCCACTCCCACCCTGACTAAGGAGGAAAAGAGTGTGAACTGATCACAAGATCCATCATTCACAAATAAGGATGAGGCCAATGCTAATATACCCACTGCGTCTTTCTGTGGCCCGCCAAGCTCTGGATCATTATGCAAATACAAGGACTCTTTGGCGAGGTGTTGCATTGCAAATCTCCCAGGGAACACAACAGGTCTCACCCAGCTTGAATATCCAATATTTGAGCAAATCGAAGAGCGAGCACAGGAACAGTGAGGACCAACACTATGACATTAAACCTTTTTGGACTCCGGTCCAAGATGCATGGAGAAGCTGACTGGATCATGGACTGAGTCTACAAGGAGTCTTAATAGGGTCTGCAGTCCAAATTTGACTCTGCATCCTCCTACTCACACTCCTTCACATTCAGGGAGGAAGCCTGGGGGATCTTAGGGAAGCTTGGGATGAGTAGGGATGTTATGGGCAGCTCAGCAATCAATCAATGGTATTCACTGAGCACTTACTATGTGAAGAGAACTGTACTAAACACTGGGGAGAGTACAGTGTGAAACAATTAGCAGAAACGTTCATTCATTCAATAGTATTTATTGAGTGCTTACTATGTGCAGAGCACTGTACTAAGTGCTTGGAATATACAATTCGGCAACAGATAGAGACAATTGCTGCCCAGTGATGGGCTTACAGTCTAATCACTGCCCATCACGAGCTTACAGTCTAGAGCAGGAGACAAACAATATAAATAAGTAATGTATAAAATATAATTTGATGATATGTGCATAAGTGTTGCAGAGTTGGGGGTGGGGTGAATATCAAGTGTCCAAAGATATCAGATCCAAGTGCATAGACAACACAGAAGGAGGAGTGAGCCAGGAAAAAGAGGGCTTAGTCAGGGAAGGCCTCTTGGAGGTGTGACTTTAGATGTGACTGTGAAGGTAGAAATGGGGAAATGGTGAGGGGCTAGGGTGGGAGTGGGGTGGTGCAGGAGTGGCATAGGAACAGTGGCCTGGCCTGCCAGTCTATGATCTTTTCCAGGAGGAGATGATCTTTAATCCAGAGGCAGAGTTAGGAAGACCTGACCAAAGCCAAGAGGAAAGATTCAAAAGAGGGAAACAGAGAGAAGTGAGAGGGAAACTCAAGACTTGATTCCCTTACCCTGGCAGATGTCTGAGGCTTAATCCTAGGGAGTCTTGATGCCTCACTGATCCTTCATGTGTTGCATCTTCTCATTATAGAAGCAGCATGGACTAGTGGATAGAGCATGAGCCTGGGAGTCAGAAGGTATGGGTTCTAATATCGGCTCCATCACTTGTCTGTTGTGTGACCTTGTGCATGCATGTCACTTATCTGGGCCTGAGTTTCCTCATCTGTAAAATGAGGATTGAGACTCTGATCCTCATGTGAGACAGGGACTGTGTCCAACACAATTTGCTTGTATCCACACCAGCACTTAGTACACTGCTTGGCATATAGTAAGCATTTAACGAATACCATTATTATTACTAGAGGAGTAGCATGGCGTAGTGGGAACGACATGGGTCTGGAAGTCAGAGATCGTGGCTCAGTGGAAAGAGCCCGGGCTTGGGAGTCAGAGGTCATGGGTTCGAATCCCGGCTCCGCCACTTGTCAGCTGTATGACTATGGGCAAGTCATTTAACTTCTCTGGGCCTCAGTTCCCTCATCTGTAAAATGGGAATTAACTGTGAGCTTCACGTGGGACAACTTGATTACCCTGTATCTACCTCAGCGCTTAGAACAGTGCCCTGCACATAGTAAGTGCTTAACAAATACTAGCATTATTGTTATTATCCTAATCCTGCCTCCACCACGTGTCTGCTGGGTGGCCTTGGGCAAACCACTTTTCTTCTCTTTACCTCAGTTACCTCATTTGTAAAGTGAGGATGAAGACTGTGACCAACTCGATTTGCTTGTATCCACCCCAGTGCTTAGTATAGTGCCTGGCACAAAGTAAGTGCTTAAAAAATACCAGTATTAATATTAACTCTTCCATTGCTGGTCTGGCTTATTTACAGATGGGGAAGCTCTTCTCCATCATGGTTACGTGAACTGGCTGAAGCTCACAGCAAATTAGCAACCTTGTCAAGATTCAAACCCACTTGTTCTCACAGGTCTGGGCTCTATTGAGAAGCAGTGTCACTCAGTGGAACGACCCCAGGCTTGGGAGTCAGAGGTCATGGGTTCGAATGCCGACTATGCCACTTAGCTGAGTGACTGTGGACAAGTCACTTTACTTCTCTGTGCCTCAGTTACCTCATTTGTAAAATGGGGATGAAGACTGAGAGCCTCATGTGGGACAACCTGATCACCCTGTATCTACCCCAGTGCTTAGAACAGTGCTCGTCACATAGTAAGCACTTAACAAATACCAATATTATTATTTATTATTATTGGACCTTGCTGTCCATCTTCAGATATGATGTTGCATGCTCAAGTCTGTTCTAGATTAAAAAGGCCCTCTTTCAGTCCTAGAGTTTCTTCCCTCATTACCTCATCTCTCATCCCTGTAGCTCTGATGTACTGTTATCACTCTTCCTCCCATCTGTTTTATATTTGTCTTTTCTCCTTGCTTGGTTGTAAATTCCTTGGGGGCAGGCTTTGTGTATACTAATTTTATTATCCTTTTCCAGGATTTGGTACAGTGCTCCTACACAAAAGGAATTCAATAAATGGTATTTATGGATGCTCTGCCTCCATTCTTACACAAGCACCAATTGCCTTCATTTCATTCCTATCAATTATCTTCTCACTCAACTATAGTCAGGCTTTCCACCACTTGACTCCTCTGAGGCTGTGGTTCCTAAGGTCACCTATGATCTCCTTAAAGCCAAACCTAAGCAATTATAGACCATCCTGATTGTTCTTATACAGCAACTTCCTCTGACACTGTGGATCCTCTCCTTGAAACACTATCAGATAATAATAATTATAACTGTGGTATTTGTTAAGTGCTTAATATGTGCCAAGCACTGTTCTAAGCTCTGGAGTAGATACAGGGTAATTAGGTTGTGCCACAAGAGGCTCACAATCTTAATCCCCATTTTATAGATGAGGTAATTGAGGCACAGAGAAGTTAAGTGACTGGCCCAAAGTCACACAGCTGACAAGTGGCAGAGCCGGGATTAGAACCCACGACCTCTGGCTCCCAAGCCCGGGCTTTTTCTATTAAACCACGCTGCTGTGGTTCTAACCTGGTTCTCTTTTAAAGGCTCAGTTTTGCTCACTGGCTCCTCTTCTGCCTCGCATCCTCTAATTGAAGGTGAATTTCAAGGCTCTGTGCTGAGCCTTGAGTTCTTCTGTTCTTTTTACTCTACACTCTCTCTGGGAGTGAGTTAGTGGCTTCACCTCTATCTAGATGACTCCTCTCTGTCATTCAACCCATATATTCAAGTCATCACTAAATCCTATCAGTTCTAAAATCCACCTCTTCCTCTCCACCCAAACTGCTACCATATTAATCCAAGCATTTATCCTATTCTACCCTGACTACTCTATCAGCCTCCTTGCTGACCTCCCAAACTCCTGTCTTGACCCAGGCCCTAGTCCACTCTGCTGCTTGGGTCAATTTCCTCCAAAACCTTCAGATCATGTTTCCCCACTCATCAAGAAACTCCAGTGGTTGACCATCCACCTCCGCATCAAACAAAAATTCCTCGCCATTGTCTCTAAAGCACTCAATCACCTTGCCCCCTCCTACCTTTCTTCACTACTCTCCTACTACAACCCAACCCACAATCTTCATTCCTCTAATGCTAACCTTCTTACTGTAACTTGATCTTGTTTGTCTCACTGCCAAGCTTCTTGCCCACATCCTGCCTCAGGTCTGGAATGTCCTCCCACCTAATATCAGACAGATAATTGCTCTCTCCCACTTAACAGCCTTATTGAAGGTGTAGCTCCTCCAAGAAGCCTTTCATGACTAAACCCTCCTCTCCCCTTCTCCTACTCCCTTCAGCATCACTCTGACTTTCTCCCTTCATTCATCCTCCCTCCCAGCCCCACAGCACATATGAATATATCTCTAATTTGTTTATTTGTGTATATTAATGTCTGTCTCCCGTCTAGTCTGTGAGCTCATCGTGGGCAGGGAATGTGTCTGTTGTTGTACTCTCCTGAGCACTTAGTAGTGCTTTGCACACAGTAAGCACTCAATAAATAAGAAGCAGCGTGGCTCACTGGAAAGAGCACGGGCTTTGGAGTCAGAGGTCATGGGTTCGAACCCCGGCTCTACCACTTGTCAGCTGTGTGACTTTGGGCAAGTCACTTAACTTCTCGGTGCCTCAGTTACCTCATCTGTAAAATGGGGATTAAGACTGTGAGCCCCACGTGGGACAACCTGATTCCCCTGTGTCTACCCCAGCGCTTAGAACAGTGCTCGGCACATAGTAGAAGCACATTGGAGAAGCAGCGTGGCTCACTGGAAAGAGCACGGGCTTTGGAGTCAGGGCTCATGAGTTCGAATCCCAGCTCTGCCACTTGTCGGCTGTGTGACTGTGGGCAAGTCACTTAACTTCTCCGTGCCTCAGTTCCCTCATCTGTAAAATGGGGATTAAGACTGTGAGTCCCACGTGGGACAACCTGATTCCCCTATGTCAACCCCAGCGCTTAGAACAGTGCTCGGCACATAGTAAGCGCTTAACAAATACCAACATTATTATTATTATTATAGTAAGCGCTTAACAAATACCAACATTATTATTAAATATGATCAAATGAATACCACATCGCCCCTTCTAGCCCTTACCTTTCAGTTCATCTCCTCTTGCCCCCAGGATATCTCCATTTGTATACCTAGCCAGCTCCTCACACTCAGTGTAATTCAAACAGAACTAATTATTTCCCAACTACTCACAAGCCCATGCTTCTTCCTGACTTTCCCATCTCAGTTAATAATAACACAATTATCCTACCTTATTATCATCCTAGACTAGACACTGTCTTTCAATGCTCACATTCTATCTACTGCCAAATTTTGCTTGTTCTTCCTATACTCCATCTCTCAGATCCTCCCTTTCCTCTTCATCTAAGATGCTACCACCATATTACAGGCTCTGGTCATGATCTGATTAGACCAGTCTCCTTGCTGGTTTCCATGTCTCCAGCCTCTCTCCTGCTGGGATCTACAAAGTCAATTAATTTATTATTATTTTATTTATTTATTAAGCACTCATTGTGTGCAAAGTACTGGAGAAGCAGCGAGGCTTAATGGAAAGACTGTGGGCTTGGCAGTCAGAGGTCATCGGTTCTAATCCCAGAGCTCCCACTTATCAGGTGTGTGACTTTGGGCCAGTCACTTAGCTTCTCTGTGCCTCAGCTACCTCATCTGTAAAATGGGGATGAAGACTATGAGCCCCATATGGGACAACCTGATCATTTTGTATCTACTTCAGCAATTCGAATAGTGCTTGGCACATAGGAAGCACTTTACAAATAACATTATTATTATTATTATTATGATTAATGAACTCAACACATGGGAAACTACAATATACCAGAGTTCTTAGTCACATTCCCTACCGATGATGAGTTTACAGTTTAGTCTATGATCTGCTGCACAGATCATCTTCCTGAAGCATTCTCCATTAATCTATTCCTCCTAATCTACATTGGCTCCCTGTGTCTCCACCATTACTTTTTTTTAATGGTACCTGTTAAGCACTTACTATGTGCCAGGAACTGTAATAACAATAATAATGATATTTGTTAAGAGCTTATTATGTGCCAAGCACTGTTCTAAACTCCAGGGTAGATCCTTGTGGTTATCAGGTTGTCCCACATGGGATTCACAGTCTTAGTCCCCATTTTCCAGATGACTTAAGTGGTGGATCCAGGATTCAAACTCATGACTAAATTCTGGGAATGGACTTAAGCCAATCAAATTGGATACAGTTTCTGTCCTGTGTGGGGCTCACGGTCTTAATCCCCATTTTACAGATGAGGTAACTGAGGCACAGAGAAGTTAAATGACTTGCCCAAGGTCACACAGCTGATGGCAGAGCCAAGATTAAAATCCAGGTCCTTCTGACTCCAGACTCATGCTCTATCCACAAAGCAACACTGCTTCTCTATGTCAAACAAATCTCATGATCAACTCTAAGACTCTAAACCTACTTATTACAGTTTAAATATCTGTTGTCCTCACCTACTATTCCCCAAAACTCACCCTTTTTAGACTTCTAACCTTGGAAGTAACAAGAGAAGAGCCCAGCCTGGCTGAATATTCTTCATTTCCTTTTGATTCAGATTCACTGTATGGATAGTTCTTAGCTCTGAAAGCTAGGGAGGGCTATGGGAAGATGAAAAATATAGGTAAGTGGTGGATATTTGTGGCAGAGCTGACAAATATATAATAATGAGGATAGATAAGGTGGTCTGCCACTTGGTTCTTCCAGTTGTCCTCAGGACTACTGCCTGAGGACATAGACTGGCCAGAATCAGCACTGGTCTCACCCAGAATGGTCCTGCTTCTGTCTTCTGTTCTTATGGTCATGGGTTCGAATCCCCGCTCTGTCACTTGTCAGCTGTGTGACTGTGGGCAAGTCACTTAACTTCTCTGTGCCTCAGTTCCCTCATCTGTAAAATGGGGATTAAGACTGTGAGCCTCACGTGGGACAACCTGACTACCCTGTATCTTTCCCAGCGTTTAGAACAGTGATCTGCACATAGTAAGTGCTTAACAAATACCAACATTATTATTATTATTATGTTGAGTATCATTCACAGTCACATATTTTCAGGTACTGTGCATTTCTCCCTCCTCTCCCACTTTATTAATCAATCAATTAATCAATCATATTTATTGAGCATTCACTTTGTGCAGAACACTGCACTAAGCACTTGGAAGAGTTCGCTATAACGGAGTTGTAGACACGTTCCCTCATCACAGTGAATTTACAGTCTAGAGGGGGCGACAAAGGATGTTTATCCCTCTGGTGGGACAGACCTGGTTGAGCTGGCTATCCCGCATACATTAACAGACAAATCTTAGCTTTATCTGTAGGAGGAGTACTCAAATTACATATATGTACAAAAGTGCTGTGGAGCTGAGGGAGACGTTTAGAAAAGACTGCAAACCCAAATGCAAAGGTGATGCAGAGGGGAGTGGGAGAAGAGGAAATGAGGGCCTACTTAGGGAAGGCCTCTTGGAGAAGATGTGCCTTCAATACGGTTTTGAAAGTGAGGAGAGTGATGGTCTGTCGGATATGAAGAGGGAGGGAGTTCCAGGCCTTAGGCAGGTTATGGATGACAGGTCAGCTTGGAGATAGGGAGATCAAGGTACAGTTATTAGGTTGGCATTAACCAAGTGAAATATGTGGGCTGGGTTGTAGTAGGAAATCAGATATTTCTCACTAATCAACTATAGAAGTGAGTTGAAAAGGAAAGGAGGGATGGGGAAGGAGGGATGGGAATGAAAATGGAGGATGTCAAATGATCCTGTATAATTGACCAGGTCCTTTTACAAAGTAAGTTCAGTACCAAAGTTCTGTCCCTTTTTTTTTTTTTCAGAAGTTTTTAGGTAGGTGGAGGCTAATTTTCATCCTTGTATGGAAGAATAGTTAAATATTTTCAGGTTAATTCAAGAATTCCTCACACACAGAGGGGACACATATCATAGCCTGAATGAGTTAAATCATTAGGTCACATTTTATTTAAAAATATTCAGGTGTTCTTGTTAGAGTTCCCATGATAGGGATCAACTGAATTCTGGGAAACCATGTCGAGAAGGCAAGCAGTTTACCTAAATCTACTACTAGCTGAAAATGGCAGTGTCTTTTATTGACAGCAAAAACAATAATAGCCAATAGAGTTCACTCAGGGCATGGGGAAATATCTACCTTTAATAATAATAATGTTGGTATTTGTTAAGCGGTAACTATGTGCAGAGCACTGTTCTAAGCTCTGGGGTAGATACAAGTTTAGCAGTTTGTCCCATGTGAGGCTTACAGTCTTCATCCCCATTTTACAGATGAGGTAACTGAGGCCCAGAGAAGTTAAGTAACTTTCCCACAGTCACACAGCTGATAAGTGGTGGAGCCAGGATTCGAACCCATGACTTCTGACTCCTAAGCCTGGGCTCTTTCCACTGAGCAACACTACTTTTCTATAATTTTTATATTTTATAATTTTTAAATTTTATAATTTTATAATTCAAAGGTTGAAGACCTGAAATCCCGGAAGGCTTTCAGCCATGCAGAGCAAGTGTTTGGGAATTCAAATCAGTTATTTTCAAATAAGTAAAACATCAGGGCTTCAAGTTCTATCCCTTTTGTAGCATCAGCTAAGATTAATTTGTTACACAGGATAATCATCTCAACCAGTTCTGTCCCACTGGAGGGATAAATGTCCTTTGATTTGTAGGATTATTCAAAATGTCAATTGGTTCAGCCTCTTCACTCTTAGTGTTAGTTTTCCTGGAATATTGGTAGAGTTTTTGTTAAGGATAGGGCTGTAGGTAGCTTAATCTATTATAGCAACTATTGGTTCTGGATCAATAAGAGCCAACTTGAAAAATTAGCACTACTTCTATATGCAATCACAATCCAATTTCTATCAAGACAGGGTGACCATGGGTCAGCTTTGTAAAGGATTTTTCTTTAAATGTATCTCTGTGGTCTTGACCCCCAAGAGGAAAAAAATGCACATGGATTGGCTGACTTAAATGCTGTCTTTATTACTTGGTTTAGATTATTGCAAGTGCTGGTTCCAAAGAACAGGGAAACCTGGGAAAAGCTATTCTTTTAATCTATGTCTCCCATCTGGTGCTTAATCTGTACTGGAGCTCTCTATACTCAGGAATTTATTTTAGGGTCCTGGCTCCTTGGGGTGACAATGGAGAGAGCCATAGCTGGGAGTCACTCCAGTCAGTTCAATGATGGAGGTTGCAGGTGTCAGACAGAAGATGTTTCAAGTGCTATTCCCTTTCATAATCATTGAAATAACTTCACCTCCATAATATCATGTAATAGGATATTGTTCATCTGCATCAACTTGAGAATTATTTTATCTGATGAATCAAGGTTCTGATAACGCTAAACAAAAAGAAGTTTAATCAAGAGCACTCCATTCAATGGCTTGTATAATTGCCTCTCATTTGAGTGTTAAAATGCTAGATGTGAAATAAACTATGTGGGTATTCAGAGTGGACAATTATCGATATTTGTTGATGTTTCTAAAGGAGGGTGAGGATTGGGAGTTGAATTATTTTCTAATTTACCTCCAGGAGTTGGGTACAAAAACCACCCAAGAAGCTGCATTTTTCAGAACCTCTTGTGTAAATTTGACTCTCTCAATTTCCCTCTTGAAAACAATGAAACCATTGCTACCTACAAATGTCTTTGTAACATTGAAGTGGAGGCAGCAGGGATACTAAGTCAAATCTGTGAAATTTTGGAGAAATAGAAACTCATTCTGCAGACAATTTTTGTGCAGTCACTGCAGATTACCAGCCTGGTATCTCTCACATCTCTGGCATCCTTCAGTTCAAAGTAATCATTTAGGGAGATGCCAAGAGACTTGATAGACAAGATGTAAAATAAGCTAGCATCTTCTGAAAATAAAACAGAAAGGACATCAGTTAAATTGAATACCCTAGGGCTAAGATTGGTTTCTTCTGACTTTGAGACAAGACCCAGTTTTTTAGACACACATGCTAGAGGTAGGTTCTAAAGAATAAACTATATCATCCTAGTCCAAAGTAAAAATAAATATGAGACATGACAGACTGTTTGAGATGCTTGAAGTTATGATTGGTTATTTTAACAATGAATTCATTTTGATAGACAATTGGATTTTCTTCTCCTTTTACCTTGGAGAAATATGGCATCCAGCTGGCATCAGCTTTAAAAAACTTTCCAGATGGATTCTGACTACACTCGGCCTATTTTAATAATGATGGGTGATGATGGTAAGAATTAAAATAAGGATTATTGTGATATTTGTTAAGGGTTTCCTATGTGTAAGCAGTAAACTAAGAACCTGGTAGATATATGATGATCAAGTCAGGCACAGTTCCTGTCCCATACAGGGCTTGGTGGGAGACTGACCCTTGAAACTAAAAATTCCAATTAATTTTTTTTTGAGTGCTTACTATATTTAGATCATTGTCCTAAATGCTTGGAAGAGGACAATATAGCAAGGTTGGTAGACATGTTCCCTGACACAACAAGCGTAAAGTCTAGAAGGGAATACAGACATTAATATAAACAAATTATTGATGCATACCTAAGTGCTGTGGGGCTGAAGGTGAAAATCCAAGTGCAAAGATGACACAGAAGGGAGTTGGAGAAAAGGAAATGAGAGCTTAGACGGGGAACACCTCTTGGAGGACATATGCTTTTAATAAGTCTTTGAAGGTGGGGAGAGTGATCGTCTGCCGGATATGAAGAAGGAGGGCATTCCGGGCCAGAGGTAGTACATGGGAGAGGGGTTGGCAGCAAGATAGGTGAGAATGAGGTGCAAACTCCAAATAAAAGAGCATTTTTTTTTCAAAAACTACCTCTTTTCTTTCCCTCCAGAAGTTTGTACTGAACCTGAAGTCAGGTAGAGAACAAATAGTTTTCCTGTTCAAAGATAAAAAGTTTCAAACTTATAGAAAAATTCAGATTCTCTATAGAAATGTACTTCCATTTGCTCAATCCTTGGAAGCTTTAAAGAGCTTGATAAGGACTTTTGATAATGTGTTAAGGAGTACCTTGCAGGGGATTTTCTACCTTATCAGAGGAGTGGAATGCCAGTGGATCTTTTCCATAAGATCAAGATAATTGCAGTTGTTATATACTTGCATATGTTCTGGTTCCTTACAGACAAACAGTGCAGCAGAGTCTTACAAAAGGCAGTTTGGAGACTCTGATGGCTAATCATTCAGAACAACAACAGAGCCAACAAGGGTATTTAAATATATCAGTTCATTTTGCTCATTTTTCTTCCTTCAGTAGTTTGGAATCACAAAGACTCAGAGACAATAAGAAGGGTTTTCTAAAGTGAACACCAGTCCAGCCATTTATAGGACATATAACAGGGAACCTGATAAGGTCATCAGAATACATTGCATATTTTTAAGATGGAAATGCTGTATTTAAGAAGATTTTTTGAAGATTTTTTCTTTTTCATTTTTCCTATGAAGGGACTTTCCCAGGAGCTCAAAAATGGATACGAAGAGACAGGATCAGAAAGTCATTTGCCATGATTTTAATTTTGGAGGCAGAATTCAAGTGAGAAGTCAAAAAGAAATGTTTTTTATACTGAAACTGGCTATCCAGTTCCTATGAAGAATGTGTTAAATGGTCAACTCAAATGGGAAAGAAGCATTATCATTTTTAATATTTATGCTGAACTTGTATCAAATGAATACATCACATTAACTTGGTTTAAAGAATGAACGCCCCAATCCTAGCCTCTGAGAATGAAATGTTGAAGGAATCATTCACCTGGGAAAAACTCTTTATTGGTTAAGGGCTGTCCATATGTGACAGGCTGTGGACTGATTCTTACAGCCCCTCAAGCATCCCTGCATACCACCTCAGTGCCTAGATACCCATGAGTTTAAAAGAAAACCTGCCTGCTGAAACTGCGGGGGGAGGTAGCTACCTGAGGGAGGGGAGAATGAACACTTTTGATCCAGTTTTAAGGATGGGAGAAACTGTTCTTTAGGAGGTTGCTACTTTGGTAACGAAGGATGCCATGGAAGAACAATCCTTTCTTTTTTCTTGGCTTTAGAATTTATTCTGATTAGAGTTCCTTGTAAATATGTCACTTTTTAATGCTGTTCATTTGAAAAGCATAAGTTAAAATGTCTTCACTATACAACAGAGGGCAATTAGGTTGTTCCTGTCCTGGGAAGGCTGTTGGTTTGATATCTGAGTTGATTAATATTTAATTCTTTATGTTGGGAGACTGATTTCAGAGGAGTCCCATTTGAATTCAATCCAATTAAGATATTGATCTCTGAGTCACGCAAGCAAGGTACAACACAAGAAGAAGAATCATTTTGGAGACATGCTGAAGCAAACCTCAAACAGTTGCTCTAAACTTTGCTCTGAACAGCGAGGAGGCAGCAGCAGAAGACAGCGCAGACGGGCATTTAACAATTAGAAATGGGACGACTCTCTTTTTGTAGATACTTCACAGAGATGGTGACCTAAGGAAGGAAAAAGGATAATGGCCCCTGCAGTGTGCGTAAATACAGAAGTGCAGTTGCAGGAAAACCTTGCATGGACTCACTGTGGAATAGGTTGGCTATAATCTATCCATCTCATCAGCTCTGGTTATGTGCACTCATTTAAAAATATGAATATCATTGTCAGTAGTGTCAAAGTCAATCCCAGTGACAAGCATTTACAACACTGCACTGAATTTCACATTGAACTGTTTGGACTCTTTTGAGGGAATGGAACACCCGTGGAACCTAGTGACGGGCAACATGGCTTTGTGGAAAGATTAAAGGCCTGGGAGTCAGAGGACTTGGGGTCTAATTCTAGCTCTGCCACTTGTCTACTGTGTGACCTTGGGGAAGTCACTTGATTTCTCTGTGCCTCAGTTTCTTTATCCATAAAACATGGCTCAGTGGAAAGAGCCTGGGCTTCGGAGTCAGAGGTCATGAGTTAGACTCCCGGCTCTGCCACTTGTCAGCTATGTGACTGTGGGCAAGTCACTTCACTTCTCTGTGCCTCAGTGGCCTCATCTGTAAAATGGGGATTAACTGTGAGCCTCACATGGGACACCCTGATTACCCTGTATCTCCCCCAATGCTTAGAACAGTGCTCTGCACATAGTAAGCACTTAACAAATACCAACATTATTATTAAAATGGGGATTAAATCCTACCCCTTCCTTCTTAGACTGCGAACGGTATGTGGGAGAGAGACTGTCCAACCTGATTATCTTGAATCTATTCCACCACTTAGTATGGTGCTTTGCACATAGTAAGTGATTTACAAGTACCACAAATATTATAATTATTAGTGCAACAACAAGAATTAGTGATATTTTCATTCTGTAACAACTGTAGTTCTTTCTATGCCAAGTTTTGGAAACCACCTATGCAGGTGTTTCTAGTTAATAAAAATCAGAATTGGTTCTCAGTATATATGCTCAGTCAATTATCTGAGGTTTCCAATAACACATGGCAAGGTATTCTCCCATTACCCTGAATAATTGAAAGTTGCTGCACATATGTCTTTCACTTGCCCTTAATCATTAAAGTGTCTATGCAGCTGATTTCTAGGAAATTAGTGTGGGATTTTTATAAACATTTTATGATATAAACAAACTGGAATATTGAAATCTCAAAATCGAGTTTAAAAACCTGGATTCCATAATCTCAAGAGGGATTCAAAGTTATAAAAATGCATTCTGAGCCCAGCTTTCTATCAGAAAGTAGAATTGACCTTTCTGTTTTGATTTATCATCTTCCTTGAATGCCAATTGCCAGTCTTTTTCCCTGAGTTTAATCATCTGAAGAGACCTTAAAAATGGAAAGGATTACAGCTAAGGAGATAGATGTCTTGGGAGTTGTGGTCAGCCAGTTGGCTCTCAACCAAATTCCTCTTCTCCAGTCTAAGATAGATAATGGGAAACTTTGCTTCACTTCCAAATTTACCCTTCACATGTATGGGATTCAATTTGAAACACCAGTTGTATTTACTCTAAATGTAAGGCCAAGATATTCAACTCCATTTTCTACTTTTGGGCCTACACCCATTGTGTTGATTCATTAGGCCTTTTGGCAAATTTTATGCTGAAAATTATTGCCTATTCACCCAGTGGCTTGGAATTTGCAGTAGGTTTAAGATCAGTTACCCATCAGTTCTCCATCCATGAATCTCTCCTTGGCCAGAGCAGTTCACATTATAATGGGAAAAGATTTATTTGGTGGGGGTGACTGAAGGCTCCAGACCAATAACAATAATTTAATTATTGATTTTTTTTGTCATCAGGTCTGAGGAAAGGCTGGGCCTAGTATAATGCAAGGCATCCAGTGGGTGTTTAAAAAAAGATTCCTAATGACCATGATAATGTAAATTCAAACAACCCAGTCAACAACTAATAAAGAGACACAAACTCAGAATCTGTCTAAACTTCAGAAAGGAGTTTAATCAATTAATGGCAGAGCAGGAGAAGCTGAGAAGCAAGGAAGGGGTAGTATTTTTATCCTTAGGAAGTGGAACTTGTCTATTTTAATTTATGTGATGTAAAATTCATCTTCCCTATCAGAGAATCTCTCCGATTCAGTGTAAATGTATTTATATAGTCAAGTTACTTATCTCTAATTTATTGAATACAGAATTCTGTGTAAATTTGGTAAAATGGATACCCAACACTGGATCAGGGAATCTGGTGTTGTAGTCAAAGTTGCTCCTATGACAAAAGTGGTTTCAGCTCATGTTTTGATTTAAATTGAGGTCTTCAGAAACCACTTGTCTTAAGTCCAAAAACTGCCTGCATCTAGTTTGTAAAAAAGGAATAACCAAGCTGCATCACTGAATGATCAAGGGCCAAATAGAATAGGTAACCTGTGACCCAGAAGGAAAAACTATGGAGATTTGCATTATCTCGAGTTCCTTTAGGCTGTTTTGGGTCTGCTGCATAGATGACCTTTTAGAGATCTCAGTGGATTGAATGCAACTCCACACTGTAAGTTTTTCACCAATGTCAAGAGATACTTCCTCAAAATATAAGCTTCTCTCTGGCCTTGGGTTGCTCTTAGCTCTAGTCTTACTCTCACAGGGAATAGTCTACAGGAAATAGTATGGGACAAGCACCTTCTTCCTGGCCCTTTGTCTCTGTTTTAGTTGTGATTTAGAAATAACCTAAAAATGACAAATATTCTCCATTGACATCTCAGATGCTATTGCTCTTCTGCCCCCAAATCCTCTTCCATTTTTTACCATTGGCACTAGGTTGCTGATTTCCCCTGTTAATGTTTCTAGTACTCCAGTCTTGTTCAACATAAAGAATTACACAGTAAATGGCAATCTTCGTCTGAAGGATGCCTGACATCCTTCCATTTATTGCTAAGCTTTGCTGAGGGGAAAAAAATAAATCAGTGTTTCCTAACAGAGAACTTTATCGGCTACCATAAATTCCCCTCCCCATAATTACTGAAAATGAAAGGATAATGTCATTTTTCTCCTGCCAACATTAAGGAATACTCAGACAGGTTGATTAAACCTGAGATAAAATAATAATTGTCTAGATGTGAAGAAGAAAGGGATAAGTGAAGACAGAGAAGCATGCTAATTGTTATATATTTTTCAGATAATATTGTACTGATGAAAAGCTCACAGTCCAAATTGGTTATTTGTATTCCCTCTGTAAACAATTAGTTATAGAAAGAGGAAAATCATAATAACATGGAAAATAATATGTTTTCTTATATGATTCCTTGTAGGTATTAATTGAGGATTAATTGTGGACTCTATTCCATCATAAAATATCCTATGGTTTCTTCTGAGCTCCCTTCTGCACCCATCTGGCTAATCCTTCAAAAAGCAAACCTGACCAATGAAAGTGAAATTCTTAAAACGTATAAAATGGTTCTTTCCTCCTGACTCTTCATATTCTATCATTGATTTTTTTTATTTCTTGCAGAATCAGAAATATCTTTATGGATATAAAAGAGATTTATTGGCCCATAGCATCTGCAGGAGAGGTTAGAAGAAATGCGTATGTTTAGACTTGAAATTGTACTTCAAATTAAGCATGCTGTCCTCACATGGGGTCAAATAACACCTTTTTACAAAAGGACTTGAACTCTTCATTGCCCCAGATCACAGTGATGAATCATAATTGTACATATTTAGCACTGACCTGACCCCAAGAGACATCTAAAAAAGTATATTGATGAGTGTGGGATTTAATACTTAAAAATAACTAAATGACTGTGGTAGCTGTGGATATCAAATATAGTACTGGGTCATGATTGAATTTTACCACTTATATTTTAATCTGCCAAAGCAGACTTAGTTTCTATCAGTAAATGAAACTTAATGGCAGTAATCTACAACATTTCCACCTGAGAAGCAGCATGGCTTAGTGGATTGAGCACTGAGCTGGGAGTCAGAAACACTTGGGTTCTAATCCCAGCTCCTCCACATGCCTGCTGTGTGACCTTAGGCGAGTCACTTAACTTCTCTGGGCCTCGGTTACCTCATCTGTAAAATAGAGATTAAGAGTGGGAGCCCCATGAGGGACAGGGACTGTTTCCAACCTGATTAGCTTGTATCTACCTCAGGGTTTAGAGCGGTATTTGGCACATAATAATGTTGGTATTTGTTAAGCGCTTACTATGTGCAGAGCACTGTTCTAAGTGCTGGGGTGGGTATAGAGGGTAATCAGGTTCTCCCACATGAGGCTCACAGTCTTACTCCCCATTTTACAGATGAGGTAACTGAGGCACAGAGAAGTGAAGTGACTTGCCCACAGTCACACAGTTGACAAATGGCAGATCTAGAATTCGAACCCATGACCGCTGACTCCCAAGCCCGTGCTCTTTCCACTGAGCCACACAGCTTTAGTAAGCATTTAACAAGTACCATAATTATAATTATTATTTGCATGTCCTCAAAGTGTTTTTACACCATTAAAAGGGAGAATTACCCATATTCAACCCTTTCTTTGCCTCTGTCTCTTAAAGGTGTCTTGCTCTTTCATTCTTTCTCTCTGTTTCTCATCCTTATTGTATGCCCCAAAAAGGAGATCCAGGGTGAAGTTGCAAAAATAACACTTGTAAAAATTTGAAGCCAAACTTTCATAAAGGACAATCAAGAGAAACAGTTGGTAGTTGACCAACAAGCCCAAGGAACAAGGGAGTCTCTATGTTTCCAAGTACTACTCTCTAGCTGTTCCTGGGCTGTGGGCAAGCCCACATTAACTGGAGATTCTTCCGCCTTTCCACCTCTATTACAATATTTCCTAAATGTTCACAACTCCCTTTCTATGAATTTCTCTAGAACTAAAGAAAATGACAAGTTTTGTATTCTGTGGTCAAACAGGAATGGCCTCACTTCATTCAAGAAATAGTATTTGAGTGCTTACTTTGTACTGGAACAGTACAAAATATTTAAGAGAGTACAACAGAGATGGTAGACATGATCTCTGTCCTCAAGGAGTTTATGGTATTCCAAACAACAGGAAATCCATGGAAGAGGTAGAGGGTTCTCTTGGTTTCTAATGGTAACCAACATATAAAATCTCATGGCTCAATCTGTTGGAAATAAACATGAGTTTGAGCCATTTCAACAGATTGCATTTGGATCTGTGACCTTTGGGTATTTGATATTTGCCCCACCCTCAGCCCCACGGTACTTATGTACACTTATATACATCATATGTTTTAAATCATTTATATTGACATCTGTCTCCCCCTCTAAACTGTATGCTCCTTGTATGCAGGGAACATGCATACCAACTCTGTTGTATCGTACTCTCCCAAACACTTAATGCAGTGCTCTGCACACAATGTGCGCTCAATAAATATAATAATATGGTATTTGTTAAGCGCTTACTATGTGCAGAGCACTGTTCTAAGCCCTGGGGTAAACACAGGGGAATCTGGTTGTCCCAGATGGGGCTCACAGTCTTAATCCCCATTTTACAGATGAGGGAACTGAGGCACAGAGAAGTGAAGTGACTTGCCCACAGTCACACAGCTGACAAGTGGCAGAGCTGGGATTCGAACTCATGAGCCCTGACTCCAAAGCCCGTGCTCTTTCCACTGTGCCACTCTGCTTCATATCATTGACGACGCATGATGGTGATGACGATGGTGACCATATCTCCCTTCTAGACTCTAAGCCTCCTCTAGACTGTAAGCTTATTCAGGGCAGGGAATGTGTCTACCAACTCTGTTCCTAAGTGCTTTGTACAGTGCTCTGCACACAGTGAATGCTCAATAAATATTGCTAATTTGCTTATTGATTGATTGATTCCTTAGGTAACAGGATCCAGCATTATTCCCTGTTCAGCAAATAAGTTCTTTTGGGTTTTCCTTATCTTTTACAGAAGAACTAATTCCACACTAAGCCCTCATCTCCCCTACTCCCTCTCCCTTCCTTATTACCCTTGCACTTGAATCTATACCCTTTAAGCACTTTACATTCACATCACTCTCAGTTCCACAACATTCATGTATCTATCCATAATTTATTTTAGTGTCTGTCTCCCCTTCTAGACTGTAAGCTCTTTGTGGGCAGGGAGCATGCATACCAAGTCAGTTATATTCTCCCAAAGACTCAGTATAGTGCTCTGCGCATACTAAGCACTCAATAAATGCCACTGATCGATTGAACTCGGTGGCAGGGTCAAAGTCAGCAGTCCAACCCTCTTACTCCTTGAAACACATTGACTGCCCATGGAGATTACTTCACTTGTTAATTGGAAATCCTCCTGAGGGGAAGGAATGCATGTAGAGGCGTGGTTCAGTGGAAAGAGCATGGGCTTTGGAGTCAGGGCTCATGAGTTCGAATCCCAGCTCTGCCACTTGTCGGCTGTGTGACTGTGGGCAAGTCACTTAACTTCTCTGTGCCTCAGTTCCCTCATCTGTAAAATGAGGATTAAGACTGTGAGCCCCACGTGGGACAACCTGATTCCCCTATGTCTACCCCAGCGCTTAGAACAGTGCTCGGCACATAGTAAGCGCTTAACAAATACCAACAAATAGAGGGAAAAAGTTCCAACTTAGAACTCGCTCCAGTGATGTTTGAAACAATGACATGTAGGTGGCTGGTTCCCAGCCTGTTGCTCCCTTTGCCAATCAATCAATCAAAAAAAAATCAATGGTATTGAGTAATTTCTAGGCGCACAGTACCATACAAAATATTTGGGACAGTTTGATAGAGTTGGTAAACAAGATCCTTATCCTTGAGGAGCATGCAATCCAATGGGAGAGATAGTCAAAAAAATTACAGGTATAGGAAGCAACGGAGTATAAGGTTATGTATATAAGTTGGCTCTGGGTGGGATGTTAAAATGCTTAGAGGTACAGACCCAAGTAGATAGGCAACTCAGAGAGGAGGGAGACTAGGTTTGAGAGACATGAGATTTGTCAGGCTAGCCAATGTAGAAAGGCTGTGGATTTCTGTTTTTCTTTATAGCAATGTCTTCTGCTCTAAAGGAGAATCTCAGGGGTTTCTTATTTCTGGAAACATTCTCAGGCTAGAGCCGTTCCCCCCCACCCCGGAAAAAATGTGTAACATAGGAAAACCCAACACTTATTTTTTGGGGGGAGGTGTAACTCCACAAAGCATACTTTAAAAATTAGTTACCTTTCTTAGGAATATAGCATGCTCTCATGGTCCATGGAATCTACCTCTAAATATGAACTCCACAAATAAGGAAATGGATAAAGGTGCTGACTTTTGGTTTGATAGACTATAATATTACTTTGTCATGAAAACATTCCAAATCATGATTTTATTTCACACAGGAAAAGGGTTATATGTTTTCAAGCTTGGCCTGAGGTCCAACCAAGGTGCTGAATATCCTACTTAGGGAGTCTGAGTGATGAAAGAGAAAATTTAAGAAGCCTCTCCCGAGCGGGGACATGCTCATAAATCAACTGTATAACCAGAAACAACCAAGGGTTTCTGACTGTGGTTAGTAAAAATGAATAGTTCTTCTGTAGCACTAAGAAGAGAAGAGTTTTAACCCTAGTAAAGGCTTTTATACCAAACTTTCTATTGAGTTCATGAGAACAGTAGCAGTCCCCAAATAAAAAAGCTTGTAAGATGCAATTGTTGCAATTTACATTCCTTCAAATAATCAGTAGTATTTATTCAGTGTCTACTCTGTGCAGAATACTTGGTGAAGTACATCAGAGTTATTAGAAATGACCGGCCTTCAAAGAGTTTGGACTCTAGTAGGAGAAAAACACACCAAAGTATATTACAGGGAATAAAAAGTAATAGAGTATTTACATATACAATAATAATAATTTTGGTATTCATTAAGCCCTCACTTTGTGCCAGGCACTGTTTTAAATGCTGGGGTGGATATAAGCAAATTGGGTTGGACACAGTCCCTGTTCCACGTGGGGCTAACAGTCTCAATCCCCATTTTACAGATGAGGTAACTGAGGCCCGGAAACTAAAGTGATTTGCCAACTGAGGCCCAGAAACTGAAGTGATTTGCCCAAGGTCACATAGCAGAGAGGTGGCAGAGCTGGAATTAGAGCCTATGACCTTTGGACTCCCAGGCTCCCATCCATTATATCATGCTGCTTCTCTGCTATGGTGTGTGTGTGGGGGGGAGGGGTTGTTTGTGCCTCAATTTTCTTGTGTAAAAATGGGAATTAGGTGCCTGGTCTCTCTCCCCCTTAGACTCTGGACTCAGTGTGTGATTGAGACTTGTTTAATTTGCTTATATTGTGTCTGCTTTGTTTGGCCCATAGTAAGCACTTGATAAATACATTTTTTATTAATTTTAATTTTGAGTCCCAAGTGTTTAGATGGGGCAGAAATTTCGATTTGGGGGTTACGGGTAGTTTAGAATCGACCAAAAACGTTCTACTCTGGAACATGTGATCTTAGAAGGGCTAGGAAAATGTGGAGATTTGTGGTCTGTTAGAAACAAAGGAGGAGGAAGGTTTGGGCTTGGGAAGAATGTGAGCAAGAGGGAGATGGAGGGACTGATGAAGTAATGAACAATGAGTATGTTTGTGGCCCTGGTTCTTCAAATGTTCAGTAGTGATATTTGGAAGCTCTCTAAGTGCCTGAGTAGGTTTATCTGAGGATACAGCACCTTGAGTAGGGAGGTTGCTTTACTGTGGTGCCTAACGTCCCCCAACTGGGTACCCCTCATGATTCAGTTCTGGGTCCCTCCCCTTTTATTCTCCATCCACACCCACTCCCTTGGAGTTCATCCACTCCTTTGGCTTCATCTAGCACCTCTATATGGTTGATTCCCAAATCTACATCTCCAGCCCTGATCTCTCTTCCTCTCTGCAGTCTTTCGTTTCCTCCCGCTATAAGACATCTTTACTTGGATGTCCTGCCATTACCTCAAATTTAACAGAACCCCTATCTTCCCACCCAAATCCTATCCTGTCTGCCCTGTGACTTTCCTATTACTGTAGACAGCACCACCATCCTTCCAGTCTTGCAGTCCACCACCTTGGTGCTATCCTTGACTTCTCTCATTCAACCCATATATTCAATCTATCACTAAATCCTGTTGGCTCAACTCACCCAACATCGCCAAAATCTGCGCTTTCCTCTCCATCCAAAATGTTACCACATTAATCCAAGCATTTGTCCTATCCTTCCATTAATACTGTGTCTGGATCCTTGCTGAACTCCATGCCTCCTGTCTCTCCCCAGTCCAGTCCATACTTTTCTGTTTCCCGGCTCATTTTTCTACATAAACATTCAGTCCATGTTTCCCCACTCCTCAAGAACCTCCAGTGGTTTCCCATTCACCACCGCATCCAACAGAAACTCCTTCCCATAAGTTTTAAAGCACTCAATCACCTTGACCCCCCTACTTCACTTAGCTACTCTCCTACTACAACCCAGCTCACACACTTCTTTCCTCTAATGCCATCCTACTCACTGTAACTCACTCTCATCTATCTTGTCATTGACCTCTCGCCCACATCATATCTCTGGCTCGTGGCTCAGTGGAACGAGCCTGGGCTTGGGAGTCAGAGGTCATGGGTTCGAATCCCAGCTCTGCCACTTGTCAGCAGTGTGTCTGTGGTCAAGTCACTTCACTTCTCTGTGCCTCAGCTACCTCATCTGTCAAATAGGGATTAACTGTGAGCCTCATGTGGGACAACCTGATGACCCTGTATCTACCCCAGCGCTTAGAACAGTGCTCTGCACATAGTAAGCACTTAACAAATACCAACATTATTATTAGAACACCCTCTCTTTTCATATCCTACAGACAATTACTTTCCCTGCCTTCAAGCCTTATTCAAGGCTTATTACTTTCCCTGCCTTCAAGCCTTTACATCTCCTCCAAGAGGCCTTGACTAAGCCCTCATTTCCTCTTTTCCCACTCTTCTGCAACACCCTGACTTGCTACCTTTATTCATTCCCACACCCGCCTCCCCAACCCCACAGCACTTATGTACATGTATCTTTCATTTATTGATTTATATCAGTGTCTGACTCTCAGTCTAGACTAGAAGCTGGTTTGGGGCAGGGAATGTGTCTATTACATTGTTGTGTTGTACTCTGCCAAGGGCTTAGTACAGTGCTTTGCACACAATAAACACTCAATAAATATAATTGATTGCCCCTAAAAGTTGTCTGTGTTAATACCGAGCTCACCAGAGGTCCATGGTGTCAAAACAACCAAATATAAATTAAATTGTCCTTGCATCGTGAGATCAAAATGAAATGGGAAATGAGAACTGAGGTCGTCCACAGAAGGGAATTACATCTGATGCATATGACCTTTCCAGTCATCAGTACACCAAGCGAAACAAGATTTCCTGATAAAGGACAGCTCAGGGGAAGAAGTGCTGCATCCACTTTCTGGGTGAGTGGTCTTCTTCTGAGCTTGCAGATGTAAGCTATGCAATTACACTCCCACTTGGCTTGCATTTAGAACATGCCCAAAAGCATTAGGAAACCGCTAGGGGTGTGAAGCTAAACTAGTGGTTCTAGGATACTCTCAGAGGTCCCCAGCTTCCTATCTTGGCAGTAATAAGTGAAGAGAAAGGAAGATTCTAGAATCATGTGGACAGACTTATTACGGTCAATATCTGAGAACCTATCATGTCAGCAAAAGGGTAGACTGCGGTACAGTATAGTTCAGTGATCTCAGTGGGTGATCAATAAATAGCATTGTTTCTTCTGTGCAGAAAAATCCTAAGCACTGACTTTGAGGTACTCATTAAGCTTTCTTCTCTACCATTTATGCCCCTTGCTCTCCCACTTCACCCAGCCCATACAAAACAGATTTCTCATGCAGTTGACTCACTTGCCTTATTCTTATCTCTCCCACTTCTGACCTCTTGCTCAAACCCTCCCTTCTGCCTGCTACTCCCTCCCCTTTCAAATATGGCAGATCACTGCTCTTCCCATCTTCAAGGCCCTTCTGAAGCTGCATCTCTTCCAGAAGACTTTCCATGGTTAGCATCTCATTGTAAGCTCCTTGTGGGCAAGGAAAACATCTACCAACTCTGTTATATTGTAGTGCCCCAACCACTGAGCACAGTGCTGTGCACCAGTAAGTACTCAATAAATATTATTGACTGATTGATTGAACCCCCGGCTCCCTCCAATTATCTGCCCATATCCCTCCTACCATTCCTCTCTAAACTCCTCTAGCAAATTGCATACACCTGCCTCTTCCACTTCCTCTCCTCCAATTCTCTCCTTGATGCCTTCCAATCTGACCTTTTCTTCCTTCCCTCCACAGAAACTACTCTCAAATGTGGTCAGCATTTTCCTTCTTGCAAATTCCAAAGGTCTCTACTTTATCCTAATCCTCCTCGACCTCTTAGTTGCCTTTGACCCCCTTCTCCTGTAAATATTATCTACCCTTGGCTTCACTGACACCATCTTCTCCTGGTTCTCCTCCTATTTCTCTGGTGGCTCATTCTCAGTCTCTTTTCTAGGCTCCTCCTTTGCCTCCCACCCTCAAGCCTTGTGGGAGTACCTCAAGGCTCAGTTCTGGGTCCCCTTCATTCTCCATCTGCACCCACCCCATTGGAAAACCCATCCACTCCCAAGACTTCAATTACCATCTCTGTGTTAATGATTCCCAAATCTACATCTCCGGTCCTGATCTTTCTTCTTCACTGCAGTTTTGTATTGACTCCTGTCTTCAGGACACCTCTTCTTGGTGTTGCACTGACACTTCAAATTTAACATGCCCAAAACAGAACTCCTCATCTTCCCCTGTCCTCTGCTTGACTTTCCCATCACTATAGAGAGCACCACCTCCACTCTTTCTCACTAGCCCATAAACCTGGCAGTAGCCTCAATTTACATATCTTGTTCAATCTACATATTCAATCTGTCACCAAATCCTGTCAGTTTTATCTTCACAACATCAATAAATTGCACATTTTCCTCTCCTAGTTGTTACTATGTTGATCCAAGTGCTCATCTTATGCCACCTTGACTACTGCATCAGCCTCCTCAATGACCTTCTTGCCTTCTGTTCATCCCCATTCCATACTTCACTCTGCTACCCAGATTACTTTTTTACAGAGCTTTTCAGTCCATGTTCTCAAGAACTTCCAGTGATTGCCCATCCACCAAATCAAAACTCCTTACCATTGGCTTTAAAACATTGAGTCTCTTTGCTCTCTCCTACCTTCACTTATTTCATACTAAAACCTACCTTGCTCACTTGTCATCTCTAATGCCAACTTATTTACAGTCTCATTGCCATCATTCCTCTTACTTAGAATTCCTTTCCCCTTCACACCCAACACATCATCACTCTCCCCACATTAAAAACCTTATTAAAATCACATCTCCAGTGGGCCTTCCACTACTAAGTCCTCATTTCCTCTTCTCCTGCTTCCTCCTGTGTCACACATGAACTTGGATTTTTACCCTTTATTCACCTTCCCCACAGCTCCACAGAACTTATATACATGTCTATAATGTATGTTAGTATCTGTCTCTCCTTCTAGACTGTAGGTTCTTAGTGGGGAGGGAACTTGTCTACCAGCTCTGCTGTACTGTACTCTCCTGAATGTTCAGTACAGTGTTCTGAACACAGTAAGTCCTCAATAAACACAAATGATTGATTGATATTGTCCCCAGCTGATATTTCAGCCCTTGGATACTCACACCCCCTTGTAGCACTTGTGTAATGTACTCTCCTGCTTCTTCCTCCTTGTAACTTGTTTTAGTGCTTGTCTCTTCAGCAGGTTATAAGGTTTTTGAGGTCATGAATCATGTTTTCTGACTCAGTTGTATTCTCCCAAATAGTTGAGTGCTCTGCTCCGAGTAAATATTGAAAAAATACTATTGATTGATTGATTAATGGTCTTGGTGAACACTGTCTTATTAACTAAATAGCAAAGGAGGTTTTTGCCCCTAGATTTTTTTTTTTAATATAGCACAGAAATGAAAAGTCTGAGAGTTCAATTGACCAGATAGGGTTGTTTCTCTTGCAAGTTGATTTCCTCTTGTATGTGCTTCCAGGTAATCTGGGAATCCTTCTATTTGACAGCTTCTATTTGACGAGGGGTTGAGAAGGAACAGAGTTAAGGAGGGAGTGGGAAGGGGTGATTCTGAGCTTTTTAACTCATTCCACTGGCTGGGACCCTTTAAGTCCCCAGCGTGGCAACAGAATTCTGGAAAAGGCCAAGAGAATTCTTGTCATTTTCCACTTGTCAACAGGGTTCCTTGTATGAAATTTGATTAGGGACTAGTGTTATTAAATGATAATAATAATCTTCTTTATTACTATTATTCCTTGAATTAATAGAGCTCTCTCTTGTACTCACAACAATCCCTGTGTGGTAGAGTTATAGTTTTGTTTTCATTTTCCAGGTGAGAAAACTAAAACCCAAACAGATTAAGTGATTTTTCCCAAACTACCAGGAGGCAAGGGGAAGTACCGAGGCCAGAACCTAGATCAGTCAGTTAGTCAGTTGCATTTATTGAGTGTTTACTGTGTGCAGAGCACTGTACTAAGTACTTAGGAGAGTACAATATAGCAATATAACAGACACATTCCCTGCCCACAGCAAGCTTACAGTCTAGTGGTTCTCTAGGCATAAGAGTGAATATATTCCCTGACTACCAGATCCTTTGACATCCAGACCTTATCACTAGACCACAGTGCCTCCACAATGTACCTCCCATTTGGAAGGCACAGGACAAAGGCCTGTGTAGGAAATTCTTGTTAAGAAGAGATTGGCAGTAAGTTAGGTTTGCTCTGTGAACGTGCAGCCCAGAAAAAATTTTTCCACTTGAAAATGTTTTGACCTCCACACTCACCACTCTATGCCCTGTCACTAGTTGCTGATGGCAGAGAAATCTGAATAGACTTCACTGTCTGGAAGTCCAAACTTGGTGAATGCATTTGCTGCTTGAGAAAAATCTAAATAGCTGGATGGAGAGCCTTTTCTGGGGATGTAACAATAAGCATTCTTGTGGTATGGGAGAAAAGTGCAAGAGTTCACTGTTTAAAGCTAAGATGAGAATCAAGCTTTAGAGAAAGAGAATGTATCTCTCTGGGATGAACAACATTGCTTTAACTCATTACCTAGGTTGTGCAGAAAATGCATTATAAAGTAATTTAGGGACAAAGGTAAAATGAATGCAGCTCAATCCATGGAATTTGCATTCAACCCTTGTAAAGTGTAAATATGTTACCGGGGCATCATTTTCCACAGAGGACATATTTTCTTGAGCCACTTTTATGCTTCTGGCCTCAAAATTCTATCTGAATTCCTCCTATTTTGGAGATGGTGACTGCCATTAGATCAAACAGGAACCGAGTGACTTTAACTAGCAATTTGAGGTTAAGGATCACTTCCACAGTCTGTGTATGTGTGTGTGGAAACAGGTGGTATTTTTCCTTCAAAATCAAAGACAATACACTGGTAGTAAAATTCACCTCTGGGTGAATGTGGGTCTGAAAGGCCAATGTGAGATTCACTGTCTCAGCTACAATGTGCTTGCACAAAGATTCTCCTTTGCTTTGCTGTCACATTTGATGTTGGCAGCGGTTTATGCTTTTACCTCCCTGTGGCCCAGTCCTTACAAGGCTTCTATAAAAACAGCAGCTCATTTCTTTATTTCAGTGTGCTGCACACTGGTCTATTGGCAGAAATGAACTCATTTTCCTGCTGAAATGCAGCATTGCCTGAATCTTTGTTTACCTGTACCTTTCAGGTAGATCCTCTATTCTCCATTTCCAAACTCCATTTGAGCGTGCAGCAGTTGTTAGGGTATTTTGCTGCCACTCCTTCTCCTCACATGTACCACCCAGCAGAGTTGTGTTGAGTGGAGCATAGATTTGATGCAAGGAGATTGACTCTGTGGGAAGAATTTATTGTTTGTGATCTTATCTTGCCATTTGAGTGTAGTTGAGTATAGGCTATAACAATTGCTGATGGAACTGCTCAAGGAGCCAGATGTGGGCTTTATTAGGAGTCTAGGACTCATGATCACAGAAAAAAGGTTGGAAAGCACTTAAGTTGTGGAATTTTAGTTCACTCTGGAGCCTAAAGCTGAGACTGACAGTCTTCCAAAGGATGTATTGGCCTTTTTGATTTGATTTACTATTTTCTTGTCTGGCATTCCATCATTGTTCAGTGTGCTGTCCAGGAAATAGAATCCCATGATAGTGTGTAGTCACTCAGTCAATCAATTGTATTTATTGAGCACTTACTGTGTGTAGAACACTGTACTAAGAGCTTTCCTGCCCACAAGAAGCTTACAGACTATAGAGGGAGACAGACATTAATAGAAATAAAAATTACAGATAAGTTCATATGTGCTGTGGGGCTGGGAGGGGGGTTGGATAAAGTAAAGTCAGATGCAGAAGGGAATGGAAGAAGAGGAAAGGAGGGCTTAGTCAGAGAAAGCCTCTTGGAGAAGGTGTGCCTTTAATAAGGCTTCAAAGTGAGGGAAAGTAATTGTCTTTTGGCTATGAGGAGGGAGGGCATTCCAGGCCAGAGGCAGAATGTGGGCGAGAGGTCAGCAATACGATAGATGAGATCGAGGTACATTGAGAAGGTTAGCATTGGAGGAGCGAAGTGTGCAGGTTGGGATGTAGTAGGAGAGTAGTGAGGTGAAGTAGGAGGGGGCAAGGTGATCGAGTGATTTAAAGCCAATGGTGAGGAGTTCTGTTTGATGCAGAGGTGGAGGGGCAACCAATTGACGTTCTTGAGGTTTGGGGAGTGACTCTGTGATTCCATTTACGATGTTTCTGGGGATTGTCTGACCACAATCCTGACACAGCCCCCAGAATCATGTTAGGAGTGCCTGAGGTCACTATTAGCTTCTTCTGGATCCTAAAGCCATCCAGTTCTTCCCTCCCCAGGATAGGCAGGATTGAAGCTCCCTGCATTTTGAAACCCAAATTCCTGAATCTCCTTATTTTGCTGCCACCTCCTTGTCTTAAGCCACCTCCCTGAAGGCAAAGAGACCATCATGGATTACCTACCACTCCCTCCAAGGGTTGCCTAGAGGAAGCTCATGTACAAATTCCTCCCTACCCTGCCCACAGCTCCCCAGTACCACGTGTCTCCCTGGCACCTGAAGCTTCTTCTCCAGTCCCTACAGCCGGCAGACTCCAGTATCAGAGATCACAATTACTTTTAATTAATAGACATCTGGCAAGAATTCTTAGTGCATTAATCAGGTAGCAAATAAACAGAATGCTGATCCAAACTGCCTGTTCCTATCTCTAATATCTCCCCCTCTCTGCAAGATCCTTCCCACTTTCCTGTAGATGTCCAGGAGCTCATATTCTTCTCGTCCTTTCCTCTCATCACTTGGAGAGTTCCAGGTTCTAATCTCACCCTCACCAAGCCTTCAGTGCCAGAGTTCATTGTTACTAATCTTCCTGATAATTTCTTCCCTCAGGGTTAGGACCCTCACTCTCCTGGTGTCCTAACCCTGCACCCCAAAACCTCTGGGTATCCAAACCTCTGAGATCACTTCTCTCTCACTGCTCATTCATTCAATCATATTTATTGAGCACTTATTGTGTGCAGAGCACTGTACTCAGCATTTGGAAAGTACAATACAGCAATAAAGAGAGACAATAATAATAATAATGGTTTTGTTAAGTGCTTACTATGTGCCAAGCACTGTTCTAAATGCCGGGATAGATACAAGGTTATCAGGTTGTCCCGCATGGGGCTCACAGTCTTCACCCCCATTTTACAGATGAGGGAACCGAGGCACAGAGAAGTTAAGTGACCTGCCCAAAGTCACACAGCTGATAAGTGGTGGATTTGGGATTAGAACCCACATCCTCTGACTCTCAAGCCCAGGCTCTTTCCACTAACACACGACTAAGCCATATCGATTAGACTGTAAACCCGTCAATGTTGCTAAATTGTACATTCCAAGCGCTTGGCACCCATGGCCAGGTGAGGTCGCCAAAACTGATTGAATGGAAATGACTCAGAGATTTAAAAAGCTGACAGCACAACAGTGATTTCACTTATAACACTTTGCAGCATTCCATGACTAAGGGAAATCAATCAATCAGTTATATTTAATGAACACCTGCTGTGTGGAAGACACTCTAGTCAGCACTCAGGAAAATTATAATTAAATTAATAGACATGATCCCAGTCCTCAAGGAGCTTGAAATCTAGTAAGGGAGATGGACAGTAAAATGTATTATCAATAGGGGGAAAAAGAAAAAGAGGAATATGTCTTGGTTAATGATGATAATGATGAAGATGATGATGATAATGATGATTAATAATAATAATGATTGTGATATTTTTTAAGCTCTTATATACGCCAAGCACTTTACAAAGCACTGGAGTAAAAGCAAAGTAATTGGATTGGATGCAGTGCCTGTTCCACATAGGCTCACAGTCTTCATCCCCATTTTACAGATGAGGGAACTGAGCCACGGAGAAGTGAAGTAACTTGCCCAAGTTCACACAGCAAAGTGGCAGAGCAGGGATTAGAACCAAGATCCTCCTGATTTCAAGGCCCATGCTCTATCCTCTAGGCCACACCACTAAACTAAGTCAGGCTATGTAGGACATGCACATAAAGTATTTACAGGATGCCTAGAGAACTTTAGTGCTTTGTTGGCTTAGAAGTGTTGAAGTGGCTCTTGGAGGGATATAAATTGGAGGGGGGGCACGATATGGAATTAATTGGGAAGGTCTCCTAGAGGAGATGTGATTTCAGAAGGGCTTTGAAGATAAGGAGAGTTGTGGATTGCTGGATATGAAGTGGGAGGGAATTCCAAGTTGGGGAGGATATGAAGAGGTCAGCAATAGGTGGCACAACCATCCTTCCTGTCTCACAAGCCCGTAAACCTGGTGCTATCCTTGATTCTGCTCTCTCATTCAACCCACATATCCGATCCGTTATCAAATCCTGTCAGTCCCACCTTCACAACATTGCCAAGATCCGCCTTTTCCTCTCCAGCCAAACCGCTCCCACGTTAGTACAGTCACTCATTCTATCCCGACTGGATTACTGCATCAACCCCCTTTCTGACCTCCCAACCTCCTGCCTCTCCCTATTTTCAGTCCTTACTTCACTCCATTGCCCCAACTATCTTTTTAGAGAAATGTTCAGGACCTGTCACCCCCTGCTCCTCAAAAATCTCCAGTGGTTGCCTATCCACTTCTGTATCAAACAAAAACTCCTCACTATTGCTTTTAAAAGCTCTCCATCACCTTGCCCCCTCCTACCTCACCTCGCTACTCTTCTACTTCCATCCAGCCCACACACTAAACTCCTCTAATGCTAATCTTCTCACCATACCTCGATCTCATCTATTTCACTGCCAACCCCTGGACCACCTTCTCCCTCTGGCGTGGAATGCCCTCCCTCCTCAAATCCACCAAACAATTACTCTTCCCCTCTTCAAAGCCCTACTGTGAAGGCGTACCTCCTCCAAGAGGCCTTCCCACACCAAGCCCTACTTTTCCTCAGCTCCCCCTCCCTTTCTCATAACCACGACTCACTCCTTTTACTCTTCCCCCATCCCTTCCCCATAGCACTTATGTATATATGCATACTTCTATAATTCTATTTATTTACAATGATGCCTGTTTATTTGTATTGATGCCTATCTCCCCAGCTTCTAGATTGTGTCATTCATTCATTCAATAGTATTTATTTACTGAGCGCTTACTATTTGCAGAGTACTGTACTAAGCGCTTGGAATGTACAAATTGGCAACAGATAGAGGCAATCCCTGCCCACTGACGGGCTTACAGTCTAATCGATATGGCTTAGTCGCGTGTTAGTGGAAAGAGCCTGGGCTTAAGAGTCAGAGGATGTGGGTTCTAATCCCAGGTCCACCACTTGTCAGCTGTGTGACTTTGGACAGGCCACAACTTCTCTGTGCCTCAGTTCCCTTATCTGTAAAATGGGGGTGAAGACTGTGAGCCCCATGCAGGACAACCTGATAACCTTGTATCTATCCCGGCATTTAGAACAGTGCTTGGCACATAGTAAGCACTTAACAAAACCATTATTATTATTATTATTATTGTCTCTCTTTTTTGCTGTATTGTACTTTCCAAATGCTGAGTACAGTGCTCTGCACACAATAAGTGCTCAATAAATATGATTGAATGAATGAGCAGTGAGAGAGAAGTGATCTCAGAGGTTTGGATACCCAGAGGTTTTGGGGTGCAGGGTTAGGACACCAGGAGAGTGAGGGTCCTAACCCTGAGGGAAGAAATTATCAGGAAGATTAGTAACAATGAACTCTGGCATTAAAGGACTTGGCGAGGGTGAGATTAGAACCTGGAACTCTCCAAGTGATGAGAGGAAAAGACGAGAAGAATATGAGCTCCTGGACATCTACAGGAAAGTGGGAAGGATCTTGTAGAGAGGGGGAGATATTAGAGATAGGAGCAGGCAGTTTGGATCAGCATTCTGTTTATTTGCTACCTGATTAATGCACTAAGAATTCTTGCCAGATGTCTATTAATTAAAAGTAATTGTGATCTCTGATGCTGGAGTCTACCTGCTGTAGGGACTGGAAGAGAAGCTTCAGGTGCTGGGGAGACACGTGGTAATGGGGAGCTGTGGGCAGGGTAGGGAGGAATTTGTACATGAGCTTCCTCTAGCCAACCTTTGTAGGGAGTGGTAGGTAATCCATGATAGCCTCTTTGCCTTCAGGGAGATGCTAAAACCTGATAGACAAGGAGGTGGCAGCAAAATAAGGAGATGGGTGGGAAAGCAGAGTAGCGGATCATATAGATTTACTATTATATTTGGAAAAGGAAGACCTTTAGAATTCCCAAAGACAAAATTGATTATAACTGTCCAATTCAGAGTCGTATCTGAATGTGACAGGTTGTTGCCATTATTGAGAATCCTGAACCATCAGAGCCTCAAACTCTCTGTCTTATTTGAAAAGTTTTTACAACCTCCACTGATTCATCTGTGTGTGAGAGATAGGGTGATAATGTGGAGACAGCAGTAGAAAACTGGTCTGGAAGATAAAAATAAATATGGATAGCTTCATAAAATTGTAACTTGATCAGCTATGTCAGTGCCAAAATTATATGGATAAATGATAGAGAGACATTAATGACATATTTTGGGATAAGGAATATATCTATTTTAGGTAGAAAGGGGGAGAGAGTACGAGAGAGACAGAGAGAGAAATAAAGAGATAAAAAGAAACAGACCTTTGGGGGTGTGGCGTCCTACATATATATTACACATAAATATATGCACTCTTAGAAGCTATGTAAGCATCTGCTGTAGGTTGTCTCCTGAAGGAATTTGAAATGCAGAGATTTAAACCCTTAGTTATCAAGTCCTGATTCTATTTGGAATAAATAGACTGCATTGTGCCACTTCTATATCAACCCTTCCTTGCTGCTGCTTTGATGAATCTTTGAAATATATGGAGTTGGGCTGGAGCTAGACTTCAAAGGGAAAATATCTGTAGCTTTTCAGTAGGAAATTGTTTTGCCCTCTGTTTAGATCAGGGTTTGAAAATCCAACGTGGGTGGATAAAAAGAAACCCAGAAGAGGGCAAGGAGCAGGAGAAGGGGCAATTTTGGAAAAGTTTTGAGGTTTAGTTCAGATTAAGGATCCAAAAGGTTGACTTTTCCCCAGCTAGATCATTCAATCTCCTCTACCTCTAGTGAGCACAGCGGCTGAGTTTCAAGCGATTTCCACTGCTTTATTTTCTGGGTCAGTCGGAAAGGTGTTTCCAAGCGTCTCCTCAAAGTGCAGGATGGACAAACACCACCCGGCAGGCAAGGAAGAGAGGGGGAAAGCCATGTCCTTTTTCACTCCGTTGTCACCTCTCCCACCCCTCATTACTCAGTCTGGACTCCATTCCAGGGGAGCTGAACAAACCTCAAAGCTGGAGACAAGACATCTGCCTCAGGCATTGGGTCTATTCCTTTCTAGCTCTCATTTGCTGGTTGGCTTATAGTTTAGTTAATTCACTCAGCCTTTGAGAGCCCTGGTGGACCTTAAGTGCAAGAAAATAGTGGACTTTGCTGTAGGCCACGATGGACAATTAATCTTCATTGAAAGGAAAACTCTAACCTTTCCCCCACTTCTCGTTTAAAAGCAGCCATCCCTTTGCATCTAAGGAAGTTTTACTCGGGTGGATACGATTGGGCTGCCACTGCAGTACAAAATCCCTCTCAAATCCTAAACTTCCAAGTCCTTTCTGAGAATGGCACATGTCTAGAGTGCTTTCAGGGATGTGGGCAGTAGTGAGACAAAACATAGTGCACACTGGTTCAGAGCATTTTCACCATTCTTCCCTCAACTCAGTCTCTTAAACATCATGAACATAGATGAGATAACACTAATGATGTTTATTAAGTGCATATTAAATGCAATCTGCCATACTATGTGCTTGGGAAGTAGTAAAGAATCACAAGGCATGTTTCCTGTTCTCATCGATCCATTTTTAAAAATTATATTTGTTAAGGGCTTACTGTGCCTCAGGTACTGTTCTAAGCACTGGGGTAGATATAAATCTATCGTCAGACACCGTCCCTGTCCAACCTGGGACTCGGTCTAAGTAAGAGGGAGAAGAGGTTTTTAATCCCTCTTTATCATTTGAGCAAACGGAGGCACAGAGAACTAATGAGTTTCCCAAGGTCAAACAGCAGGTAAGTGGCAGAGCAGGGATTAGAACCTAGGACTTCTGATTCCCGGGTCTCTGCTCTTTCCACTAGACCATGCCGTTTCCTGATTGAGTGCATACTTTTTTAAAAAATGGTATTTCTTAAGCTCTTATTATTTGCCAGGCACTGTACTAAGGGCCGGTGTAGGTAAGGAAAATCAGGTTGGACACAGTCCCCATCCCACATAGAGCTCGCAAACTTAATCCCCGTTTTACAGATAAGGTAACTGAGGCACAGAGAAGTTAAGTGACTTGCCCAAAGTCACCCAGCAGACAGCTGGCAGAGTTGGGATTAGAACCCCAGTTCTCTGACTCCCAGGCCTATGCTGTTTCCACTGGCCTACTGCTTAATATGTTCAGAGAGTTGATAAGCATGACCCCTGCCCTTAAGGAGAGCTTGCTCTCTAATGAAGTAAAACAGTTAGCTGGGTGGACAAATGTCCGGCCGTGGACCCCATCTTTCCAATGTAGAGGAAAAGAGAGCACTCAAATCCCCTGGAGAAAAACACTGACAAACATACTGAAACCCATCATCTCCTTCACCATCCCTATGTGTCTACTCCTGTAGTTTAAAGTTCACACTGTGTAAAGCCAAAGAAGAAATATGGGCATACACACAACTGGTAATGAGCATAATAATAATTGTGGTATTTGTTAAGCGCTTACTATGTGCCAGGCATTATACTAAGCTTTGGGGTGGATATAAGCAAATCAGGTGGGTCACAATCCCTGTCCCATGTGGGGTTTACAGTTTCAATTTCCATTTTACAGATGAGCTAACTGAGGCCCCGAGAAGTGAGGTGATTTGCCCAGGGTCACACAGCAGACAGATGGTAGAGCTGGGATTAGAACCCATGACCTTCTGACTCCCAGGCCTGCGCTCTCTTCCAGTGTTTGAAAAATGTTGGTTAAGTATTACCCCTTTCCTTCCTCAGGCTCAAGTTTGAGTCAAAGAAATGATCTCCGAGGTGCTTCTATCATGGAGCTGATTCCAGTTCCTTTTCCCTGTCCTGCTTCTTGATACCAGTGTCCCCTGTACCCCATGAGGCTCCGCAAGTGGAGCAGCTACTGCTGCCACAAGAAATGCCCAGGCTTCCATGATGATCCTACTTGCTGCCTCTCTTCTCCGCCACCCACGTCTTTCATCCACATGTGCTGGAATGGGCTTGGCAGAACAAGGAGGAGCTCTGAACTGGTCGGTGCTTCCATGCTCAGAGGCATACCCCACCCACCCCCACCCCACCACTAGTTTCAGGGTCCATCTCTGCTGTCAGACTAGCTCCAGTGGCCCAGGACTACCTTCCTTCACACACATACACACACACACACACAAACACACACAAGACCAAGGTGCCAAGGTACTTCCCCCAGCTTTGTCCCCAAATCAGCCAATCAATCATTTTTATTGAGTGCTTACTATATGCAGAGCTTGGTACTAAGCCCTTGGGAAAGTACAATACCACAGAATTAGCCGACACATTCCCTGCCCATAAGGATCTTGCAGTCCAGAGGGGGAGACAGACATTAACATGAATAAATTAGTAAATTATAATGTACAATTTAAAGATATGTACATATTTAAAGATTGCAGCCCCACAGCAATGCCCGGAGCTGTTCCTGCTGTGGAAGACATCCAGGTTGCTGTGGCATGCTTCCCATTTCCCCTTTACCCTAATCCCGAGGTCACAGCCCATATAAAGATGATGATGATGGTATTTGTTAGCACTTACTATCTGCCAAGCAATGTTCTAAGCGCTGCCCCCTCACTACCAAGACACCAAGGTGCACTCCATTCCTGTCCCAGAACAGAACATCACCTGGAGCTACTGCCAACACAGCACACCTTTAGCTGCTTCCCCATTGCCATTTGGGGTCGACCTTTATGCCTCGTATTTACCAACACCTTGGTATCAGAGAGGTGCCCCTGACAAACCTCAGACCATGTGGTTTCACTTGGTAGAGCTGGCCATGAGGTGGAGATCAAGAATCTGGCAGAGTTTGTGTGCTGATGGGAATGTTGAAAGAGGGACCAAGAGTGATGAAGGATACCACTGGAAACTGAGAGGTGTCATCTTCCTGATCAGCCACCAGTGAGGAAGCTGCAGAATCCAATTGACATCAGTTAATCAATCCATTGTATTTACTGAGTGCTTGCAGAGCACGGCAATACAACAATATAAGAGACACATTCCCTGTCCACAGCAAGCTTACAGTTTAAAGGGGATTAATGGCACTTAATGGTGTTTAAAATAAATAAAATAAATTGTGATATTTGTTAAGCGCTTACTATGTGCAAAGCACTGTTCTAAGCGCTGGGGCATACAAGATGATCAGGTTGTCCCACTTGGGGCTCACAGTTTTAATCCCCATTTGACAGATGAGGGAACTGAGGCACAGAGAAGTGAAGTGAGTTTGCCCAAGGTCACAAAGTACCCTCAGTACCCTCAGTGGGATCTTCTACAGGAGGGCCAAGGAGTGCTGACTGTGTTAGTTAAGGATGGGCTTATGCAAATGGGCAAATGTGTTAAAACCCTTCACATGTAAGTGGCCCACACTCACTAACTGGACCATTGGCCACATGGTGAGACATACTGGGAAGGAGTGGAATTCAATGTACCTGACTTGGAAGGAGGTGTTGTCCTGTCTTCTCTACACCACACTTCCCCAGGAGTTGGGGCAAGAGTCCAGAGCTGGGTGGAGTTGATCAAACAACACAGCCCACCATTTTGAATTCACTGACTTCAGGAATAGTTGGCTCGATTTAGTAGCAGGCCCAGGTCAATTACAATTCCATTTAATGGAATAAAAACGCATCAAAGGATCATTTCATTTCAGGCTATCCAATGTTCTGCCTTGGTGACCTGAAGATTTAAGCGCAAATGAAGGAAAATGATCTTCACACCTTTTTTATCGGTTCTGAGGTCAATTTTTCAGCTATTCTCCAGGAGGGTAAGTGGACGCCAATCATCCAGAGTCTTTTCTGAAAACTGAAAGGTGAAACGGGTAAGTAGCTCTCCGAAATTGGAGCTGAATGGGGCCCCTGGGGCCCCCAACTCCAAAGCAAGGGTAAAATTGGCTATGCCACTTCAGTGTCGGAAGTTTTTGCAAAGCCGGTGTTCCTCTGATGAAAGGAGCCTGAAGGCCCTGGTCGTAGCTTGCCCAAACTTCCAGTCTGTTTCATTTACCATACAAAAGAGCTCACTGCTCTCAATTCAGTATTCTAAGTGTTACGAACAACAAAGGAATCATAAAAATGACCATGCAGTATCCAGTGGCACTAAGTTAATGAGGGATTCATTTAGAATCCTGGAGAGATTTGTCTCAAAGTCCCTTCATGAGGGATAGATAGAAGAAAATGAACCAAATTGAACTTTTTTATACCACTGATGGTGAATATCAAATGTGCATTATTCAAGGCCACTGGGGCATTTAAATACTTTCCCGATATAAGGCAGAATCAAACCTCAAGTGTTTGACATGCTTCCTCCTTCAGCTTATTAAATGAGATGGAAACTCTAGGATACTACATCCTACTAATACACAGAAATCCAATTATGGTTACAAGCAGGAAGACGGTTTTCAGAGACATTTATTTTCTTCACAAACGAACCGAAGTTAAGCTTCTTCTCCCTGAACAAATTCAGAGTTTTGGATGGACATTTCCGAGGGTTCGGCACGTTTTGCTAGAGGGATGATAAAATGAAAGTTTCACTCCTCACTTTGCTACAATAAAGTTCTGGTGGGAGAGGTGAAGGAAGGAGGTAGGTTTGGAAGCTATATTTCAGTCCAGACACTTTTCCTGTGGAAGTAGTAGATCTCAGTGAGGCTCGAGATATTTAGGATTCTGCATAATTGGTGGTGTTCCCTTCCCTGTAAACAGGGGCAGAGGAAGGGTGTATGTGTGGGGTGCGGAGGGCAGCCACTCCCATTTAGTGAGGAGGCCAAAATGGCCTCCTCTGCTTAATAAAGTAGCTCTCTAACTGGTTGTGGACTTTAATAATAATAATAATAGTAATAGTACTTGTTAAGAGCCTACTATGTGCCAAGCACTGTTCTAAATGCTGTGGTAGATACAAGTTAATTAGGTTGGTCACAGTTCAGGTCCCACATGGGGATCACACTCATAATCACCATTTTACAGATAAGGTAACTGAAGCCCAGAGAAGTTAAGTGGCTTGCATAGGTCACACAGCAGACGGCAACAAAGCTGCTCAGAGTTGGTAGCCTGACAGCACTATCTCATAACACCAGGACATCACAGAAGTCTCCTGGGACTTGCACAACATTCAGCCAGTGCTGCTTGCTAGGCACTACCCCAGAAAAGCCCCACGTCCTTTTTCATTCCCTTACCTGTCCTTGTTCAATGAAGATGGTGAGGAGACATAAACTTTTAGAAATGACAGATTAACTGGGGCCCCTAAATCAAGCCAGGTCCTGAACAGGACATCTTTGTCTTTCCAATTAGAAAACAAGAGGCAGCATGGCCTGGTGGAAAGAGCATGGATCTGGGAGTCAAAGTACGTGGGTTCTAATCCTGGCTCTGCCATTTATTTGCTGAGTGACCTTGGGCAGGTCACTTAACTTCTCTGTGCCTTAGTTCCCTCATCTGCAAAATGGAGGTTCAATTCCTGTTGCCCCACCTATTTAGACTGTGAGGTCCTTGTGATAATTATTTGTGTCTACTCCAGCTATTAGTTACAACACTTGACACATACTAAGTGCTTAACAAATATCATAGTTATTATTACTGTTGAGATTGATGGGACTTTTTATGGGAAGAGTGACACAGAAATCAAACCTATCATGTGCTTACTGTGTGCAGAACACTGCAATAATAATAATTATGGTATTTATAAAGAGCTTACTAAGTGCCGAGCACTGTTCTAATCACTGGGATAGATACAAGCTAATCAGATTGGACACAGAACTGAGCACCTGGAAGTGTTTGGTACAGTAGAGTTACTTCACATGATTCTTGCCCAGGGGGAGTTTATGGGTTACAGCTTACAGGAGAAAATTGTATATTGGGATAAAACGCAAATATTTAAAATCATTCAAATATCAAAATGAAGACCTTTGGCATATCTCTACTTGGATGTCCTCCCATCACCTCATACTTAATATGTCTAAAACCGAACTCCCTTATCTTCCCACCCAAACCCTGTCCTCCCCTGACTTTCCCATCACTGTAGACAGCACCGCCATTCTTTTTGTCTCACAAGCCCCTGACCTTTACATTATCCTTGACTCAATTCTCTCATTCAATCCGCATACTCAATCCATCATGAAATCCTGTTGGTCCCACCTTCACAACATCGCTAAAATCCGCCCTGTCCTCTCCATCCAAACTACTACCACAATAATAAAATCACTCATGCTATCCCCCCTGGATTATTGCATCAGCCTCCTTGCAGACATCCCAGCTTCCTGCCTCTTCCCACTCCAGTCCATACTTCACTCTGCTGCCCAGATCATTTTTCTACAAAAGTATTCAGGATACGTCACCGCACCCAAGAAACTCCAGTAGTTGTTCACTCACCTCCACATCAAACAAAAACTCCTCATCATTGGCTTTAAAGCACTTAACCACCTTGCCTGCAGCGTGGCCCAGTGGAAAGAGCCCAGGCTTTGGAGTCCGAGGTCATGGGTTTGAATCCCGGCTCGGCCACTTGTCAGCTATGTGACTTTGGGCAAGTCACTTCACTTCTCGGTGCCTCAGTTACCTCATCTGTAAAATGGGGATGAAGACTGTGAGCCCCACGTGGGATGACCTGATTCCCCTGTGTCTACCCCAGCGCTTAGAACAGTGCTCAGCACATAGTAAGCGCTTAACAAATACCAACATTATTATTATTATTACCTCACCTCACTACTCTCCTGCTACCAACCAGCCCACAAGCTTCACTCCTCTAATGCTAACCTCCTCAATGTGCCTCAATCTCATCTATGTCATTGCTCAACCATCACCCACATCCTGCGTCTGGCCTGGACTGTCCTCTCTCCTCAAGTCCAACAGTTATTCTACCCTCATTCTTTATTGCCTTATTAAAGGCACATCTCCTCCAGGAGGCCTCCCCCGACTAAGTTCTCTCCCTTTCCTCTTCTCCCACTCCCTTCTGCATCATCCTGACGTGGTCCCTTTGTTCAGCGTGGCTCAGTGGAAAGAGCCTGGGCTTGGGAATCAGAGGTCATGGGTTCGAATCCTGGCTCCGCCGCTTGTCAGCTGTGTGACTTTGGGTAAGTCACTTAGCTTCTCTGTGCCTCAGTTACCTCATCTGTAAAATGGGGATCAAGACTGTGAGCCTCATGTGGGACAACCTGATTACCCTGTATCTACCCCAGCGCTTAGAACAGTGCTCTGCACATAGTAAGCGCTTAACAAATACCAACATTATTATTATTATTCTTTTGCCCTTCCAGCCCCACAGCGCTTATGTACATATCTGTAATTTATTTCTTTATATTAATATCTGTCTCACCCCCTTTATTCTGTAAGCTCACTGTGGAACGGGAATATGTATGTTTATTGTTGTATTGTATCTCCCATGTGCTTTGTACAGCACTCTGCACACGGTAAGCACCTGATTAGACTGTAAGCCCGTCAAACGGCAGGGACTGTCTCTATCTGTTGCCGACTTGTTCATCCCAAGCGCTTAGTACAGTGCTCTGCACATAGTAAGCGCTCAATAAATACTATTGAATGAATGAATGAATGACTCAATAAATACAATTAAATGAATGAATGAAGGCAATATACAAATGTCCATTGGAGTGTGACTGCAGCTGCTACTTGTATTGTTTGGGGTTGTTTGCAGATCTGCTTCTGATATTGTGACTACACAGGGTGTGTGCATTTCCTGAATGCATTTTAAAACAAACACCTCA